>NC_142001.1:5725000-6048956 GCF_049901715.1 Pseudonaja textilis | reverse complement strand
AAATCAACCCATGGAACAGAAGCTGCCTTCAGAAGTTGTGGGAGCTTCATCACTGGAGGCTTTCAAGAAGAGTTTGGACTGCCATTTGTCAGAAATGTTGTAGGGTCTTCTGCTTGGGCAGGATATTGGACTACAAGGTCCCTTCCAACTCTGTTAATCTGTATCTGTAACATCAAGGCTATTATTTGTGGGTAAATCAATCCTCCAAGAATTTGAAGAATCTGATTCTCAATTCCATCTACATTTTGTAGCCATCATTGCTCCAGAACAGCCATTCAATCTATAACTTTTATTTTATTTTAATTTATTTATAGTGCATCTTTATTATTTTTACAAATAACTCAAGGCAGTGGAGATATCCACCCACACCTTACTTCTCTTACATTCTACCCAACAACAACCCTGTTGTGAGGCGTGTTAAGACTGAGAGGCAGTGACTGGCCCAAAGTCACCCAGCTGCCTTTTAGTGCTAAGGTGAGACTAGAATTCAGGGTCTCTGCTTTCTAGCCTGGTGCCTGAACAGCTAGACCTAACTGGCTAGTGTTTACTAATTTAACCATTTGTTGCATATCATTACAGAATTGATAGCTGTAGTAGTGACTGAATTAGTGACCACGTAATTGATACTGAGCCTTCCTGCATTCAGTTTTAATGGAACATCCAAAATAGTGAGGCTATGAATTTACATGCTATCTGCCTGTTCCATTCTATGTATGAATTTTTCTATGTCTCCCTAGTTATTCCTGCAAACACCTCCAAATTGATTCCAAGTGACACAGTGTAGTTGCGTCTTTGTAAATTAGTGAGATGATATCAATCAAGAATAAAAACAGTATTTGAAGAATGGTTTGTCTGAAGCCACACAAACTAAAAATCAGAGGAACTTCTGCTGCAATTATTACATTATTTTATCAAATACAACAGGATCTTTTGAAAGCAGACAAGGAGGACTTTGGAATGGAATTATGTGAACCATTTTGAAATGTTATGTGGTATTAAATTCATGTTAATCTCATGATCAGCTTTGATCATACCCTTATGCAATATTAAACAAAATATTCCTAGCGCGTTATAAACATCAACTGCTAATCGAGAGGCACGCGTCATTAATCACCAGTGATTTTTAGGAAGTTGGAAAGAACATTTAGTAATCTTTGATAATTAATTTGAACATAACTTTATTGATTGTTATATACACAATGAAATATGAGAAATTAATCTTTGGTGGTGATGGATGTCAATTGTCAGACTTATTAACAACAAAATATTAGAAAAAGGGACTATAGGTTTCTTTAGATCAGGGATGTCAAACTAGATTTCATTGAGGGCCACCTCAGGGTTGTGTCTGCCCTCGGGGGGGGAGGGAGGCATGGTCAGGGAGGGACATAGCCATCTCGACATCACTCATGTCAGGGGCACCAGTGGTAGCCTGGGCAGGGTGGGGAGGGGGATCCATTGTCTCCAGTGGAGGAATTTCTCGATGCCTCCTTGTCTTGTGATCAAGTGTACTTTGCTAGAAGTTTGTTTTGCTAGCCCTCTGCCAGTGAAAACAGAGCTTAGGAGGGCCCCGCGTGGCCCGCCTGGACTCTGTTTTCACTGGCAGAGGCACCACGGGCTGGTCCTTCACTGTTTCCAGGGCCCTCCCATGGGCCAGATCCAAGCACCCCATGGGCCAGATCTGGCCCCCAGGCTTTGAGTTTGACACCCCTGCTTTAGATCAATAGTATTTAAAAATATGAGAAATATCATTGATGGTAAAAATTACCTGAAAAGTCTATGGAGATTCTCAGTCATCCAGGTCTTGGTTGTCCCCAAAGTGCTTTTTCAAGAGGCAAGTGGACTTTCTTGGGTTTTCCTTGAAGACATTTCACTTCTCATCCAAGAGGCTTCTTGGATGAGAAACTAAACTTCTTCAAAGAAAAACAAGAAAGTCCAATTACCTCTAAAAAAATAAGCACCTTTGGGATTGAAAAGCAGAACTTTGCAGAATCCTTTATTAAGGCTTGTTTTGTTCATATTTGGTTTCTATTTTTTTTTTTTAGCCATACTAGCAGAGGAGTGTGTCAGAGCCAAACACATCCGTGCTGTGTGGAATGATGAACTAAAAGGATTGACTAAGCGTTTTCTAGTGGGTTTGTAGGTTTAAAGGTGAAACTAAGCATGGCCCATAAAAGGCAAAGTTCTAATTCAATTAGAGCTTAAATATACACAAACAAAACCACACAGCTAGAGTACTGCATCCAGTTTTGGTCACCACACTATAAAAAAGTTGTTGAGACTCTTGAAAAAGAGCAGAGAAGAGCAACCAGGATGATTAGGGGACTGGAGACTAAAACATGTGAAGAACGGTTGCAGGAACTAGGCATGGCTTGTCTAGTGAAGAGAAGGACCAGGGGAGACAGGATAACATCTTCCAATATTTGAGGGGCTGCCACAGAGAGGAGGGGGTGTCAACCTATTCTCCAAGGCACCCAAAGACCAGACAAGGAATAATGGATGGAAACTGAACAAGGAGAAATTGAACCTGGAAATAAGGAGAATCTTTCTGACAGTGAGAACAGTCAACCAATGGAACACCTTGCCCTCGGAAGTTGTGGGAGCGTCATCACTGGAGGCTTTCAAGAAAAGACTGGACACCACTTGTCAGAAATGGTGTAGGATCTTCTGCTTGACCAGAGGGGTTCCTCCCAACTCTGTTTTTCTGTTATGGTCATTTGTGGCAGTGAATTATTGGTGATACAATCAGCTTACTATTTCTAATTTAATCTTTTTTTTTTTTTTGGAAAAAAAACCCAACCATATTCCAGGACAGACAAATACCATCGTATCTTCAGTTTTGTTCTGTTTCTTTGAAATCTGTTCTAGAACCTCTCTTGAAAAATCCCTTTTCCTTTGTCACAAATAGCTAGCTGGGTACATGCATTATTCTAAATTCTAAATTGAGGTTATCCTTACAAAGTTGCTATGTTCATTTTGATTTGTTCTGTCCCTGCAAAATAGTTTCAGGTAAATACTGTATATATTTTGCTTGTTTCTAAACTAGTCTGCTGCAGTAACACACTCTCTGTGATGTATAACCCTTATTTTATGGTAATAGGCCATCCCATTCAATTGTGTCTTATTCCATGAGCCATGATTAGACTCACAATGGCTTAGCATAATGTATAAGCCTCATCAGAACGAGACGGATGAGCATCTGAAATAAAACAAGTGAATAATTCAGTTCTCCGACTACATATACATTTATTTGCTCTGTCATGTACTCAGTTGCAAATGGTATATAAGTAGTACTCGACTTACAGCCACAATTGAGCCCAACATTTATGTTACTAAGTGAGACAATTATTATGTGAGTTTGCCCCCATTTTATGACCTTTCGTGGCAGTTAAGTGAAATATTGTAGTTATTAAGTTAGTAACACAGTTGTCACATGGATCTGGCCTCCCCATTGACGTTGCTTGTCAGAAGGTGATCCTATAACCCCGGGGACTCTGCAACCGTTGTGATGACCCAGGGTGTCATAACAAAATCCAAAGTGTAAATAAATGTCCTTTAATGCCTCCAATTTGGCCCCACTGTTCAATAATACTCAGTTGGAGATAAAACTTATTCAAAAACAGTCTTCAAAAGAAAGCAATACAGACCAAACTTAATGAGCAGATAGAGGTGAAATAAATAACCAAACAAACTACAATGATGAAATTTCCATAATGGACCACCATAAGCATTTACCAAATTCAAGGAGATAACAAGGCACAGTCTGTTGGAAGGATGCCAACCAAGGTAACTTCAAACTCTTATTCAGTTATCAAAGCTGCATTCCATGAAGAGGATCAAGGCCCTCTCCTCCTGAGTAGACCACGTCTCCCCATTATCCTCTCCTCCCTGCATGCCCTAGGATGGAGAGGGGATGGGCCTGGGTCCTCCTCTGACTGCTTAGCCGGCCTCTGCCCTTCCCCAGCCTCCTCCACAACCTCCAGAGCCGCACTTCCACTTTCTGTTGGCTGTTCCTTCTCTCCCTCAGAGTCAGTCTCCACCAGGGTCATGATAAATATGAAGTAGTGGCCAAACATCTGGATTTTGATCAGGTGACCATGGGGGGGTGCTGCAACAGTTGCGTGAAAAATGGTCATAAGTCACTTTTTTCAGCACTGTAACCAAATGAACTGTTGTAACTCAAAGACTACCTGTATAACCTCTGAAAAGCGCATCAGGATTGAGAGAAATAAATTTACATTTGCCATATTATTCCAAGGTATATTTTTTTAATCAGCCTAAACATGTGGGTGCCATTCATGGAAAGGAGAGGTGGGAAAACTGCTTCTGCAAATACGCCTTATCTTCACAGAGAAGACAATGTTTCATTGAAAACATTGTGCAGTGTTACAGGAAGTGTCGAAGTCTCATTCAGCCTTGTGAATTGTTAATTAGTTTCCTTTTCAGGCTGCATGAAATGTGGTTAAACGCCAAATGACTTCCCTAAACAATAAATTGAGCATTAGTGTTATTTCTCCTATGTGCGAGCTAGTCAAGTCAAGGAACACAACTTCCTCCTTCAGGAGCAGCTTCCTTTGCAACAACGGGCCGAATCCCCCTGAAAGCTGGTTGGGTTGGTTGACAAAGGATCTTGCATCCTCCAGGTGACGGGATTTAAAAGAAGCAAGATGCGTAAAAGTCATGGTTGCTTCAATAGAGGAAAACAAGTGGTATTTTATCTGCAGCAGAATTTTCTTTTTTAATGTCCAGCATTTTTCATCTAGAATCCATCTCAGCAGAGGAAGCAAAAGATAGGTGAAAGGTTTGTCAGATCAGTTCTTTAAATAGGTAGACAGGCAGGATAAGTTCCGGTTAAGGATCTTCAGAATTCAGACTTAATATTGTGCTAAAATTTATGCTTTCAGCTTTCAAAAATTGTAAACCCAACAGAATGGTCTCCTCCTCCTCCTCCTCCTCCTGGGTTACTTCTGAATTTACTTTGCAGATTTTTATTGTTATGATTCTTCTGCAGCAAAGAACGAGAGAGAGAGAGAAAGGAAAAATAAACTTGCAGGGGTTTTCCGCTCAAATGTCATATTTTGCATGAGCGTTCTTGAGAAATCTCTTAATAGCTTTCTGGAGAAGGAAAGAATTTAAAAATTTGAATAAAATATAAGCAGCTAGTGTAGGAATAAAAAGAAAGAAAACAAGTGAGGCTGGAAATCCTATGCATTGATGAAGGGTTGCGTTATAATAGGTACCATAGAAATGATAACTGCTGAAGACAGTCAATGCTGCACATAGACCGAATTGCTTTTCCTACAAGGATAATGGAAGGGGCAGCCCAAAACTTCTGATTGAAGATGCTTGTCCCAATTTAAGTGTGTACCAAATCACATAACTATTAGAATGTTTTCCAATGCTTTTGGGAGACAAGGGGACCAAAAGATATGCTAATTGGGAGTTCCTATAGTTGTAGTCCCAATTCTTTGGAAGGATGTAAGGCTGGTGAAGGTGAACCTCAAGAACCTACTAAACCGATGGTGTTGGAGAAGTAGTCATGGTGGCACTGGAAAGCACTACTTTAGAGCAATTGCGGTTTTTAGATCAGGCTTTTCCCATAAGTAAGCACTGGAAGAAAAAATCAGGGTGCCAATTTAAGAGGGAACTAAGAAACATTCTCTTCTCCTGACCAGCAGACCCAACCTTGTAGCAAATTGCTTTCCAGGTTTCAGAGAATGCTCACGTCTTCCTTCACCGGTCCTTATCCGCAACGCCCTTGGTATCAAACAGCTCAGGTTTTGCCCTCCTACGGTAGCCACACTTCTTCAAGGCTTCTCCTTGGTTCTCCACCCTTCTGATGTTTCCCCAAGTGAAGCTCACACGAATTGGGTGCATCCTTACTCCCATGTTGTTTGTCTCGTGGACCTTAAAATAAAAATGGGTTTTAGAATCATTTGTGGCCCTTAAAGTGGGAGGGATTGACATTTTAGGAATGTTTCTTTTAATTTGGAGGAGGGAAGTAGAAACTGAATGAATGTGTGAAACATACCTTTGGTTTTAGAATCTTTCAATCCCTCCTACTCCTTGCACTCTTTTCTCTGTTTTGGAGGATCTTAAATGCAAAGCCTGGGTCACCAAACATGTTTAATTTAAGGAGAGGAATCCAGCGTCCCCGGGGGTCAGGCAACCTTCCAAATGTTCTGGATTGCTAAGCCCCCAGTTTTTGCCTTTGGCCTGGGCTTCGATGGAGACCCAAACTTCTGCAAAATACAGCTGCCTTATGATGGGGGGAACGAATACTCAGAAATGAAGGCAAATATACGTGTCCCAGGATACTGGTGCGAGATCGAATATGGGTCAGTCACTGTGAATGAGTACTGTAGGCCATTTGACAAGATGTTTGCTATTTCTTAAAAGTCCTGACCCACTGCTACCCCTTGCGTGTCTCAGGATACTAGTGCTCCAAAAATACGGTACTGTCATGGAAGAGTAATCCTACCACACATCTCTTTGACTGCACCTGCCCCTAATGGCAAAGGCCAATGAGTTATTTCTTTTCAAGCAAGTATAAAAGAGAAATTTTTAGAACATTGCTTAAAAAATATACCAGGTAATTAATTCAATCATGGAACAAATTTTGCTCATATCAAACAATGAAACTCATATGGAAGCAAATCAGTCCCAGGACTTATAAACTACTTTTTCCTTGCAGCAGCTGCCGGTCTGTCTACTGTAAAATGTTGAAGAACTGAAGTATATCTTTCTTTGGATATAAAACTATTGAAAACAATACTGACTGAAAAGCATAATTCAGCAATGTGATCTTGAAGAATCCTTCAATTATTATCAGTTGCTATTCTTCAACCATTTCAACTTCATCGATCTGCCCCCTTTTAAAAAGGGCAGCTGACTTCAGAAGTGTGAAGTCTTGGCACTTCCCTTTACGATAAGGTATTTTCATGTCAATGTGTCAATAAATGCTTGCTGACATACTCAAAAGGGGCGGAGCTCATATTTCTTCCACTCCTAACAGCTGCTTTTCAACTGGTTCAGAACTTATCAAGGATGTTCCCACACACTTTCCTGTAACTTCTTCCTGACTTTTACAAGTTGGAACCAAAGGGGAGGGGGAGGAATTGAGGTGGAAAGTAAATTGACAGAGGGTTAGCCTTTATACTTTGGCCAACACGTGATGACTAAGTGTTAGTTAGTTGGTTGAACTTTGTCCCAGTTCCAGAACAGAGATAGTTTGGTAGTCTAAGAATGGGACAAACCTAGGGAGAAATTCTAGTCTATTCTTGGTCGAACACACCAATAGGCATTTCACAACCATTGCTGGCCTGCCATCTCTTGGTGAGAATTGGATCTTTTTTTAAAGCCCTGAGAACAGGGGACAAAATCCTGTGCTGTATTTTGTCCCCTGTTCTCAGGGCTTTAAAAAAGTTACAACCATGATAAACAAAAGTTACAGCCATTCATTTAGTGACTGCTTGAAGTTGCAACAGCACTGAAAAAGTGACTTATGACCATTTTTCACAGCATCACGTGGTCACTGACCAAAATTTGAGCCCTTGGCACCGGGTAGGCATTTGCGGTGTCTCGGGTCATGGGATTACCATTTGCAACCTGCCTACCTGCCTTCTGGCAAAGCAAAGTCATTGAGGGAAGACAGATTTACTTAACAACTGCATGATTCAATTAACAACTGGAGTGACTCACTTAATTATGGCAAGAAAGGTCGTAAAATGGGGCAAAACTCACTTAACACAGAAATGCCTCACTTAGCAACAGAAATTTGCAGCTTGTAATTGAGGCTACCTGTTTAGCCACACTCGCAGCCTTTTCCCCAGAAGCACCTGAAGACAACACATTGATGGCTTGGCAGCCTCTTCCTCCTGCTGGACCCCTTCATCTCTTCTTCCTGGCTCACAAGTGAAACAGTCTTAAATCTGCACCAGTGTTGAAGTGGCACTGAGTGAACCCAGCTGTTTGCTTAATTTGTCATTCAATGTGCAAATCTGGTCATTATTCAGCTCAGTAGCTGAGTTAAGTACCTTGTGCAAATGGAACTCGCTGGGAGCGGTTCCACGAAGACCCTAAAACTACCACTGTGCAATAAAGCTTAGGGAAAATAACAGGGATATTCTCTATGTCTCAATTCATACAACCTTCCAGGATCAATAAATCTTCAGTTAATAGCATCTAGGGCCACCATATCATTCTCCAACATTTTTCAAAGATGTCAGAATTAAAAACAGCAACACTCAAAAAAGATTTTGGAGCCTCAGGTAAAATATGTGACTAATAGATATATGTGAATATATATTCACTAAGACCACTGACATACTGTGGACTATGATAATTTAATTATAATAATTGTTATTATTTTAGAATATAGATAAAACCACCATTCATAAGATGGGACTAGCAGAAGTAAAGACCAAACAGTTGTAAAACTGAGTTTCTTGTGGCCTCTTCAGCAATTCCAGATAGTCTGAGTCAATGGATTGTACGTGAATTGTGCCATCTTAGAAAATTATTCAGTTTGACAATCAAGCTAAGTATATTTTACCATCTCAATTAAGAATGCTTTCTCAGTGTTCAGTCCAGCTCATCCTATTTCCAGAAAAAAAGTACAATTGCTCAGGGATGATGCATTCCAGTAATCAAAATCTGACTTAAAACATCCAGGAGACCATATCAAAGTAAAATTTACAGATGTTCCTGAAATCCTTGTTAAATCAGATATAAATAAATGAATGGTCAAGAAATATTTAAGGGATTAGACTTACTTGGTGAAATTGATCATTCCTAACTATTATTATTATTACTATAGACTGTACACAAGGAGTGAGGTGGTAACACCAGCCAACGGCCCCTACTTCTTGGCAGAATTGTCTAATAAGGAATGTCTAACTAGGGATCATGTCTCCAGTTTTCTTCTTTGGCAGTGTAAATTGAATTAATGCATTTTACTGTATTAGATTGACTGTGGGCACATAACTAACAGGATGCCACCAGATAGTTTTTGGTCAAATCATGCCTGAACCAATGCTGAGTGATCACAAATTGAAGTGAAAATATATCTCCTGCAAAACTATGCTCTGCTAAGACTATGGAAGGATTCCTTGGTGATAATGGAAGCCCAGGGGCCAGAGAGAATTTTTTCCAGGATGAGAGAGCTGTCTGTGGAGATCACGCCGAGGAGGAAGTCATGAAATGTGCAGGGCTCCTTGGTGTTTTCTGAGCTTGCTTGTTTTCTTGCAGACGTTTCGTGACCCAACGAGGTAACATCATCAGTGCTAGAAGGGAGTGAAGTGTGTGGAGAGGAAGAAGAGGAGGAGCGTGACAACTGTGGGGTCCTTGGTGCTCTGAGCTTGTTTGTTTTCTTGCAGATGTTTTATTCCAACTAAAGAGTACTGCTTGCTGTCAGTTTATATTCTAGTGGCTTGCCTATCAGGGGTGGTCTTAGAGCAGAGGTCCCCAAACTTGGCAACTTTAAGACTTGTGGACTTCAATTCATGAATTCTCCAGCCAGCTGTGCTGGGAGCTGAAGTTTACAAGTCTTAAAGTTGCCAAGTTTGGGGACCCTTGTCTTAAGAGTTTCTTTGATTGGGCTGTTTGCTGTTAGCTTTTTTGTTGTTTCTTGATTGGAGTACTGTTTACTTCAGGGTGTCAAACTCAAGGCCTGTAGGCCGAATCTGGCCTGCAAGGTGCTTAGATCTGGCCCATGGGACCAGCCTAGAAACAGTAAAGGACCGGTCTGCAGCGCACCCCTATGCCCTGTTATCGCCCACGATGGCCTCCTGAGCCCTCTGCCAGCAAAAATGGACCGCTGGGGGCCCGCGAGCTCCGTTTTTTGCTGGCAGAGGGCTGCAGGAGGCCGTCACAGCCAAAAACAGGGCACAGGGAGGGGGCTGCACATGCCCCCAACTCCATTTATGCTGGCAGAGGGCTAGCAAAACAACCTAAAAACAAAACAAAAGGAGAAATGTTTCCCCTTTTGCAAGAAGGGACAGGAAAGGATAAAGGGAAAGAGGAAAGACAAAGAAAAAGAAGGGAAGATGGGAAGAGAGCAAGGAAGGAAAAAGAAGGAAAGAGGGGAAGGAAGAAGAAAGGAGAAGGAAAAAGAAGAAAGGATAATGAGAGTGAGGGAGGGTCTCAGGGAAGTCCTGCCTTAGCACTTGGCCACAGGTGTCCCCGACACGAGTCCCCAGCCACGCCTACCCCCCATGTTCCCTCCGCCCTCCAAGGTCAAACCCAACATCATTTCATTGATGTGGCCCTCAATGAAATCCAGTTTGACACCCCTGGTTTGATAGTTGGTCTGAAGTTAACCTTGGAATCAATCTATGCTGATTGCTGGTGGAGAGGCGCTTAGGTCTTGTGGTTCCTGGGCTGGTTGATTGTCTCTTTTGCACAGTCCATAGATGTTGTTAATGTCTATGTGACTGTTGATGGCTGATCTGTCAGACAGCCAGGCTTCTAGAAATTCCCTGGCATTTTTGGATGTGGCCACGTCTAGGATGGTCACATTTTCCCAACTGAAGCTTATGTTAAATCTGTTTATATTGTGAAATTAAAGGATTTTTATCATGTCTTCTGACGGCTTGTTCATGGATGCGTTCTGCCAGTCTTCTGCCTGTTTGTCTTACATAGGGGTTTGTTTCCATTCTTAGATTGTATGTTGACTTCTGCTTTTTCTTCTGGGGTTGTTGGGTCTTTAGGCTTGCTTGGGATGTTTTAGTTGGCTTGTGTGCTACGCTGATTCCATGGGTTTATAGTCGTCTGTTGGTGGTTTCGGAGATATTCTTGATGGATGGCAAGTGTAATTCTTTTTAGGGTTTGCATTGGTTGTGCTGAAACACACATCATGAGATCAGGATGCATATTGTTAGTCGGGAAAGACCAGGTCCACACATGAAGGTCCAATTAAACGGATTTATTGCTAAGCATACCAATGCACCTTCAGAAGTCATGGTTGGCACCTGCTAGGGGTTAGATAAGGGTCATTGGCACATGGATGTGTATGTGTTGGACAGTCTACTTGAGGACTGTCAAAAGAGGGATTCTAGGCTGATCCCTCTTTTGACTCCACCCCCAGTATAAACTCAAAAGAACTTTTCTTTTCAAACATGGAGAATCCACTGTTCAAAAGCGGACTGAGATGGAGATGGAACCCAAACACGTAACTAAGAAGGCAACAGTCTTGGCAATCCAAGCACAAAATGACATTTCTCAATATTTCAGCCCAAATACTGGCTGCCTGACTACAGATTGAGCAAGCAATTGTTTGTGAATGAAGGCTTCTGAGCAAACAGCTGTCACCGCAGATGGAACAATTTGCGCAGACAACAAGCTCAGGTGCCCAGCCCTGGAAGCCAGTCAGTTTTCCTTGCCGCAACAGCCCCTCGTTGAGTCCTTGTAGTGTTTCTTTATACAGAGCTGAAGCTTGCCCATTTGTTAATTCTCCAAATCAGCGGCCCACAGGCAAGCTGAAATAGAGAGCCAAGAGAAAGTCCAGGTAGTCCTTGACTTACAACAGCTTGTTTAGTGATCGTTCAAAGTTACAACGGCACTGAAAAAAGAGACTTAGGACTGTTTTTCATAGTTACGACTTTTGGAGCATCTCCGTGGTCTCACGATCAAAATTCAGGTGCTTGGCAACCGGTTCCTATTAATGACCGTTGCTGTATCCCAAGGTCATGTGATCATACCTTTTGTGACCTTCCGACAAGCAAAGGGGAAGGGGAAAAAACGGGGAAGCCGGATTCACGTAATAACTTATCAATTGCAGTGATTCACTTAACAACAGGGGCAAGAAAGGTCATAAAATGGGACAAAATTCACTTAACAAATGTCTCATTTAACCCAAAAAAAAAGTTTGAGTTCAATTGTGGTCATAAGTTGAGGACTACCTGGACTGGGATACACTTAAAAATCAAGTTATACTCCCATTTCAGACTGGATACGTTCTCCGTTACTTAGGAAAACTGAAGGAATCAGCTCTGCAGGAACTTTCGCCGTATTCCCAGACTTCGGTCACCCCAACAGGTCTTCTAAGGAGAAACATGGCCTCGTAGGAACTACAATATTTGGATGTTTTTGCTTTCAGGCAGATAAAGGAACATTAAACACGGAGTAAGAATGCTGCTGGGAGAAGGTCCAAGATATCTTGTTTATTATTTCTTTTTTGTAAACAGTGGACAGGAGAGGGTTTTCTTACTCCAGAATTTACATCAATTAAGGACAAGCGGTGGCTAAATGGCATTCTTTGCTTCTAGTTCTTAGTATTCCAAGGCTGGCAAAAATGAAGACGTTTCCCCTCCACCCCCAGACCTTAAATCCTTTTTGAGAGATTCTCTGTGGAAGTGCTCTTAAAACCCTTGTAAGTCAAAATGCTCATTTGGAAACAGCAAATAGACTTTGTAGAACTAAAACTCTTGTGAGGGGTAAAAGGAGAGATTTACAAACTGCCTAAATGCATAAAGAAAATTACACAATAAGATTATTTTTTTTCTGTTTTTGCCAAGGTCTTAATTAGAAAGATCAGGCGATGCAAAACCTTCCCCCTTATATATGCCAGCAGATGACAAAAAGGAAAAAGATCTGGTCCTTGATGCTCTCTGAGCTTAGTTGGTTTTTTTGGAAGACATTTCATTACCCAAACTGGGTAATGTCATCAGTACTAGTCACAGTTAGCGTTGACAATGTTACCTAGTTTGGGTAATGAAACGTCTGAAAGAAAACAACCAAGTTCAGACAGCACCAAGGACCCCCCTCATTTCAACCCTGAACTCAACATTCTCCTTTATTGGAAAAAGAAGTTTGTTTGTTTTTAAGATTTAAGATTTCCAGATTATAGTATACAAGTGAAGGCAAGAGAAGCATAAGATACTTTCTCCCACTTTCCCTCCAATTTTCACACACAGCTTAATGGATAAAATTAGTTGCCCTTCTTCTGCCAATAAAAGTTGACTGCTTTTCCATCAACGTCTGGTAACGTGTGTAATGAACAGAACAGATTGCACCTTATGTTATTGAAAGTGTTTTAGTGTTTATCCTTATGGCACAAATGTAATTAATTTATATTAAAGCTACACCAGCTCCTATTTAAAAAGGCGGCTGGAATACACGGAGCTCTACCATACGCAGCTCCTACCTGACCTGATCCTAGAGTTAAGCCGGTGGGATTTGGTTGCATTGTCCATATGTTCTTCAATCAGTGGAAAGGACTGCAAATCTATTGTCCCTTGCATATATAAAGCTTAAAAAATGGCATGATTGTATTATTATCATCATCATCATCATCATTCATCCTGGCTTTAGGATTATTTATCTTCAGTGAGATTCACAACCTTTGGGGCTGGTTAGTAGCTCAACAGCTCGAGTCCTAACCAAGGACCTAGGAACTGTTCAGGTAGTGTCAGAGGATATAAACTGTTCCAAGTAGGGTGGTTTTTTGTAGAATCAGGGTATTCAAGTCTGATAATTTCAGGATTTCCAAATAGCGAGGCAGCCCTTTAGGTATTGCTCCAAGGGCTCCAATTAAAATTGGGATCGCACACAATTTCTTTTTCCAAAGTCCCTCAAAATTTGTAAGTCCTGATACTTTATGATGTTTTCTTGCTGCGTGTCTCATCGCCAGGTATTGCAATGTCAATGAACCAACCCTTTTTCTTCTCAACTATTGTTATGTCAGGCGTGTTGCGGGCTAAATGCCTGTCCGTTTGCATTCTTAAGTCCCACAAGATCTTGACTTTTTCATTCTCCAGAACCTTCTCAACCTGATGTTCCCAGTGGTTGTTACTATACTCAAATCCAAACTTTTGGCATAGTTTCCAGTGAATGATTTTATGGCATTCTAGGTAGTCAGTTTGTGAAATTTTGCTGCATCCACTGATTAAATGGTCAACTGTTTCATCTTCCTCATTACAGAGCATTTGCTGTCGGTGGTAACATGCTGAATCTTTATTATTATTATATGCAGTTGCTATAGACAACCAGTGATAGCAGGTACAAGATACAGGCAATTCTTATCTTGGAAGCCACAAAAAGAAACCATCTGCAATAACAAAGTAAAGAACACAGACTTCAGCAGATTGCAACTGTTCATGATACGTCGTCTAAATCACGGAAACAAAACTATCAAGTGGCTTGTCCAGGATGGAGACTTCTGTTAAGACAGGAGGACCACCAGATGTCCCTCAGCTTCCCTAAAGAGTATTCGTAAATTACAGGCAGTCTTCATTTACAACAATTGAGCCCAAAATTTCTGTTGCTAAGCAAGATAGTTGTTTAGTGTTTTTCTGATCCATTTTCTGACCTTTCTCGGGATCCAATTGATGAATTTATGAAAGTTGTGGGTGCTTCATCACTGGAGGTTTTTAAGAAAAGACTGGACAGTCACTTGCCTGAAATGGTATAGGGTCTCCTGTTTGAGCAGGGGGTTGGACTAGTAGACCTCCAAGACCCCTTCAAGCTCTATTCTGATCGGTTGAAATTAGAACTTCTACCAAGCCAGGAAGAACCTGGCTCACCATTCATTGAAAAAGCTATAGGCACACAACCTACTCACTCCTGTTTAATTCTTCTCATGACTTTAAGAATGGGGATGTGAAAGGCCACACATGGTTGTTTTTTTTGGAGTCCTTCTGATGATCCTTAAAGCCCTCTTAGATCATAACTTCTGAAAAGTGAAGATACATATTAAGGGGGAAGCAAACTGGAAGAGGAGCTGGAAAAAAGCAAGAAATCTTTGTAGTATAAGGCAAGGGATTTGGGATGCTCTGTGAGCTTAGTTGTTTTCTTGCAGATGTTTCATTACCCAAACTAGATAATATCGTCAGATACTGAAGGAGTGGGGTTTGCTTTCAGTTTATATTCTCTAGTGGCTTCCCCTGTTAGCGTGAGCGGGAGTTGTCTTGGAGGTTCTACTCCACCCAATGGCAATCGGTTGGGCTAACTTAATTCGCTTGTTTGGCAGTTTCTCGATTGGAGTATTGTTTACTTCTGAACTGATGCTCTGATCTTTATCTTGGAGTTAATCTATGCTCACCTCAACGTTGATTGCACCAGGACCCCCAATTTCAACCCTGAGCTACACATATTCTCCTTTCTCTTTGTAGCATGTTAAAATAAACACCATTTTATTGTCAGAATCAAAGATGTACACAAGTTGAGGCTTACTTTGCTATCAAAATGAGACTGCAAGTGATGAGGAAGGACAAAGGCCAACCCCCTGCATCCTCTGGTTAAATAACAGCATTCTCACTTTCTGCGGTACAGTATTAGTGACCAAGAGAAAGGATCATCTGTTCGTTTTTTTTACCCTGGGTTGGTGGTTGGTACTATTCATCTCTTGTCAGGAACAACGCTATCCTGCTGGGAGGGAAGCAAACTATGACCTAATAAGTTTTCCAGCTTGAGATTCTATGATGCCTTTGTGCGGAGGGATGGCTCCCTTGGCTTCATTGATCGGTGAGATAATAATTTCTTTTTAAAAAAGACAACGCTGTTTTTCTTGCTTCGTTTTGTAATAATGCAACTCGAAACGCAGCCACCAGAAGAAAAACATTGGGTTTTTCTGCACCCATCCTACATTTCCAGATTCGGTTTGTTTTTGGCATGGTGAGCAGCTTTTTTTAAAAAAATCCTCTCCTCCAACAGAACAAACCTAGCAAGGCTGTTGTGGTGGTTACTTTATGAAATTTAGCCAACTCTGGGTGGCTTACATGATAAAAGGCAGGAAGGGAGAGAGGGAGGGAGGGAGGGAGGAAGGAAGGAAGGAAGGAAGGAAGGAAGGAAGGAAGGAAGGAAGGAAGGAAGGAAGGAAGGAAGGAAGGAAGGAAGGAAGGACATCAAAAGAACAAACAGAATGCCCCCAAAACACCTAACAAAAACCCCGATGGGCTCAATGGCCATCCTAATCTCCAAGCCTGGAGGCAAAGGTATTAATGACTGCTGGAACACCATCAAGGTGGGAGTAGTATAGATTTCCAGGAAGATGCTACTCCAGGGGGCAGGTATTGCAAAGAGAAGGCTCACTCCCAAAGTCACAGTAGATAACACTGTTGAATTAAAGGGATCTGGGTTACCTTGACCTTCTCCCATAGCTCTGTAAATGATCTCCCTAGATCTCCTGATCAAGTTGCCTCAAGCTTGATCAATTCTGCTCCTCTTCCTTTTAATTAGGCAGCTTTGAATTTCAACACAGTCACATTCAACTAGCTTTAGTTTGGCCAAATCTATTATTCTCCACAATAATTACTGTGATTTAAGTTAAAATGGATCACTTTGAGCAATGTATTGTTCAGCGAGAGCAAGACTGCTCCCCCTGCAGGCTTTTGTAAAGCAGAAATAGAAACGTAGAAACTATAAAATTAGGAAAGGGTGAAAATATTTTTTTTAAGTTTTAAAAAAGGAAAGATTCAAACATATTTTAATTTCTACAGGCAAACGGGACACATTTTCCATTATAGCAATTGTACATAACACTGCACCTTTATTTTATATGGTGATGGAAGGGTAAATGGAAATTTCCATATCTATGGCAGAATTTAGGTCTCTCTGTGTGGAAATTTGTTAAGGAACAAATAGGGACTTTCACGTAGAAGGTATTGTTTGAATTACTCAGAGTGCTGAGCGCTAAAAAAACCAAGTTATTTGAGATGGAATGTAAAAATCTACAGCCCTGTATTTGTACATCTGGATTTCAGATTCATGTAAATCAAAATGCAGATGGTTGGCTTTTTAGTCTTATACCTTGAAACACTGGAAAGAATGGAAACGTTCTTCAGAAGTGCAAGTTTTCAACTGAACTCCTGGTTAGATGAACATGAACTCATAAACGTGAGTTTTAGGTCTCACTAAAAGAAAGAAAAAACACAAGCGGACAATGTTTTATTTATACTCTTGTCATGACCAACTGACTTCTTTAGTGCCCGCAGAGGATATGGAACATCCTAATATGTCCAGTTTTTTCCCATTCAAAAATATTCCTACACCTTCCTTAGAAGAAAAGATTTTACACCGTCAATCCTTCCATCTCACTTCAAGTTCTTCCTCAATTAGCCACCATTTGAAGTTGCAACAGTACTGAAAAAAATTACCAGTCCTCACAATTACAACCATCACAGCATCGCCTGGTCATATGTTCAAAATTTGACTGTTTGACAACCAGCTTTTATGACAATTTTTATGACAATCGCAACTTCCTGGGGTCACCTGATCACCATCTGCACAAGCAAAGTAAATTGGGGAAGCTTCACTTAATGACTACGTTTCACTTAACACATGCAGTGACTCACTTAACATCTGTGACAAAAGCGTGAAATAAAACTTTGTACAATTCACTTAACTGCACTGTTTAGGCAACTGAAATTCTGGTCCAATTGTGGTTGCAAGTCAAAAATATGTACATTTTTCCGGTTTGCCCCTAAAGAAACATGTAGGCTTCCTTGAAGCAAACCAATATAAGGCAAAGGTAAGAAACTTGTAGTCTTGCAAACATCAAACTACGACTCCCAGCGATTCCATCATAACAATTACGAGGGTTTGTTGTGAATGGAATTATGTTACTAGTTGGTGGAACTTACATACTCCCAATATTTTCTTTTGCAAACTTTCTTAAAACTGTTTCTACACGTGGTACAAATATATGCCCTGCGTCATGTACAACTCACCCAAATCTCCACTTTCTTACTAGGAAACTTTTTTCATCATATCACTACTATTAACTTCCAATATTATACAATAATTCTTAGAATTAATATATGTTCTTTTTAATATACAAATTTTCTAATAGTATCTGGCAATGATATTACCAGATATTCTTAGTATGACTATTTCATGCTAATGCCAAACATTTTCCATATGGGAATGCACTTAATTACTATTTTTTAATCATCTAGCAATATCTTAAATTTTCTCTTAAAATTGTTACTTGAAATTTTAGGCTTCATTACACTATTAGCATTTTCAACATGGGAGTCTAGGCCTCTTTTCTAACTTTAGGAGAGCATTTTATTTTCCTTCTTCTCGGCCAAGACCTTTTCTTTTGGTATGAGAGAACTTTAGAAACCAAAGAAGAGAGAGCACACTCTGAAAGTCCTTATATACACTTGTGAGTCTAAAAGATACAAACCCTTACGGGAAAGACTAATGTAACCCATAAATTCTCCACTTGAGGAATGTTAACTAGAATCGGGGCTTTCTATTGTTCAAATCTCACATGCAATCAATCTGCTTTATTGTTCACTTTCTGATGTATCACCCCATACCAAGTGTACGCAGCATTTATTTCCATACCTTCCAAAAATACTCAACCCCTCCCTTATTAAATGTTTTTTTTTCTTTGCCTGAATTACTTGCGATTCATATTTTCAGGCAGGTGAAAAATCCATTTTTGCAAAGGTTTTCTCTCTCAAATTCAGGGAATGGGTCTTCAACTCTACACAAACTCGGTGCATGAGATTATAGGCAACAGTATGGTTTTGGAGTAATAATGCTTCACTTTATCAAGTAATAGCTAACATCATTGATATATATTGATAAGAATGCACCTATTAATGTATTATTTTCTAACCATATTGTTTCCATTATCTAGTAATGATAGAGCACTTTTCCCAGTAAGACTATCTATTAACAATGCCTAATCCCATCCAGTAACTCCCCAAATTACTAAGATCTGCACTCAAGATTCTGTAATAACTTTATATCATATAGTATAAACCTTAAGACTTTTTTCCACCGAACAAAGGAACTTAAGACTGATTTTACAACTATTGTGTGTACATATATACATATATATAGCCAAGGAAATGTGTGTGTGTGTGTATGTTTCTTCTTGGACATGCTATATGTATATACATATACATCGCCAAGGATATATATGTGTGTGTGGGTACATATATGTATGTTTACATGTGTCATGTATGTGTATGTACATATGGATGCCTGTGTATATGTATGTATAACTATATAGTTTTGTATGTATAACTATTAACTATATAGTATGTATGTAAAACTATATAGTTTTACGTGTCATGTACATATGGATGCCTGTATGTATGTATATTTATTTATTTATTTGATTTGTCAATTGTTTACAAGATAATAAGTATAAGTGTATACATAGTTATGAATACATGAAATGGGTAAATATAAGAAAAATAAAAGAAAAATAAAAGAAACGATAGGACAGGGACGGTAGGTACGTTGGTGCGCTTATGCATGCCCCCTAGAGACCTCTTAAGAAAGGGGTGAGGTCAATAGTAGACAGTCTAAGGTTAAAGTTTTTGAGGTTTGGGGAAGAAACTACAGAGTCGGGTAGAGTATTCCAGACATTGACCACTCTGTTGCTGAAGTGGTATTTCCTGCAATCAAGTTTGGTGCGGTTAACCTTGAGTTTGTATCTATTGTGTGCTCTTGTGTTGTTATAGTTGAAGCTGAAGTATTCACTGACAGGTAGGACATTGCAATGTATGATTTTATATACCATACTTAAATCAGACCGAAGACGGCGTAATTCAAGGTTTTCTAATTCTAGAATTTCAAGTCTGGTGGCATAAGGTATTCTACAACGAGTAGAGGAGTGGAGAACTCTTCTTGTGAAATATTTCTGGACTTTCTCAATTGTGTTAATATCAGATACGTAATGTGGGTTCCAGACTGATGAGCTGTATTCGAGTATTGGTCTAGCAAATGTTTTGTATGCTCTAGTTAGTAGTGTGATATTACCAGAGAAAAAGCTACGTAGGATTAGATTAACAACTCTTAATGCCTTTTTGGCTATGTAGTTGCAGTGGGCTCTAGCACTTAGATCATTAGAGGTGAGTATTCCAAGGTCCTTTACAGAGCTTGGATCATCAACAAGATCTTGACTATTCAGCTTGTGTTTTATTTTCGGATTTTTTTTTGCCAATATGTAAGACAGAACATTTATTTGTTGAGATTTGAAGTTGCCATTTGTTTGACCATTCTGATACATAGTCAAGATCTTTTTGAAGGGTAGCAGTATTGTCTGTTGAATAGCTTTACATCGTCAGCGAAGAGAATGCAGTTGCTCTTAATATGATCACAGAGGTCATTTATGTAGAGTATGAAGAGAGTTGGTCCTAGAACATTGCCTTGGGGGACACCACTATTGACAGGTACAGAATTTGATAGGACACTCCCAATTTTGACCATTTGTTGTCTGTTTGAAGGAATGCTTCTATCCAGTTATGCAGTTGTCCAGAGATACCATAGGATTTTATTTTTAGTAGTTTGTCGTGTACCACTGAATCAAAGGCTTTACAGAAGTCTATGTAGATTGCATCTATTGCTTTGCCCTGATCAAGTTGTGTCATCCATATGTTTTTACAGTTTAAGAGTTGCAGATTATAGGATAGTTTTTTTCTGAAACCAAATTGTTCATTGGAGAGCAGGTTGTTGGTCTCTAAGTGGAGGATAATGGATTGGTTTATAATTGATTTACAGGTGATGCAGCATAAGGAGATTGGTCTGTAATTTTCAACTGGGCTGGGGTCTCCCTTTTTGAAGATGGGGATGACTGTGGCTTGTGACCATAGGTTAGGCAAGGAGCTGGTCCTGAAAGATTTTTCAAAGATTATGCTTAGAGGTTTGGCTATGGCAGTGGATAGCCTTTTTAAGAAGTAGGCACATATTCCATCTGGTCCAATAGATAGAGATGGTTTTAGATTGCGAAGTGCTTTTTCAACATTGTCTTCTGTAAAATTGATATGTATTAGATCATTGTAGTTATCTGTGGTTTGGCTAGGAAATACTGGACATGATCCATTGCTGTTTACAAATACTGAGCCGAAGAATGTGTTAAAGATGTTGGCTTTAATGGTGTCGTTGTTGCAGTCTTTACCATTAGGTCCTATCAGGGGTGGGATGGACCTTGAGTCTTTTAGTTTGTTGTTTACAAAATTGTAAAAAGCGCGGGTGGAATTGGTGCATAGAAGTTTTTCCTCTTGTTTATGTGTAACTTTTACGTGTGATGTATGTATATGTACATATGGATGGCTGTGTGTATGTATGTATATGTATAACTTTTACGTATGTGTCATGTATGAGTATATATTTTCTTTTGCGAGCGGGCATTTCATTTTCTAATGCTTGTGTGTTCACAGAAAAAAAAAGTGACAGTAAAGCTTATTTACATTCGCCTTCATTTCATAATAAAGCTTATCTTATCTCAATAAGCTCTAAAGGACGCGCCCTTCCAAGTGGGGGCCATCCCTGGCTAGGCCCTCCTGGGCTTGAGGGGCGAGAAGCCGCCGCTACCGCCCGCAGGGGCGCCCGCAAACCTTCCCCAGGGCGCCCTTCCCTCCCAGCCTTGGGAGAAGGACGAGCGACGCGTGGCTCCAACTTCCGGCAACTGCCGGAAGTCGCCGTGGACATAAGGCCCGCCAGGAGTTCCAAGCGTTGTCGCTCTAGGTTTCGGCACTCTATGACGGAACCACTTCCTTCCTTCCTTCCTTCCTTCGGAAGCCAGAAGTCTCCGTACTTGCTCCGGTTCGCTCGTTGTTCGTCAGATCCTACGCAGAGTTGCTGGAGCGTGGCTCCGGTCTCTGCGCTGAGACTGTTTCCATCCACCTGCGCGTTCAAAACGAGCCGGAACTGTCAGAGCGGGCACCCTGCGGGCACACCGGAAAACGTTGGGGGACGGACCGGAAGGGAGAACGGGCTGGGGAGACCCGCTTGACCTGGGAGACGCTCGGCTTTTGACGACGCTGGCATGTCCGCCTTCATGGTAAGAGAAGCCCGGGCGCCGGACTACGATCCCCATCTTCTCCGGGGCGGGGAGGGGAGAGCGGAGGATGGGGCTTCTGGTCCGAAGCAGCGTGGGGGAGCGCGAAGGCCGGGAGGAGCGAAATTGGGTTTTCATTGATGGAATATTTTATGTCAGAGGTCTTGAAACTTGACCGCTTGAAGACTTGTGGACTTCAACTCCCAGAATTCTCCAGCCAGCTATGCTGGCTGGAGAATTCTGGGAGTTGAAGTCCACAAGTCTTCAAGCGGCCAGGTTTGGGGACCCCTGTTTTATGTGTATCCCAAAGGTGCTTTTTTCCCAAGAGGCAACTGGACTTTCTGGTTTTTCTTTTAAAGCGTTTCTCTTCTCCCCCAGGAAGCTTCTTCAGCTCTCTCTCTCTCTCTGTGTTAATTTCTTGGGCCAGTCTCCATATATTTTCAGTATAGATTTTTTCTTATTATTAGCTTTTTTTAAAAAAAGTAAAAAATAGAATTGTTTTCTTACAAAAAAAATAAAGATATATTTAAAACAGAAAAAAAAAATCCCTGTTTTATGAAGTAATGCATTTTTTTTCCAGCGAAAAAATTACATTTAAGAAGGTTCAACAAGTCAAGGAAAGGTTTAGAGTAAGGGTCTTCCCACTTGGCAAGTTAAGACTTGTAGACTTCCATTCCCAGAATTCCTGAGCTAACATGACTGGAGGAGGAATTCTGGGAGTTGAAGTCCACAAGTCTTAAGGCTAGCAAGATTGAAGACCCCTGGTTTAGAGGTACATGAAAATGATTTTTTTATGTGACCTGACTTTTGACACACCCTACACCCACACCCACAAACAGAGTTTTATTGTATTGGAGCCTGCTTACAGTCTAGGACTGTGGTGGCAAGTATAGCTTAATAAGTAAATGTTCCTTGCTAAAAGTAACTTCACATTAGTTAAATATTTCTATGCAATTCAATTTGGACACTACAGCTTTCCCGTTTATGTGGTTTTTTGGTGTGAATTAAATGAGGATTGGATATATTGTAGGCTGGAATCTTTTTGTAGATGGACAGCCTCAATAATCCCACTAATAAGTGAGCAGGGACCCAAATAAGCGAGATGAAAGTTCCACTTCCTTCTCAGTTGCAGAGTTGACTCTGGGTAGCTTTTCACACACACGCAAGTAGAGATGCAAGCAGAGGTTTCCCAAAGGTTTACACGACACCTGAAGCCAAATGGGTTTGACAAGTTATAGGAATCCAAGAGTATTATAAATGCCTGCTTGGGGGTTGTTGTATTGAGCCACAAAATAATGGTGAGTTCAGAAAATGATGGAATTATATAATACAATAATGTTGGAGTTTGTGTGAAAGGAACCGGGTTTCTCTGCTCCTTTACTATGGTTCTGGAGCTAAAAATGAAGGGGGAGACACTGTTGAAATTGTAAATATTTAAATTGTGGTTTTTCTTTTCATCAGTTGGGAATGTAGTAAAGAAGCAAAACATGGCTAAAGAAGGGAGGAAAGTGGATTGTAGTATTTAAAAAGGATACAAAAAAGTAATGTGAGGAATGTAGTTGGTTACTTCTCATCCATGTTAAACTTTCAGTTTTTGTTAAGGGTTTCAGCAGGTGGCAGCACCTGGCTAACCTTCAGGAGATTCAAAAGTTTAAGAAGACTGCCTCACAAGTGGCTAGAAGGGACACTGCCAGGGAATCCCTTGGCTTTGACCCATCAATGTCTAAAATAAACTATGGTGACCTCAAACCCTTATTGGTAGGAGTTATAATTCTCTCCCAACAAGCACCCACTTTGGAGCACACGATAGAAATTTAGAAACATCCCAGGAGATGATTGCTATATTATTTTCAGAAATATAGGCATGCAGTCTACTTGCATTAAAAACAGTGTTGCCTTGATTGTTCAGCAATTGTTTAAGGTGACCTCGTATAAAAACCATAATGGGGGAAAACCCACTAAGAATTACCCAGAAAACTGATTGTGTTGCAACCATTTAATTTTGTGTTGTTTTTATTGTTTGATTTTTTAAAAATTGATTATATGCCATCAAATTGGTGTACATTTTCAGCACCCGCATAAATAGATTTTCTCCATGATGATGTGTGTCCCTGATCAGGTCTTCCAAAGACGGGTTTGGAACTGCAAACGCTACTTCGCAACTGTACCTGAGCCACCAGCTCCAGGCAACTACATAATACGCCCAGAATTGGATAATTTGTTATTTTACTGATAACGTACTTTTTTACTGGTTTTAATATGCCAGTATATTTAAATCTTTGTTTTTTTACAGGGTTGTAAAAAGGGAGCTTTTTTCTCTCTTAGTAGCAGAAAACGAGGTCATATTGTGTACCAAATCTAGTGTGCTGGATCATTTGGAATCCATTTTAGGATCTAGAATAATTTCCAGGAAAGTTGGAACGGCCTTTTTTTTTTGGCATCAGAGCAGCCTGTTTTGGCTACAAGTTACTAAATGATGGGGTTTCTGTACTCATGAGAGTCAAATTGTGACATAAAAGCTCCATGTCTTCTGACTGTTAAATGTGTGTCTAGTAGCACTTGGCAGAATAGAATGGCTAAATCTGACTAGCATATTATTGATGTCCCTTGAGGATAATTTCATTTAACTATGTGGGTTTATTTTAGGACTTCAAAACCCGTGTAGATCAAGCATGTGCAGCAACAGAAGAATTTGCAAATATTTATTATGAAACCATGGATAAAAGAAGACAGGTACGTAGATTTCTATTTTGCTATTTTGTTAGTTAAGAATGTATGGTTTTATATATTTTATATTTCTTTTATTACTTTTGGAAATACTTCACTGTTAATATTCAGCTAGGAGTCAACCAGTTTGATGCAGTGGTTAAGGCATTAGGCTAGAAACTGGGAGACCGTGAATTGTAGTACCACCTTGGGCACTAAGTCAGCTGGGTGACTTGGACCAGTCACTTTCTCTCAACCCTAAGAAGGAAACAATGGCAAAATCTTGCCCAGAAAAATGCAGGAACTTATCTCTTAAGAATCGGCTGATATGTCCTAGTTTCCCTTTTCACTGGAGATGTTCTGAAATTGAAACAACCTGTTCTAATTTAGAAACATTTTGCACACTTCCTATATTTAGTTTCATACTTCTTATCTGTCCGTTTATTGGGAGCAGATGTTTAACCGAGAACCCAGAGAACCTCTTTAAGAATTCTTTGAATGTAAAAAAAAAAAAGGCAATAGGTTGAGTGTAAAGCAAAAGTAGGTTTTTTCAGTAAGTTTGCAAGTGGGAAGGGCAAATCCTGCCGGTATTTCATGTGATGTTTTCTAATGTTCTGCAGGTAATAACCAGACTGTACACTGAGGATGCAACTCTGGTTTGGAATGGGAATGCTGTATCTGGCCAAGAAGCTCTTGCTAAATTCTTTGAGATGTTACCATCTAGTGACTTCCAAGTGAACAGCTACGATTGCCAGCCTGTTCATGGTGAGATAACTTAAGAAGACAGTGCCACTATCCACAACATTCTTAATATGCGGTGGCGTGGGTGATCTTTTCCATGGTGTGAAGGACAAACAGCCTTGCTCTGAAATGCGATTAAAATACTGCATTTGAATTTATACAGCTAGGAGCTATCTGAATGTCTCCACATCGTTTGTATGATTCTTATAATTCTTTTAGATTTTAGAAAGCGTAGTAGACTAACATCCTGCTTAGTCCTTTCGAATGCAACCTCCAATTCTGCCTTTAGCTCCGACTGAGGAATGAACTGTCTCATAGCACCCAGAGTCTCTTGGCAGGGTGAGACGAAGGGCATTTAAATAAGTCTTTGTCCACAGTGGAAATCCTCTTTTCCACAGTTTGCCTGGAGGTTGAGAGCATGTGGTTTGAATTATTGGTTCTCGGGAACACGTCACAAAATGCTTGCAGTTGCAGAACAGAAGTGCTGACTTGGATGTACTTGGATAGGGTTTGAAAGAAAGAGGCAGGGAATACCAGCAGCATCTCGGTGTGGGTGTGCATTTTTTAAAAAGGCAGGAGATTGGGAGGTACGTCCCTATGTACTCTGCTACGTAGATACCATTGATGAGACAACACCTCTTTGCTCAGATGAATAATATGATAAATTGTAGAGTTGTAATTGCAGGAATGTTCCAATCTCGGATGGCCAACCTCAGATAAAGAATGTTTCCAAGCAAATACAACTCAGGTAAACAAAGTCACTAATCTGAAGGAGGATTAGAGAGAGGAAGTAAACATGTTAGACTTTAACTAGAGATAATGAATTGTATGGATTACTGTGCTAAACAGTAACGAAAGTTAAGCAGTAACCAAAGTTAACCAATGATGGAAGATAATTAAAAATGTGTATAAATGCAAGGCTAGACTCCAATAAAGATCATCATGATTCAGTTGTTCATGATCAAACAACTCGACTGCCGCATCATCACAACAATAAATAAAACTGCTGAATTTTCTTCTAAGTAGGCAGGGTAAAGATAAAGGAGTCCCTGTGGATTTTACTCTGCTGGTCATTGCCAACTATAGGGGGCAGCGATCATCCGTGTTTCAAGGCCATGTGGGCCAACATTTCCCTTCTCATGTGGCCAGCATGACATCACGCAGCTTCCTTCCCACTGAAGGGATGCCTGTTTATCTACTCACACTTGCATGCATTTGAACTGCTAAATGGATTACTTTCTAAGTGCTGAGAAAGAATGAGGTTGAGATAGAATGACTTTAAAGAAGATCTTTCCTTAAGAAATGTCCGTGCTCGTATTTAAAAGTAGACTTCCGAGGAGCAATTGTGTTTTAGCACCTTTTTCTTCCCTTTCTCCAGAGCAAGCGACTCCGAATCAGACTACTGTTCTTGTCGTGACCTGCGGGACTGTCAAATTTGATGGGAACAAGCAACAGTACTTCAACCAGAACTTCTTGCTAACAGAACAGACCACAAATAATAACACCGTCTGGAAAGTCATGAGTGATTGTCTCCGTTTCCAAGAAAGCCCTCATTAGTGAGAGCAGCAAGAGTGGATGTTTTCTTCTGGATTTTTTTTTTTTAAATAGCCCTGGCTTTGGGGGTGAGCCTGTTGAGTGTGGATATTCACCTGTCTCTCCACACCTCTTTGCACATTTCACAGTAACAGCATATATTGTTTTTAATGAAAGAACTTCCTTGCTTTCAACGTTTCATTAAGCTGCATCACAACCAAGTTTAACTATGCTGTGATTGCCTCTTCAGGTGACAGTGGAATAATTTCTATAAGTGTTCTGTGCATTTTCCGACTTTAACAGATTTCAAAATTAGCACTCTATGGACCCTTCTCTTTTGAATATTTTGGGAGAAATGTTATTGGGCTCAAGTTTTGTTTACTTCAGTGAGAATTAAAATGATGGTGGGAGAGACAAAGATTGTATCTGTGATTCATGAGGTCTTTTGGAATGTGTGGGCCTTGCTGAAACAAGTACAAGAATTTTGCTACAGGCTAGGTGAAACATGAGCCTGTGGCCGATTTATTCCTGTGGAATTTCTCTACATGTTTATGCTGTTTTTATACGTTTGCATTTTTCACTTATTCCATAGCAGTAATTGCTTCAGATTTCAGTATTCAGAGAGAGAAAACGTTTAAAAAGTTTAATAAAAGGGGAAATCCATCTAAGGGAATTTTTCTGTTCTCTAAATTGTTCTTCATTTGTCATTTTTTACAGTGAAGAGTCAGAACATTTCTGTGTAGTTAGGGACAAATAAATTTAATGGGATTGAAAATGCCCCACTTTACTCTCTTTAATTTTGCATTTGTTCCCCAGTTTTTTCCCCAATCTGTATGAAAAGGGGCCTGGTGCCTGTTTTACTGCTTTCCCATGCCTTAGCATTGTTATGACCAAATCCAATCTTGGATTTGAATCTTGATCAGGGTTGTCCCCAAAATGGACATTTTTTCTCCTTGAAAATGTTTCTCTTCACATCCCAGAATCTTCTTCAGCTCTCTTTGAAAATGGGACAGTCTTGGTTAAGAGATTCCTATATAATGTTTTGAAATATCAAACATTTGTTCTCCCTCTTCTTCCGTGCCACAAATTTGAATAGTAAGAAGCATTACAGGAAGAAAATTAACACTGAAAGCTTCCCACTAAAATCTGTTAGGCACCTGCAGTTTTATCATCTAAGACTCTTCTTTCATGACGACATACAAGTTGCCCTTAACTTACAATCATTCATTGGGCAACTATCCAAAGTTACAACAGCACTGAAAAAAGCAACTTATGACCAGTCCTTGCATTTATGACCTCTGCAGCATACATTCTTATGGTCACGTGCTTGACATTCTTGGCAACTGGGATGTATTTGCAACCGTTACAGCATCCCAGGGTCATGTGATTGTCATCTGTGATCTTCCCAGCCAACTTCCAACAAAGACGATGCGGGAAAACGGATTCGTTTAACTGGTATTTGCTTAATAACTGTAGCAAAAAAAAAGAAAAAAGGTATGAGCGCGACTCACATCACCACCATTTTGCTTGGCAATGGACATTCTGGCCCCAGTTGTGGTTGTGAGTCAAGGGTGCAAAAATCACACCGAGAGATAAGGTCCAGGTTGTTTTGGTGATGGACAATATGCCTGTGGGTCTTATTCAGATGCACTGGTGATCCTCTGAAGAGGAGGTAGGTGCTGGCGTGTTTCCATGGCACTTGTGAATGGGCAATTATAAGGTGCCTTTTTCCCAAACTGCAGTTCTGAATTAATCTGACTAGTGCCATAGAAACAGTTTTCACCGAAGACTGTGTCTACACTGTTCGTAGCTGCAGTACAGTTAAAAAAGGACCTACCGCTATATGCCTTCCAATTCAACAGAATTTTGGAAATATATTATTAAAGAGGCTGGATACTCTGTCCAACCAGTGAGTAATTCATCAAAAACAAAAAAGGAACGGAATCAAATTTGGTGCGCGAGGAAAGCCAAACAGAAGGAAATGGGTAGGGGCCTATACAGGAAGTAAAAAAAAAATCCACAGGGGCCTCTCTTTAGAGTGAGGTATTTGTGCCGCAGCACGGAATATTGCTGGCTGCTTATTCTAAGCCCTGGCCCTGGTCCCATGACCCGGGGCAGTGCATCTCTGACTTCTTTCTGCTTCCCAGCATGCATGATCTTCAGAGAGGCAAAGGGAGCGCAGGAATGCAGGCATGCGCAAAGGCCACCGAAGACACACCTGCTCCGATTAATCCATGGCAAGGAAGGGCATCCAACCCCATACTATGGAGCGATAGTAAATAGAAACTGTCGCTGACATCAGCTGCGTTCCAAGCAGAGGCTTCAAGTTCTTGCTACTCTTAACAGGAAAAAAGATCTGAGGGCAATAAATGCCTAAATATCATTTCATCCTTACTCCAAAGCAGCGAAGCTTTATTGATAACAGACCGCATTGAAAGCTTTCTGAAGTCAGCCAACATGAGGTCTGGGAGATTTCAGCATAACTTGGATGTTGGTATAATTTCCAGCAATTATAAACCACTAAGGTATTTATTACCAGTGGATTCCACTCAGCCCATGGAGAGATCTTTGCAGGCACATTTTAAGCTTTTGTTTTTTTTTCCAGTACGTAACTATTACAAGCATATGTTCATATACCGTACTTATGTAGAAATCGGACTATATCCCCCTGAATGCCTTTTTTGAAGGTAGAAGAAGAAAGCATCCTTACTAAGATTAAAACAAACGGGTCAAAAGAAGGCAAAAGTTGTAATGTTAAAAAAAAAAGATTGTGAAAGCAAGCATGCTCTGAGCCATTGAGCTCAACTGTGAAGGGATCTCTTTCCACTCCAATGGAAATTCGTTCTATAATATTGAGATTAATACGGAGGCAAAACATTTAGTAGGGAGAGTAGCCTATCCAATGTTGCTGCGCCAGTTATGACGGAGAAAGTTCTCTGAGCTTCTTTTCTTACAGACATTTCATTACTCAAACTGCGTAACATCATTAGTGCTAGTGATGAGAGATCACTCTTGAGCAAGCACGTGGTCACCAAAAACGGCACAAGTATATTTAAGACTGCAAATCACAACTGCCAAGTTCTTTAGCTGTTTTTGCCTCCCTACACATCAAATCCTTCCCAAGAGCATGAAATGTCATATCGGCATACATTCATCATACCCTAGAAACCAGAATTGTTCATTTCCAGATGTTCATGTAAATGTTACTTTATTTATACTGGAAATCTCTCCAAAAACCATTTAAAAAATGGACATTGTTTTCATTAGCTCTACTTCCTAGTTAACAAAGTCTTAGTAACATTTATCACTTCGTTGTACACCAAAGACAACACCTTTGATAAATTAAACAGCAAGAGGGTTCTGTCTATTTGATTAAAATTGCTTCATTACAGAAATGGCCTCTCTGCCAAAATATTACTTGTAGAATTTGATGATCATCTGAAAATTTGTTTTTTTTTTAAATGCTGGCTGCAAAATAACCAAGAAGAAAATCAGCATTGCCATCACCAAAAAAGGGGAAGTGGACAAGGGGTCTAGGACAACTCACCATGGGACAATTTGCCATGACCAACTTGTCATGGAACAAGATTTACATTAATATTGAAGAAATGATGGAATAGAATCAATTAAAGGATGCAAAAGAAGGGACAAAAAGTGAACGACAAAAAGTACAATTATGTTTTATTTTAAAGAATTAATCTGAATTGTCCCACAGCGAGTTGTCCCCTGGTGAGTTGGCCATGGTGAATTGTCCCATTCTGGTAGCCCTTTCAGACTATGAATGATTGAGGACAGAATGTCAAAGTGAGAAATGAGAGCCCACTCACTGCATCCTTTTTCTTCTCTGTGGCGACCCAGGAGGCGCTGCAGCCGCCGGCTCTCGCTGCAGTTCGCCTCCGGCTCTTGCATGGCTCCAAGCGGCATCCGGGGCTTTCCCTCCATTCTGGGACCTGCCGGGCGTCGGGCCACAGACAAAAGGCGGCCCAGATGCGGCGCTTGCCCGGCTCGCAAGCGGCCGGGGCCGCGCCCCCTAAGGCAGACATAGTATGCGGGGGGAGGGAATAGGGAAAGTCTAATTGCAACTCAATTGGGGTCAAACTCTCAAATGAATTTGGCTCTCTCTGATTATCTGAAACTGACATGTTGGAATGTGTGAGACTAATAAATCCATCCAAACAATTCTGCGAAAATGAATTGGAAATACACCAGGGCACTGTTTCTCAATCTCGTGCTGGCTAGAGAATTCTGGGAGTTGTTAAAAGTCCACACATTGTTGAGGTTGAAAAACACTGCTCTGGGCATTAAAAGTTTCAACCCTTGTTTAAAATGCACACATGCCACACCAATCATCTCATAATATGGATACAAAATGAAGCTCCTAAATAGCCGATTCCAAAAGAGAAGATCCAGGGATGAGAAGATCCCCTTCCTCAATGGCCTGTGACTTTACCTGAGACCTGGCAGTGAAGCAATTGGCATAGGGCAAAGGGGCTTTTTAACTATACCTCCCATCACTTTAAATCGTGCAGAGAAAAGGACTGGAACCAGCAATTTCTTTAGGTCAATTCTCTATACTTCCCCAAGTACGGCAATGACACAAAATCCTAAAAGTTTGGCTTTGGATCAGCCCTATTTTTTCAAACAGATCCATCTTCTCATATCTGTGTTTGTCCTAATTTTTTTCCTCTGAAAACCTTTTTTTTTAACAACGAGAAGCCAACTGAATCCAGCAGCGGAATCTTGGATGGGGCTTGAGGCAGCTCTTAAGCCACATTTAACAGTCCTGCTTTATTTAGTCGTATCCTGAGGTCTCGAGAAAGTCCTTTTCTGATTATTCGGGAACATTTGGATGCTTGAGTTTTCTGAAGTCCAGCATCACAGCATAACGCTCAACCCTGGAGCTGGTCCACTCTCGCCTTAAGTAGATGCTGACCTGCATTCTGCCACAGAGACGCTGCCTGTTGATTTGTGATTGCGAACGCAGGAAAAAAAATAATGGCACCCTTTGGAAATGTGATGCCCTGGCTCACTCGCAAGGTGACATCAAGCCTCTGAATTTTCACCCAGTCTCTGGATGGGGGGCTCTTTCCACGGACAAAATCCAGCCCTGGCAGCTTCCAGGAGGGATGAAGAAGAGCCAGCTACTGCATCAGTCACCAATTTCCACGCTTGTGTTTTCTCCTTAGCAAAATAAAAAAAAAAATCCATTGTAGAGTAATACATTTGGCAGCCAAGCCGCCTTACAAATTCGGACCAGACGGGTGACCAGGGAGCTGGCTGGAGAACTCACCTGTTTTGCAGAGCCTGAGCCAGAGGAAGCAACCAGGATGGGTTGGAAGCAGTCCAAATCTGTGGGGGTTTCCTCTTCTTTCCAAGGCACCCAGGATTTTGGGGGGCAGTTGGAGGAAGAGTCAACCAGACTTGTTTGCCTTCTTCACCCACAGGCTCTCTAACGCTGCTTCTCCGCTTCAGGCGGGTCGCAATTCCTGGGGGGAGGCTTGAAAACCAGTGGGCAGCCTTCCCCACGCCGAGGAGGAGTCCTGCGGAGCCCTGAAGCCCCCCCAACCAGGAGTGGAGGTCTTACCCACGGAGTCCCAAGGAAGGCTCGCTTCGTCCCCCCCTCCCCCCTCCCACTGGCCGGGGTTGGGAAGGGCTCAGGGCCGCTGCCTCCCCCTCTCACAGAGGTTCGCTTTCTCCGCTGCTGCTGCGCTCGGCCGGGCTGGCGGGGACCCCTTTTCCCGCCGGGCCGCCCCCGCCCGCCGCCCAGTCGCGCTCGATGTAGAGGTGGTAGGGGTCGTGCTTGGACTCCAGCTTGCGCGAGCGCGTGTAAGCCAGGATCAGCCCGCCGGCCAGACAACCGTAGAAGATCATGATCAGCAGGATGTACAGGTAGGCGTCGTTCTCGCCCGGCGGCCTCGCGGCGGGGCTGGAAGAAGCGCCGGGGTCGGGATCCCCGCCGCCCCCGCGCAGCTCCTGCCACAGGCGACCCAGGAGGCGCTGCAGCCGCCGGCTCTCGCTGCAGTTCGCCTCCGGCTCTTGCATGGCTCCAAGCGGCGTCCGGGGCTTTTCCTCCGTTCTGGGACCTGCCGGGCGTCGGGCCCACAGACAAAAGGCGGCCCAGATGCTCCGCTTGCCGGGCTCGCAAGGGACCGGGGCCGCGCCCCCTCGCGAAGCTCCCCGGGTTTGGAGGGGAGGGGCGGGGGGGGGGCGAGACGGAGTTTCTCCGCCTCCCCGAGGCGCCTTTGTTCCTTAACGGGCAATCCTGAAACCTGAGCTGGTTTGGGAGGGATTCTGCCGGGGAGCCCCCACCCCACCCCCGCCCCCTCCAGAATTGGAAGTTGTGGTTCCTCCTGGTTTGGGAGCAGCTGCGGGGCTCCTCCGGAGCGCGGGGGGGTTGGGGGGGCTTCCACGTGTGGCCTGGCCTCTTTGTGGAGTCTTTTCGGGAAAGGGACAGGCAGCATTTGGATAAATGAATGGATCAATGGGAAGAGGAGGAGAGGGAGGGTACGCACGCGGGTGCGCTTCTGCACGCCCCCTTAAGAGACCTCTTGGGAATGGAGGGAGGTCCCTGGTAAGACAGTTTAAGGCAGGGGTCTTCCAACTTGACCGCTTTAAGACTTGTGGACTTCAACTCCCAGAATTCCTCCTCCAGTCCTGTTAGCTCAGGAATCCTGGGAGCTGAAGTCCACCAGTCTTAAACTTGCCAAGTTTGAAGACCCCTGATCGATCGATCGATCTATCTATCTATCTATCTATCTATCTATCTATCTATCTATCTATCTATCTCTTTCTATCTATTCTACCTCTCTTTATCTATTCTATCTTTCTCTTTTGACAGTTGATTCACCTTATCAACTATAAAAAAACCTCCACTTCCTAGCAGTTACAGATCTTGTGTTCTACAGTTCTGAATTGTGAAAACAAAATATTGTTTTCACAATTGTCCTTTTTGGGGGAAGCCCAGAGTAAGTATATATTTAATTGCAGGCATCTCTGGATCTGCCTTTTATCATTCCGTCCATAAATTCAGGTAGTTTTATATAATTCTCAAATGCTGAACATCTCTTTCAAGGATGACTGTTCTGAGTTAATTCATTTGGCATGATCTTCCTGTGACTGCAACAGGCTGAATCTCTTCTAACAGCTGAAGAAAAAAAATTCTTCTGATAATTTGATTGCTCCAGTCTTTTTAGATTTATTATGAATTTTAACTTAGTGGGTTATAGGTTTTATGCAGCCCAAATTTGCATAGTGTGTTCACTTCGGCATTTGTTTTAAAATAGTAACTTCAGAGCAAATGCTACTGAATGTAGTAGAGATTTATCCCTATTTTGTTGATAGCCATCAAACTTACGCTGGGGCACTTTCACGTACTGCATTTCTAGTCATGGCTAGTTGCGGATCTACAGACCAGCTCTGGCCCAGGTATATTGAGATGTAGGTCTGACATAACTAGACAGCAATAAAAATTGGAAGTGGCTGCCTGGAGTTGAGAAACAATGCAGGAAGAGCCACCAAACATTTGGAAGTCTTTACTCTTCAACAAAAAGTAGTGGCTTCGATTTTACTGATGTAAATGGGTAATATCCCCATATTTTCCTTTGGGAAACCTGTTTTTTTTTCTGGGTATGTTTGTGGTAAAAGAGATGTGGAATTTTTAGAGCACATGATCAAAGAAAAACAGGTCAGTTTGATCTGCTCTTCATCAACCAATTCAAAGTTGTTCCGTTCAAAACAAGTAACCCAGAATGACCAAAAAAGGCTCAGGCTGCAAACATGCTAGAATCTGTTTCTTGTAAGGAATGACATATTTCTTGAGCTAAATCTAGATACACAATTGTGGGTTTTTATTTTGTCCAGCTTCCAAAACAGTAACAGCCTAAAGCAGCTCCACACTGGATGATGGAGATGGATTTGATGCCACAATCTCAGAAAAGCTCATCAGGCTTCTAGGCATTTTTCAACTCTGGATGACTTAGATGCAGATAGGATTGCGTTATTAGCTATACATTTTAGGGAGGAGACTGACATTCAGCCACGTTGTTTCAGTAAAGGTAAGAGATGTGAGCCAAGGACATGTTGACAAAAGTTGAAAGCAAGCAGGAAATCTTACTTTATGGATGCCTCAGGCAAAGTTCTTTGGGAGGAGTGAGGTAAATGCACTCATTTCCATCTTTATTTTTATTCCAAAATTGTACTGCTGAAAACTCAAGAATGTTGCCCTTTTCCACAGAACAATTACACAGAGCTTTAAAAGCCCTTGGGGTTGTTTCTCTTATTTGTGACTTACAAGGTAGGATCTGTCTGTTAGATGTCTCCAGAAAGCAATTTTCAGGCTGCTTTAAGATGATCCCAGATCCATTCTACCTTTTTAGTCAGGCTGCAAAGAATACCAGGTCTGATTCTGGCCCAACTGTATGTTTTAAAACTTTGTACTTGATGAAAATAGCACTTATATCCCGCTTCATAGTGCTTTACAGCCCTAATTGGTTTACAGAGTTAGCATTTTGACCCCAAACATCTGACTCCTCATTTTACTAACCTTGGAAGAATGGAAGGCCAAGTCAACCTTGAGCCAGTCAGGATCAAACTGCTGGCAGTGGGCAGTTAGCCTGCAATACTGCATTCTAACCACTACACTACCATGGCTCTTATAAAACTGGTGTTTGGGATAAAGGTGGCGTAAAAAAAAAGGTATGGCCAATGAAGACACTTCTGTCGGGCTTAGTGAATCTGTGCAAATAAGTTTATTGCTGTGCCCCTTATCTTATAATTACAAACTTGTACATACTATACTTAGAGCCTTATTCCTGCTTGCCTGAGAAACTGGTTTATGAGAGGAGATTCACAGCCCATTTCCTCAAGGTATGGTGCTTTATTGACTTGTTCTAGCTGAAAATGAGGGAGTGCTAGCTTAGCCTCAAAGTTGAAATCCATCCTAGCTTCTCTAAAATGGGATGACTTCCTTGTTCTAGTTGTTTCTTAGCATCTCCTGACAAGAGTGTGTTCTGATATGAGAGTGAAAGGCAGAAACGTGTTCCCAGTTCTAGAAAAACTTGTTCACAGTAAAAAGTATGGTTGTACAGCCTACTTATTAATCGGACAGCAATGTAGTGTACTCTCCCTAATTAACTATACACATTTAAAACTGGGAAAAATCCTGGAAAATTACAGCCTTAACAATCATGTGAATGAAGAGGAAGAAAAAAAAATGTTTTGTTGACTTTTTCTACTGAGTAGGCTATCCGCCATCTTGGAAAGTTTATTCCAAGAGCACTTCCACCCCTACTGAAAATGATGCTAATTGAGAAAGTGGAAGAGAAAGACTGCGCAGGCCAGCAGTACCATTAATGCATGTATAAAGTAAGTGTGAGTTGCTGAAACCACGCCTCAGGCATTTCTTCTGCATATACATTCCACTTCCTGTTTCATCTACATATACAATCCATTTCCTGTTTAACCTTTCATTATGTTTTAAATCAAAATATCTTTCTAACTCAAGAGTTTTATCCCATGCCGAATGAGCTTGTTTGGGGGAAAATCCACTACATGGTAGGGAGGGCGTTTGTTGTTTCTGTAAATAAGGGCTTGTGTTTGGTTGAGCTCTTAAGAGGCATTTTCCTGGGACCATATTTTCTTTTGGTTTGACCTGTTTTGAATGTTTCTATTTTCAGTCAATAGGAGAGGATAAGCTTGCCCAAAAACTATCTCAAAGATATTCCTCGTGCATTAAAAATGGGTCCCCCTGCACAGCCAAGTCTGATCAGGCAGTAAGATTAACAAGGATTAATGATCTGCTGTTACTCTAGAAGTTGGCTCACCCACACATCTACCTTGCAAAAGGAAAAACTTCCCCCACTTGAGTTTAAAACCACTGTGTATTGAACAACATCTCATACAAAATTTCTTCATTCACCAAATAATATCCAATTATTTTTCTTTTTTTTAACCGTAATATACACATTAAAGTATAATGAATAAAAGAGAGTCTATTTTATAAATACTTTAGAGCCACCAAAAAGTAATACAATGCACCCAAGAGCCACATTTGTACAAAAATGGAAGCCACATACAGAAAAGGATCGAAAGTGCACAGTAAGAACAGCATCCCATCGTTGCCACGTTCGTCTCAGTTTTTGTTTCAAGTGTGAACTACTAGTATGAATAGTGCCCAGTGCACAAAAGACATTCTGTGGAATAATGCACACAGAAACGCAGAGGAGGCTGCTGCTCTCTCCCGCCCTCCGTACATCAAGGATTTCCAGTTTTTCAATAAAAATAGCAGACAAAAATTTCCCTTTGCAAACACTTTAAAACACAAAGTTGCCAAGGCTACGTCCATCACTTGTATAGAAGAGAAATTCATTTTAATATAAGATTTTGTTTTATGCGATATAGTCAAAGATAAATTAAAATGCCCTTTTAAAATAAAAAAACAACAAACAACAATAACCGAATATTTTATCTGTGGTGAGGATGTGCTTGGAGGAAGCGGCGCGTACATCCCAAAAAGCATGGACACTCCGCAAAAGCAGACGGTGTGCGGACTACTTTAGCTACAGGGCTTGTTTTGTTCCACTGATTTTTTTTTTAAAGGTAGTGAGTGCGAATAAATAAATGATTGGAAAAGATACCAGCTTAATCGGGGCAGTAATGCCAGCGTTCTTAGGACGGCCAAAGTCATCACTTGTCTTCTTCCAAAAGACATCTTGAAATGTTTTGATTGGAATGTCTTAATTTACCTCTGCTCGTCTGTGAGGATAGTTTCTTTGTTTTAGGCACTCTAAATGTTTAATACTACCAGTCATCTCTTTCTGTATGGAAAACCACCGTTTGAAAGAAAGAAAAATAAATATGAGAGAATCTGTCTGTGCTCACCAATGGCAGTGAAAGATTCCCACCCCACCCCCAACGCAGCAGCAAACGTGACTTTTAAAAGTACCGCCAGTATTCTCTTGAGCAGTGGAAACTACTGCCAACTGCCTATGGTGCCTTTTTTGTGGAATGAATAATTTTTAAAAAAATCGGAAATTGCAAGAATAATTTCATGGCAGAGATGGGCAGGATGGTGCTACCGAAAGGAAGAACTTGGGACATGGTGCAGGAACCCAATCGGGCGTTGTTGCTTTGGACTCTCAGTTTACAACTGGGTGAAAGTACCATTTTCACAAGAGAAATCCCACTTCCTCTCTTTGGACCACCAACGACAGTCACCTTCCAACGAGCCATTTCGCAAAGGACCTGAGAGAACCATTTTCGGAGCAGAGTTTTGGAGCGGGCTTGGTTCTGCCCCACTCTTACAACCCCTCTTCCGTATCGCCTTTGCAACTGGCTTGTTTTCATCCATTTCGAAAACATCGCCTTGGACTCAAGCCAAGATGATCTGACTGCTTTCAAATCGGAGAAGAAGCCAGAATAGAAAGACTGTAGAAATACTGGTTTATCCGGTGAGGGAGTTCCATACGAACACTTGGAACTGGAAGTGGTCTAATGAAACCATGGCAGTGGGTCAGTATTTTTGACAGCATCTTGGGAAACTGCAGGGCAGAAAGCCAGCACAGCTGTTCCTTCTGGGTAACTGAGAGTAAATTTTCAACTGTTTTATGAAACACTGCTTCTGTTTGGAAATGCAGCCGCTCTTTGGGAAATTCTTTCGTCGTTCAGTTCCAGAAGAAACAACGCACGGTTTCTGACGCAGGGCGATCCGGGAGGCCTTATTTCCCTCCGTACATCCGCTCGATGTCATTGAGGTAATGGTTCTTCAGCTCCTTTCTTTTCAGTTTGAAAGCATCAGTGACTAAGCCTGTTTCGGGAGTCCAGGGCTCGGGACTCAGGCGGACTTTGATGGGCACTTCAAATCTTTCCAACTTCACTGGAGGAGAGCAACGGGGGTGGGGGGTTGGGGTGAAGAAGGAAGAAAACAGCAATCAGGATTTGAAGAGAGAGGAGCCAGGCAGATGGACACAACCTACAAATGTTATTCATTTATGAGTCAATGGAGCAGGCTTGGGGTTTTTTTTTCCTGTTCAAAAGGAGTACCTGTTTGTTAATAAGATACACTGTGCTTTCAGTCTTTTCTCAGGAGCATTCTTCCCCATGGCCGGCAGATGGCAGGATAATAATAAATGTAGCTTCACAAGGCCTTTCAGATCATTTTCAATCTGAAATACGTCTCTAAATCTACTCTGGGTACGTGTTGCCTGCCCTTAAACCCTCAGGACACGGCAAATATTTCTTTAACACTTGAGGAGAGGAGTAACGGGGAAGTGGCTTGCAAAAGCTCTTAAAACACTTCCTCCTATCATTAGTAAGATACTGAGTGATACTCAAGCAGGGTATCTGCTGCAGATAAGATCCTGAGTTGTAACCACACTACGTTTGCTTACTTTTGTTAGCCATGTCCTTAATCTCTTTCAAAACTTCCGATTCCATGACAGGATTGTTACAGATGTTGATCCAGTTGTCAGACATGCCCCTCTGCTCAGCAAGTGCCATGAGTTTCTTCTGATTGGGAACCACAAAACTGATAACGTAAGACTGGTTGCTAGATTGAAACACAAGAAAACGTCGTTCAGTTTTTATGAGACTTGACTAAGCAAAATGTTTTACCCTGAAAATTACACTAGCCCAGCCTTTTTCAACTGAGGTTCTGTGAGAAATGGTGTTTTGGGGGTAAAATACTTGTTGAACTTCACACGCTAGCTGTAGATGTAACTTTTACGCAGATGTTCCCAGAGATCTGAACATTATTTCAACTTATTTCCTTCAAGATTAAAAACAGAAATGAGAAAGGTTGCTCCAACCATGTAATATTTAGATCATTAGAACCTAAGGATGCCTTTCAGGGTCAGACCTCTGGCCCATCTATTTCCGCAGTTTGTTCTCACAGTGGGCAACCAACCGCCCAAGGACGCCCATCGGTCTCCCAGCAGGTGGATTTCAGAAGTTGATCCCTGGGATTTCCATAAAACCAACCAAGTTGATAGCCAGCACATCTCTATGGTTACTTGTCAATCGTGTGTGTATGTGTATATAGATAGATAACGGCTAAAAGGTGAGAAGAAACCAAAAGAATACTTTTGTACTTATATAGCGTATGAATATTTAGATCCAGAATGATTTCAGAAACGTGGGCATGTACCTGTGACCCTCAAAGGGTTTCTGAATGAAATGCCAAGGATCCTTTACTATGGCTGGTTTACTGAGGTACAGAATTTAGTTCGGCACTATCTGAAGGCTGGTCAGTTCCCTCACTCAAGATACAGGGCAACTCCGCTGGGGACCTTACAGCACCTAATGCTCCCAACATACGCAACGTTAAGATACATGAACTTCAACTCCCAGAATTCCTCAGCTGCTGGAATAACTTGAGTTATGTGTGTTACACGTGCTGGAATGGGCCTAGCTAGTTCCAGCAATTTGAATCCTACTGGAGCAATGATTTTGGAAAGCGGAGCACAAGATTCTTCTTTTCCAACCTGTTCGATATAAGTTGGCGATTAAAAAAAAACAACCCATGAAATTGTATGAAAGATCACATATATGTAAACTCACCTTTTCGCATATGCACAAATATTGTCAATCAGGGGACAGTTTTTCAAGGCTGCCTCAACTTTGCCAAGAGACACGTATTCTCCAGCTTGCAACTTCACCAAGTCTTTTTTACGGTCTGGGGAAAGAATCACACACAATTTGGGGCTTGAGAGACCACCCTCCTCTGAGTGAACACCCCTTTCCTCAGAAGGAACCCTCAGTGGAGCCAGAGACGGAAGGGTAAAGTCGGCGTTCTCCAGACATTCTATTTTAAACACAACGATGCCAGTTCTCATGCAAAACCAACTGCTGAGATAACATCTTCTACACCTTTGCAACTGCTAGAACCAAATTTTTAAAATGTAGTTAACAAAAAGTGAAGACTGTTATAAAAAAAGGCAACGGTTTTATATGGCTGTTAAGTGTATAACTCATCGTTGTGCTTGGAAGAGCTTACTCATATAAAAACAGGGACAGGTTTGTGAGTAAACCAAAATATTGTGCCTACCTATGATTTGGAGGCACCCGTCAGAATGAAATTCACCAATATCTCCAGTACAGAACCATCGCTGGCCTTTGACATCGACAATGAAATCTTCAGCTGTTTTCTCATCATTTCTGAAGTATCCCATAGAGACATTGGGACCTCCAATTATAATCTCTCCCCTAGGGTGTGGCAAGTCTCTTGTTGTGTAGCCTCCTAAAAAAAAAGCAGAAAGAATAAATTAATTGGTGGCTACAGCAATTCCTTTAAATCAAATCAAAATGATCATCAAGAAAGAATGGCAGGATAGCAAGAGCACTTAGACTTATATACTGTTATATAGTGCTTTACAATCCCTCTCTAAGCGGTTTACAGAGCCAGCCTCCTGCCCCCAACAATCTGGGTCCTCATTTTACCCACCTCAGAAGGATGGAAGGCTGAGTCAACCTTGAGCCTGGTGAGATTCGAACTGCCAAATTGCAGGCAACTGGCAGTCAGCAGAAGTAGCCTGCAGTACTGCACTCTAACTACTGCGTCACAGCGGCTCTTGTTGATTAATTATGTTAAGCCACTAAATTAACATGGGTTGTAAAATGTAATGATCCAACTAGGATCACAAACTCTGGGGACCAAAAAACTTTTGAATCTAACATGGGGGTGTCCAGCCTTGGCAATCTTGAGATTTGTGGACTTCAACTCCCAGAATTCTGTAGCCAGCGTAGGAGTTGAAATCCACAAACCTTAAAATTTCAAAGGTTGGACATCTCTAATCTAGAATATTTATATAGGTACGTATGGGACACAAACGACTTATTCAGAGGTAATCCCACTATATTTAGTGGGTTTTTTCCCAGAGTCAAGGAAATACAGGATCGCTGCTTCCCTCAGCAACTTTATGCAATTTATTAGGAAATGGATTCCCCTAACAGATCAGATTAACAAGCGTTTTTCAACACTGATAACTTTAAGATATGTGAACTTCAACTCCCAGACTTCCCATGCTGGCTGGGGAATTCTGGGAGTTGAAGTCCACACATCTTAAAGTTGCCCATATTGAAATGGACTGGTTTAACCAATACAAGTTAAATGTATCTATAGCCATTAGCCTCTTAAGGCGACAGACTTAAAAAGTTAATGGTTTTCTATGGGATAGGATTCGTCCCACAAGTGCACCACAAGGGGAAAACAGTTTCAGAACTAGGATATCCTGGATAAAAAATAATCAAGTTTCCCAGATGGTGCTGTATTTTCCTGCCCCCAAAAAGAGAAATGGCTTGAGGTGGGATTTAAGTCTTCTTGAGAAGAACTTAAGAGATGGAATAACTTTCCAACAAGCACATATTTGTCTAGTTTGTCGAGGGCATAAGACACACTTCTATTTCAGCATGGAAACAGATTAAAGTATATTAGAATAATGGGATTTTCTCACCTTCTTGCCAGTCTCTGAGCTTAATCTCGCAGCAGATAAGAGGAGCTCCAACTCTTCCAGTACTGTAGTCAGTTACTAGGTAGAAAACATCCGGAAACAAGGAATGAGATACGAATCAAACTAAGAGAAGAGCAGGGAGAGCTGAGGGTGGAATTAAGCATGTCATCAGCTTAGAGTTATTATGTGGCCACAAATGGTCCAATTCCTCTTAAACTCTGCTGACCCTTATTTGGCACCAATTTAGTATTAAAATTTAGATTGTTGTGTATAGGCTTGAGCAATACATCTTGAACTGCAACTTAATGTAGGGTCCTGATCTTTTGCAGCTATATTTATGCCAGGCACAAAAGAACAGGACCATACATTGAGTTGCGGTTCAGAAAATGTATCCCTATACACAGGAATCTAGTCAACTAAAGTTCAAATCTGAATTGGTGCCAGATAAGGGTCAACAGAGCTTGAACTTGGACTGTTTTTGGCAATGTAACTACTTTAAGCTGATGACATGCATAACTCCACCTTCCAGCTTTGCCTACTCTTCTATACAAGTGCTTGAAAGTTCTTTTAATGTAATTGCAGACTAGATTAAAAACAGCCCTGCAGGCTGTTTCTCAAGGGCTCCACACGAAACACCTTTACCATGAAAGAAGCTAACCACAAAATCCTTACCTTCAGTAATGGTGCCTGCTCCACAGGTTTCCGTCAGGCCGTAGCCTTGGCCAACAGGGCAGCAGAAGCAGATGTTCATGAATCTCTGGGTTTGGGGTGAGAGAGGAGCCCCTCCGGAAAGCATCATACGTACATTCCCTCCCAACAGGGCCTTCACCTTTTTAAACAGCAGTCTTAAAGGAAAAGAATCCCACAATGAGATAATGAAAGGGCGCACTAAGAGGATTTATAAACAGCAGGTACATGACTCTCTTTGGCCCCCTCCCAGATACACCCATTAATCCACCTGGTGTGGATTCAGCCCAATGTTATAGATCTGATCGGCTTTCTGCTCTGTTCAGAAGTGAACAAAAACCTGGTTTTCAGTGTGCGGGTTCTAGGTTCAGTTGACGTTGCAACAGACTCACTGAAATCATTGGCCCCCAAAATGATAGATAGGGCTATCTTTCACATCAGAGAAGTCTGGTTCAAATCCAATTATGTTCAAGTCAGGGAGATTTGAACATATTCACCAGAGGTTCCCCGGAAGTTCAGGAAATTTTTATAGGACAAAATATTCTACATGCACCCAAGGATTAGCTGTATGGCAAGACTCAAAGATAAACCCAGGGCCCCTCAAATAATCTGGACTGCAACTTTCAGAATCCCCAGGTGAATGGCCATGAATTCTGGGAATTGGTACTCAATATATTAACATTCTGGCAAAGGTTACCTTAGAAAGCCCCCGAAGATAAATAGTCTCACTGCAGCAATTTAAAAAAGTGCAATAACCTACACTTAAGAACCACTGATTTCCATGATGAATGAATGTACACCTGAAGGGAAGGTTAAGATTTAGACAAAGAGCCTGTCCAATCTGGTTGAACCGGTGGCTTTTTTACTCAAATGTAATCCCCAATTATATCTGCAACAAATATTAAAATACATTAACTCTACTTACAAGTTACAGAGAGGTGCATCATAGCCTCTTTTTATTTGTTCCAATTTATAGTCATATCCTATCTTGAACAAAGTTTTCTGGAAATAGTTCATCTCCTGAACTTTACTCATAACGTTCTTATAAATTCGATCCATGATTTCCTATAAACAATTTAAAGGAAACAGCTAAGAAACATTTTATTCCTGAACTGGTTTATACCAGCCCAAACCTGTGAATAAGGATAACAGGAAGGAGCAATTCATTTATTTTAAACAGCTAACTATTTCCTTAGTTGTATATCCCTTAATATGTAATCAGGCTAATCTATTGGTGGTCAATTTTACCTGGGGGTTATTTGCATAGGCATTCAGCGGAAAGCAATGGAAATATTGAGCATAGATCTCTCTCTCTCTCTCTCTGACACACACACACACAAAATAAATTACAATTTTTGCAGCCAGTTGCATTTTATTTTGGATGTGCTTAACAGGGTTTGACAAGGGAAGGTTGACAGAAAGGAAGACAGATTTCCAAAATGTGTATTATGAAACATGAGCAATGACAGCTGTTTCAAGCAAGCAAAGCTGTAGATATATGTACACCTGCAATTGGTTTTATAAGAGCCCTAATTTCAAAATTTTATTAGTTTCTCAAAATATATAAAATGCAAAAGAAACCAATGGCAAGGGAGGGGAAAAGGGAAGGAAAAAGGGTTGACTTCCGACTCCTTTGGGTACAGTAGAAGAAGGTAGCAGCATAAACACTCTACTTTTTTACTTTTATATAATAATATATGCTATATTATATTTTAAGAAACTAATAAAAATTTGAAATTAGGTATTAAAAGATCCAGGATATAGGGTTTTTTTTTTTACTTGTGGGTCTAAGATGGGTGATCTATATAAACCTATTGGGAAAAATAAGTTACTGTACTTTTTAAAGTTTAAAATTTAACATTTAAGCCATTTCTAATAAAGTTTCAGCATGGAATACACAAAGTTTCACAAGTATCTCATCCTTATTGATACTTACTGGCACGGCTGCCATCAAAGTGGGCTTCAGAACGGTGCAATCTCCTTTGCTTCCCTTTTTAATTTTGCTGGACTGAAAGAACGAAGGGGGGGGGGGGAATGAGAGCCCAGTTTTAACTTCAATTACTTTCACAGAAGAATTAAAACTATGGAAAGGTGTTTAGGGCTATTAAATTTTGTGAATTGAAAAAATAAGCCAAAGGAATGAAAGGTAGAACATTCATCGTATTTCACTACTTGAGGATCAAAGAGCTGATCAGATTCTAAAGCTGCTGAGAAAACAGAAAACTTGCAGCCAAGAAAATTAGAAATGTTCCAGGAATACAGTTTTAAGATGCCCTTATCTGTGCACGTCACTTTGGTTCAGATTATTGTAGTGGCAAGCTTAAGACTACTTCTCGCTCTAAAGTTATACAATAATGTATTAATCTGTGCAGTTTAATATTTTAGTAAACTTTTACTTATTTTACAACTTTTAAGCTGCCCAGAGGCATCTTGTAGGGGAGGTGGGTGGCGTAAAAAATTGATCAGTAAATAAACAAATGAATTTCTATCCAATGTTTGACATTAATTGAACACTTTTCCTCCTAAACAATTTACAAAGCAGTTTCCATCCATTGGCTTACCTGGTCTGACAGGGTGAGTGGTGAGGAATATCCAATCCTGCAGCCATAAGTAATACAGGAAATTTCTGCTGTTAGTTCTAATACATGAGCCAAAGGCAAGTAGCCAATATATGTGTCGTTGGGTCTAAGGGAAAAAAATGTACAGTAAATTGTTTCAATATGGCCAAGTTATCTTGGTTTAAATAAACACAGAACATGGTTTGGAGTTTTTGTCAACCAAATCCTTATAATCTAATACAGAGGGTCTCCAATCTTAGCAACTTTATGATTTGTGGACTTCAACTTTCAGAATTCCTCTGAGGTTGAGGAATTTTGGGTGTTGAAGTCCACAAGTCTTAAAATTGCCAAGGTTGGAAACCCTGGTCTAATATATATTCAAGTTGATAAAACATCAACTTGGATTGACCGAGTTAAAATGCAACTTCAGCTAAATTGGTTGGCCTCCAGAGGTAAGGATCTCAACTTGCTCGTGCTGCATAGAGAATTCTGGGAGTTGATGTTCATCTAGCCAGAGAACCCTCAGATCGGAGAAGCCTGCTTTAATAGACCTTATGCCTGTCATTTCTAGTTACTAGGGCAGAAGTCCCCACACTTGGCAACTTGAAGACTTGTATGGACTTCAACTCCCAGAATTCTCTAGCTTTGCTGGCTGGAGAATTCAGGGAGTTGAAGTCCACAAGTCTTAAAGTTGCTAAGTTTGGAGACCTCTGTACTAGGGCAACAGAAATGTTATCTTCTACACACAATTTATGTAATTCAAGCCAAAATAGATCAGACCTGGAGTCATGGCCTCTTGGGAGAAGTATGCTCAATAATTATCCTGCAGTCTTTCTGTCTCCCAGATACTTGAAATCCTTTGATATTATGATATGTTCAAATCCCACACTATTCTACTGCTATACTTTACTATTCAGGAAGTCCTTGTCTTACAACCATTTGTTCAGTGACCATTCAAAGTTACAATGGCACTGAAAAAAGTGACTTAGGACTGACTGTGTTTCACACACCCATTCCACCCTCCCCGTGGTCACATGATCAAAATTCAGATACTTGGCAACTAAGTCACAATTGCAGAGTCCTGGGGTCATGTGATCACCTTTTGTGATCTTCTGATAGAAAGTTTAGGCTCAATCGTGGTCATATATAGGTAGTTGACAACTACCTATATTATGATTGTCATCCCTAATGTTCGTTTTATTTTGTATTGAGCTTTGAAGCTTCTATAGATTATATTTTAAACAACTCTGTACAATGCTCAAAGAGTTGAAGTTACTAGACAGTCCAGAAATAAGTTGTGTACAAAGACAAACGTACTAATTCGCTCCAACCTCCAAGTTCTAGCAGTCAAGAGCATCACTGCTTTCTCTGCTTGACTTTTGGATAGTTAGTGGGCCTCGTAACGCTTGAAAGACCACAGTGGGCTTGCTTGAATCAAACAATAAAAACAGAGTACAGCTTTGAAGAGTTTGTCCCACTCCTTGAGCAGTGTAACTGCGTATTTCTGCTCCACTTGCAGCAGCAAAAACACAGGAAGACTTATCTTTACCCCATATAAAGATTAACCTTATTGCTTTTATTGCTCAAGTAGTGGAAAAAACTCTCCCTGGGAAGCCAATTACTAAGAAGAGAATAAGCTATGTCTCCAAAGCAAGTGAACCACATTATCTCTTTTGAGATAAATGTATGTATTTCTAATCTTGATGACTAATCTGTTTAAGTTTAAAGACCAATGTCTAAGGTACAGGTCATTGATTAGGTTCTGAACATGCTGAGTAGCATTCTTCGCAGCATTGATGAGCACCATCAAGTTTTTGCGTGGGCTGGGCAGAATATAATAGTGGTGTGTATATAGGGAAGGAAGAGCTAGATGGTAACACAGGTCAGCACCAAGGCTCCAATAAAGAAGAAGATTTGTAGCTCAGGGTTGAAATGAGGGCTCCTTGGTGCTCTCTGAGTTCAGTTGTTTCCTTGGAGACATTTCATTACCCAAACTAAGTAGCATCTTCAGCACAGATAATGTTACCTAGTTTGGGTAATGAAACATCTTCAAGAAAACAAGCAAGCTCAAAGAGCCCTCGGTAGCAATAGCACTTAGACTTATACACCGCTTTATAGTGCTTTAGAGCCCCCTTTAAGTGGTTTACAGCCTCTTGCCCCCAGCAATTCTGAGTCCTCATTTTACCCACCTTGGAAAGATGGAAGGCGAAGCCAACCTTGAGCCTGGTGAGATTCGATCGGCCAAATTGCAGGCAGCTGGCTGCAGCAGAAGTAGCTTGCAGTACTGCACTCTAACCATTGCGCCACCGAGGCTAAGGCTATTGCAATTATGATCACAAAACCTTAATCCAGTAATATACAACCCTCCCAGTACCAGCTGTTATTGTGTCCTAACCCCAATCCAACCCCATTTCCCCCAAATTAAAAATAACAGAAGCTTTGACAATTATACTTTAAGATCTTGCATGGGACACCAGTGTTTGTGACATTATCACACCAAACCAATGGGAAGGGAAGGGTTGCTGGCATTATTATGGATCCAACAGGTTCCTGGGAACATGGCAATACCCACCCAATTTAATCTCTTAACATAAATTGCCGTTACTGCCAAGCATCAAGGAAGGATGGTAAAAGTTTGGCCAGTCCAATCTCTGCATCTTTCATTCTGTTTACAGAATACAAACACTCCTAGCTGGAGAAGGCAGCACACATATGGGAAGATCCACCAGGGAATGGAAGGTCCTGGGTTTCTATCTGTTGGACTCTCACCTGCTATCCCCAAAGTGCTTTTTCCAAAAGGCAACCAAAATTCCTTGGGTTTTTTTTTTCTTTGAAAATGTTTTGCTTCTCATCCAGAAGCTTCTTTGGTGTTAGCTTCTAGTTCTAACTTCTAAAAGCTTCTTCGATGAGAAGCAATAAGTTTCCAAAGGGGAAAAAAAACCTATGACTTGGATGATTAGTCATCAAATGACTTGGATGATTGAGAATCTCCATAGACACCTGCTGGCTCCTCTCTATTCTCAGCCCATCTGCCCTGTTTGTGGAAAAAACTGAATTAGAAACAAATGCATATATTTAACTGCTTACCCCAGGCCAGGTATTCGCTCACACTGTCCAGTCATTCCAGCTATCAAGTTTTTATGGACCATCATGACCCCTTTTGGCCTCCCTGTGGAGCCACTGGTGTACATTACAAGGGCCATGTCTGTAGGGACAGGGCGGCAGGGAGGGATGCTTACTGGGCAAAGATAAGAAGGCAAAACAGTTAGATTACACTTTTGAGAAGAAAACAAAACTGAGTCTAAAACTAATACAAGTTTTTATACTGTGAAAAAAACAGCTAAGCATAAGTGCAAACAGACTTGCAAACCAAGCAGGGCTAAGCCTTGTGGCCCACATGACAGTAAAACGTTGAAAAGGGTGGAAAAAATTCTGGTCGCTGTTGAGAAAGGAAGGCGTGGGCTCAGGTCTTCGAGGCACGGAAGAAATGATCGTGTGATCAGGACACGCTTAGGCCAAGTGACATTGTGGCATCACTGTGGCTTGTGTAGGACAGCAACTGTGATGAGAGTTTGGTGGAGAAAAATTCATTCTTCCATTAAGTTTCTCACCTATGAAAAACCTTGAATGGGGAAGGCCAAGGGTTATTTTTTTAAAAAACTGTATTTTTACTTCTAGTGCTGGCAAATGAGAAGCACCAGCTCATGATTGTGGTGGTGATGAAGCACCTTTGTAAGAACCCTTCCATTCCAGAAAGTCTCAAAACACAAATGATTATACGAACCCTCGTGGCACACAGCCTTGTGCACAATTCAGGCTGCTGATAAGATCTCTCTCTTGCTCATCAGCAGCCACGCTAGACTCTGTTTCTCTGCCGAGGTTTGAGGTGGGACTTCAAAAGCCACAGCTACTCATCCTCCCCTTGTCCTTCTAGAGGACCGACCCCTGTGACTGTGTCAGCTCCCTTTCAAATTCGGAACAAATTTCTAGGGAAGCAGACCACAGGTAGTCCTCAACGTACAACAATTCATTTAGTGACCGTTCAAAATTACAACGGCACTGAAAAAAAGCGACATGACCGTTTTTCAGAGTCACAACCTTTGAAGCACCTCCATGGTCATGTGATCAAAATCCAGGCACCTGGTAACTGCTCCATATTTATGACTGTGGTGACATCCCAAGGTCGTGCGATCCCCTTCTGACAAGTAAAGTCAATTGGGAAGCCAGTTTCACTTAACAACCATGTCACTAACTTAACAACTGCAGTGATTCAATTAACAACTTTGGCAAGAAAGATCATAAAAATGGGGCAAAACTCCCTTAACAACTGTCTCACTTAGCTTGTCAGGAATTATGTCAAGGACTCCCTTTCTACCAACAATTTTATAAGATGAACAATGTGAGAAGCACCGGTAGAAGGTACATGAAATACTCAAATTTTTAAGAAGTATATATAAAGTCAATTCACTTAAAGACCAGGTTACTATCTTATCAACTGCAGGGAATTTACTTAAGAACTGTAGCAAAAAAGGTTGTAAAATGGGGGCAGAACTCACTTAACAAATGTCTTACTTAACAACAGAAATTTTAGCCTCAACTGTGGTTGTAAGTCAAGGACTACCTACATTGTTAAGCAAGAACAAACAGGAGGGAAAAGGAGTATAGGTAGTCCTCTACTTACAATAGTTCATTTAATGACTGCTCGAAGTAACAACGGCACTGAAAAAAGTGTCTTATGACTGTTTTTCAAACATATGACCATTGCAGCATCTCCATGGTCATGGGATCAAAATTCAGACACTTGGCAACTGACTCATATTTATGACGGTTGCAGTGTCTTAGGATCCTGTGATCCCTTCTGTGGCCTTCTGACAAGCAAAGACAACAGGGAAACTAGATTCAATTATCAACCATGTTACTAACGTAACTGCAGTGGCAAAAAAAGGTTGTAAAATAGGGCAAAACTCAGTGGGTTTGATTACGGTCATTAAATCGAGGACTACCTGTATATTTCTTATGCAGAGTTAAAAATGAAATTATTGAAATGGTCTAGAATGCTGCTGGTAATATAGAAAAAGAACCACAGAACACGATTGTTGGAAAGGTCTACTACTCAGATGGTCTACTTACAGTTTTCTGGTTTGGCCCCAAGTTCTTCTACGGCTTGCATGTTATGAATCTCCAGCCCTTTGGGATACTCTGATTTATTGATAGTCTTATTGTCCACATAAATGATGTATTTAAGGCAGGGAATTTTTGACAATACATTCTAAGGAACAAACATAGTTGAGAAATGACTGTGGGAAACCAAGCAGAAGTCTGCAATGCACGGCATATGTCTGCATTTGCCTCTCACGATTGTGAAAATTTGTTGTTGTAATAATGTTTTAAGAATATATTCTTCTCGTTTTGACTGTTCATAAACCATCGAAATATGAGGAAATCTTATTTATACAGCTTATGGCATTTCCAAGGCAAAGAAGTTTCATGTAAACTAAAATGGCTGTTTTCAAAGTTTAGTACAGAAATTATAGCTGCTGGGCAAGTTATTTGTCTGCGATGATTAATTTCTGACAACTTTCAAATAATTGTTAAGGTTATGACCACACACATTTTACAGTCTCATTGCAAATTACCACTGACTACAGTTTTATAGTATACTCAGAAATGCAGCCTAATAAACTTTAGAATGTTAATCTTCTTTAGACAACAGAGTACCGCATATACCATTATATCAAAATAATATAATGTATGATGTACTATACATAATACAAATATTATTAAAAATAAAATAAAATGTAGGCTTTCCTTACAGATTAAATTAAGTTAGGCCCCCATTATTCCCAGTATCTTTTAGTAACTCAGCTTTGATCTAATTTTATTTTGATCTAATATTTAATTTTACTATCATGCTTACAGAAAGATTTACCTTCAGTTTGCCTTCCAAAAGATCTAAGCTAGTGATTAGAAAGGATGCTTCACATTCATTTAATCCATAGGTTACCGCCTCTTCTCCAAGGGTTGAATATAGGGTAACAACTATTTAAAAAGCAAGAAGTTAGTAAGTAGATCAATAACTAATTCAGCTGAAGCAATAAATATTCCATGTTAATTTTATGTTTTGTGTACAAGTAGTCCTCAACATACAAACAGTTCGTTTGTGACTGTTTTAAGTTACAACAGCACTGGAAAAAAAGGCTTATGACCGTTTTTCACACTTATGACCGCTGCAGCATCCCCATGGTCATGGGATCAAAATTTGGATGGCTTGGCAGTTGGCATGTATTTATGATGGTTGCTGTGTCCTGGGATCATATGATCCCCTTTTGCGACTTGGGAAGTCAATTTCACTTAACAACCATGTCACTAACTTAACCACTGCAGTGATTCAATTAACAACTTTGGCAAGAAAGATCATAAAAATGGGGAAAAACTCCCTTAACAACTGTCTCACTTAGCAACAGGAATTATGTCAAGGACTCCCTTTCTTACCAACAATTTTATAAGATGAACAATGTGAGAAACACCGGTAGAAGGTACATGAAATACTCAAATTTTTAAGAAGTATATAAATAGTCTGTTGTAGGTGTAAAAGTATGAAGACTTGACCCCCTAATAAATTGTCTGGTCTTAAAACAGATCATTTTGTTATTTCGTGTTGTATGTATTTTAACCATATGTATAAATGTCACCATTAATTCAACGCAGGCACCAGTTTTTTAAGCTATCTTTGTGCTCGGGTGGGATTCAAAAATCCCAGCAACCAGTTTGCTGCCCGGGGGGGTTTGCTGGGTGGGAGTGGCCTACTGGAGCTTCCTGTTTATCGCTTCCGGTGGGCCTCCAGAGCCCAGGGGAGGCTGTTTTTGCCCTCCCAAGGGTCTGGAGGCTTCCCCTGGACCTGTGGGAGGGTGAAAACAGCCTCCCCCGGGCTCTGGAGGTCCACCGGAAGCTGCAAACAGGCCCATTACCAGATTTCTGGAAGGCCCGTTTCCCCCCCTCCCAGAGCCTCCGTGCAGACCCTGCACTTACCTCCATCGAAAATAGGCCGCATGGAGGCTTCTGGGAGGGGAGGGGCTGGGGGGGGGGCAGGGCCAGCCGGTCGGTTGAAATACCAGTTGTAACTTTAACATCCGGCTCACTTGAACCACTCCGAACCGGTAGAATCCCACCCGTTTGTGCTGGTGACGATGTGACACTGAAGGCAAACATCTTTCAGGAGTGGTGACACGCTGAAGAGAATCGTCACTATGGCCCTTATTTATGGAGGTGAAATGGAGCACGGATACTCACGAGGGAAGTTGTACCGGAAGCAAGACTGGGCGGCAATAAACCATTCGGCTCGAGTCTCGCAGAATACGGCCACGGTGCTCTTGGGCTGCAATCCAAGCGCCACTAACCCACTCCCAAAGTGCTTCACCTTCTGGTTGGTCTCTTCATAGTTCAACCACCTATAGTTTCCTAGGATTAACTGGTCAAGATTAAACATTTGATCAGATAGCGTTAAAGCAAGAGGATCAAAACAAGACAGACTTAAAAAAACAACGAAACAGTTCAGCCACTGCTGATATAAATCAATTTATACTGGATCAGCTTTGATTATTATTTTAGAAACGGTCCAAGCCACTCCAAGTTTTCCTCTTCTGTTCCACTCACTTGGTTCAATAAAAGGAACCTCCTCTGAAACACTTCAAACTCTTCTATCACGTAAGGGCCCATTTCCAATCTAGAGGACAACCACTCTAGAACGTGTGATGGCGCCTTTATCAGCACAGCAAAGTAACAATGAAAGGGGCCATCCAAAATCCATACGTTCATGATGGCCACAGGAGAACAAACAGAAAAGAGTTCAAAAGGAAATGGGACAACTAAGAAATAATACTAGTAGTCCTCAACTTATAACTTTTCATTTAGTGACTGTATGAAGTTACAGTGGCACTGAAAAAAGTGACTTGTGACTATTTTTCCTGCTTATGGCTGTTGTAGCATCTCCATGGTCACGTAATCAAAATCCAGACACTTGGCCATGAGTCAATATGAATCAACATTTATGATGGTTGCAGTGTCTCAGGGCAGGGGTCGCCAACTTTTTGACTTTGGGGGCCACCAAACTCATAATTTTAAATCCCGCAGACCACTAATATGAATTTTGACTGGCGGTAGCTTGCTGACATTGATGGGAAAGTCGGTCCCGTATTCCAGAGCTGCAATAGTCACAGGATTGGCCCTTTGGTCATCCTGGAGCAGCTGCTCCTCCACCCAGGTGCACCAGCCTGTCATGGACTGGAGGAGCTGCTCCAGGATGACCAAAGGGCCAGTCCTGTGACGTCTGCAGCTCTGGAATACAGGACCGACTTTCCCACCGACATCAGCAAGCCACCCTGGGGCGGATTTCCCTCCCCCGCCGTCGGTCTTACCTTCCAGTTCCAGCTCGCGTGGCTCTACTCAAGGTAAGGTTTGTGCTTGGCCAAAGGGTGGGAGCCAGCGGGTGGGCGGACCATGTGGGTGGCGCAGCCTTGTGTTCCTGCGCAGCCTGGATTAATTGCTTTGGGGGGGGGGGGCTTTTCTCTGTGGACCACCAAAATTTTCTCGCTGACCACCCGTGGTCCCTGGTCCACCGGTTGCTGACCACTGTCCCAGGGTCATGTGATTTCCCCCCTTTTTGCAACAAGCAGATTCAATAGGAGAACCAGATTCACTTAACCACCGTGTTGCTAACTTAAAAACTGCAGTGAATTTTTTTTTAACAACTGTGACAAGAAAGGTCATAAAATGGGGCAAAACGTAGCAACCATCTCACTTAGCAAAGAAATTATGGGCTCAGTTGTGGTCGTACCTCTCTTTCAAAACTAATTCTAGCTTTCCTCTTGTCCGGTTGAAAATCAAGACAATTATATCTTCATGCCTCCTGAACGTCTTTTGGGGAAGATGATGTACACCTGCTTAAAACTCCTTTACCTTTTTTTGTGAACTTGCAACTAAAGTCTAATGATGATGTAATGATAACCTGATATGGAAAGTTGATTAATATAATATGAATATAAATTTAAATTTAAGAGGGAAGACGATATTGTGCACAAGAAATATGTACCAACTGACACACTGTACAACTGAAAGGTTTTATTTGTTGTTTTGTGTTTGTTTGTTTATGTTGTCAAAAATTTAAAAAAACTTTTTACCAAAAAAAAAAAGCCATTTACCTTTTTAAATACTTTTCCATTTGGCTGCATTTCGTTCTCTTCGCTCAGGACCTCTCTTGTTCCAAGACAGTCTTTCTTCCCAAACTTTGTCACAGCAAGGTCAAACAACTTGTCCAGTGTGTCCACTCCAGGAAAGTCTATACTGGCTAATGATTCCATATGCGAAATAGACCGATAGGGACTTCCAGGGCTGTCGGAGATGGGCTTAGCTTTTAAGCGCTTCGCCATAGCTTTTTTCTTCTTAACATTTGTAAGAAAATACCAGGGTATGAATACAAGGGCACTGTACACATTTATCAAAAAATACAAGGGGAACCACACAAAGATCCACAGTCTTTGTTTAAGATTCATAGTGAACAGCTTTCTTTTTCTTTTAGATCTGCCACCTGTCCTTTTGGGGAATCCAAGTTTCTTAAGTTTTTTTTTTCTCTCAAGGAAGAAACAGCAGCAGCAGCAGGCAAAAGCAGAAACGAAGACTTTAGGCAGCTGAAGTTTAGAAGAGTCACTAAAGGGTTAGAAACGATCAGCAACAATCAGCAATAGCAGCAGCAAATTATTTGAAGATCATCAGAGAGCATTAGGAAAGCAGCAATAATTTGTTAGCTTCAGTCTTTGATTGGCTTCATTTCAACACGCAGCTGGGCCCCGAACACTCTGACATTTGTGAACAGCGTCATGGAATTTAAATCACTGCATCGGAAGGAAGCAGATCTGTTCAATGGATCTTTGCCCCACTCTAAATATTTAGGAGAATTAGGTAAACATTTTGCTCTTAAAAGGTTAGGCTTTTAATCCAATTTAGCAATATGACCATTACCTCATTATGGTCAAAAGTCCATGGATTTCTCTCCCCCCCCCCCCCAAAATGTGGAAAGGCTAACAACATTTAACAAATAACGTTTAATAAGGCTGTTTATGATTCTGACAATCATTTCTCTTTGTTGTTTACTGAACTGTTTATTTGTAGGATTTTTGTTATTGTAAGGGAAATGATGTGTTGCAAACTTAAGAAATCTGTTAATTATTACATACATTCTTTAGAAAGTTAACTTCAGCAGCCTTTTTTTAAAAATTGCACCTTCCAAGTAAATGTTCAAGCCAGCTCAAACTAAAAGAATTAAAGTTAATAAAAAGGCCGGAAGAGAAAACTTTCAGCACGAAGACAAGGGTTGGATTAGGAGCACTGAAATAAATTTCAATATTTATAATTTCAATAAGATCTATTTTCAGCCCTCTGCCAATGATCAGCGTATTTCATGTTGCCAATATTCAGAAGAGGAAAGCCTCTGAAAAAAGGACATACTTTCTAGAACTTTTCCCTAAACTGGACAATCAAGTGGACAGTGGGGGACAGAAAGGGAAACAAGCTATTTGTCAACTATTGCTTCAATCTAATGCTCTCCAGAGGTTTTGGGCTGCAATTTTCATAATTCCCAAGGGCAAGGCAAAACATCTGGAGGGCATATATGACAGAAAGTCAGTTCCAGGGGAAAACTGTAATGAAGCTCAAGAAAGATGTTGTAGCCTTCAAGCACTGTCTTAAAGTCTAGGCAACCAATTCCATCTTAAAATACTTACAGGTTGCAGACTGGATTCTCCCCACCCCAATAATGGAATATGGCTCGTTTTAGACTTCTGCTGACTATTGTGGTTGTTTACTTACTCTAACTGGTTATTTTTGGTACAACAGCAGATTTATATATTTACTTACAGTCCCCAAATCATTGCATTTACCATTAACACCTGTAAGCTTCCAAGGGGACTTGAGTGATTGGCCTTCACTGAAAACAAAGGCATGAGATTTAAATCGCGGCTACTGGAATGAAATGTCATGATTCCCCCATTCCACTTAATATACAGTAGTATTTGTCAGATGAGAGATGGACCACATGCTGAGTTCCAGTTATGCTGGTGAGTTATGAGTTCCAGTTATTGGTCATGCCTTTACACGAAGATCTAGTTCAACTAAAGGTCAGCCCTAAATTGGCGCTAGATAAGAGTTAATGGAATCCAAGAGGGTTTAGATTTAGATGTTTGCGGGAACTTAAGGACCCCAGGATGATTCCTCTCTTGACTCTGGCCCCAGAATCTGCCTGCCGTTCTCCTACAGTAGCTCCTTAAATGCTATTTTGATCATTTTTTTCACTTTAACATTCCAGAAGGATTCCACACGAAGAACATACGCAGAAAATGTTAATATTACAATCAAGGCTTGACATAACACATAACATAAAGTATTATCTAAGAGTGAAGTGCTTAAGAGGTTCTGAAAAAGCAAACTATGAAAGAACCCAGTGATTCACAGCATCAGTTCCAAATCAGCTTCCCTTCCCACTAGTTTGGATTGATAAGAAGCAGTTCCCAGACACAGTCTCAAATCCTATTTTAAAACACCCAACTTTCTTCATTATTTCCCCAAATCAGAAAGCACAATATATTACATTTATATATTCTGCAAAAGCAAGACTGCTGAGTTATACAGGTAATTAATAGATGAATAAAGACAGACTTCAATCAGAAAAAAAACCCCACACTCTACTTACATTGCTTCCAAGAGAACTCAGGTCTTCTAGACAAATTCAATCCACAGCAAGGATGGGGAAACGAGCAGTATTTGTATCTAGGCTAAGAAAAAGTTTTATGTAAAAATTAGTAACTTTGTCTGTTAGAAAGCTAGTAACTTTCTTGCTTTCCCATCCTGTTCTGAGCATTCATGTTTATTTGGAAAACGTTGCCTCAAGGCAGTTTCAAAATTCAGAAGTGTTTCCTTCGAGTCGTGGTGGTGATTCATGGACGGGAGTCCTTTTGCAGGAGGTTAGGAGAGGATTTCAACTGTCTTTTTCTGGAATGTTTTTCCACTCCTCCAGGACTAGAAGACCTCCAATGTCCCCTCTAGTCCTGTGATTCTATAATATTCTACCCTAGTAATAACCAAAAGCCAGTAGTTTTGCTGGGTTTCTACCCAAGAGTTCATTTTGAGCCATTTGCCCATGATTTTAGCAGACAGCAGACATGGTTTGTTAGGCTATTTCACACATGTATCAGATCAGCTATATAAATAACTTCGATCAATTATAAGAAAGCAACATACTAGAAACCAGAAGTACACAAAGATATATAAATTATTTCTTACTAAAATCTGAAATAGGACCATATTAAGTGGCAAAACTAAAGATTCTACTTATATCTTTAGCCGAGGTTTATTTGAGCTGAAAACAAACATGCCTTATGCCATCAGACTTGAAACACTAGAAAACCTTGAATTACGCCTTCTTCGGTCTGATCTAAGTATGGTATATAAAATCATACATTGCAATGTCCTACCTGTCAATGACTACTTCAGCTTCAACCATAACAATACAAGAGCACACAATAGATACAAACTCAAGGTTAACTGCACCAAACTTGATTGTAGGAAATACGACTTCAGCAACAGAGTGGTCAATGTCTGTAGGGGGTGTACATAAGCGCACCAACATGGCCTACCGTCCCTGTCCTATTGTTTCTTTTATTTTTCTTCTATGTACCCATTTCATGTATTCATAACTATGTATATACTTATACCTATTATCTTGTAAGTGATTGACAAATCAAATAAATAAATAATGTCGAACTCATGACCCGCAGGCCAGAGTGCCATGTGGTGGCTCCGGCCCCGCCCAGTTTAGTGAAGGGGGAAAAAGTCCCAATAGGTCACGTGACGCTGCTGTGATGCCGCGAGTTTAGCACCCCTGGTCTACGTAGTCTGATTCAATAAAGCAGGCGGAACCATGGATATGAATGCAGCATTACACAAACACAGCCAATATGATGGGAAAGCCAGAAAAAAAATTAAGAGAAAATATACTACCGGTACACATTTGGCAGCTCTCCACTTGTAAATACCGTAATGGAATAGTTACAGTCACTGATTCCTGACAAGTTAAGTTCATTTCGGGATCCTACTGCATTTTTTCCATCTGAGTCAGCACTTTTTACTGCCTTAAGCATGTAATAATCAGAATGTAAGCTGTCTAGACTAGAGTTTATTCACTTTTCAAAAACCCAACAATAATATTTCTGTGTTTTATTTAACTGTGTGGTTACCCAATTAATTCCATTTCTTACCGTGTATTAAAACCGCATGAACATGTTTGATGTAAAAGTGGTATAGGTGGTTCTCGACTTATGAGTAGTTGCTAAGCAACTGTTTGAAGTTCTAATGAGGGGCCCTTGGTGCTCTCTGAGCTTGGTTATTCTCTTGCAGACGTTTCATTACCCAAACTAGGTAACATCATCAGTGTTAGGGTAATGAAACATCTGCAAGAAAACAAGCACGCTCAGAGAGCACCAAGGAGCCCTCATTTCAACCCCGAGCTACAAATATTCTCCTTTATCGGTTCTGATGGATCTCCCTGGAATGACCCAGAATCCGTTTTAATAGCCTCCTCCCCCTACGGTCAATGAATGCACTTTGGACCCTCGACAACCAGACCACATTTGTGGCTGTTTGCAATGTCCTGCGATCGTATAACTGAATTTTTATGATCGCTTTGTTAAAAACTGGCATTTATTTTTGGGGTTTTGGGGGGAAATCGCCCATAACAAACCCCCTGTTCACTTAAGCCGTGAACAACTACAGTAAAAAAAAAAAAAGGTGGTAAAATCGAGTCAGTCTTGTGGGTGTCCCGATTTACAACCATCGTGAGTTACAACCATGATGCTCAAGCTCCATGGCAGTCATAAGTTGAAGACTACCTGTAATAACTTGGGGATGATGTTTTATATTTGCAGTAGCTAAATATATTTATAAGAATTGGCTAAAAACGTAATGACCTGGAAGGCATAGCACATATAGCCAAACAGTATTTTAAAAACAATAACTATGGTAAAAGCAGAATATTTTAGTGACCCAGACACATTGCCGCAAAGACATTTGGGCATTCATGCCAAACTGCAAATGGGTATGAAGAAATCAGCTATTCATGCAAAAGGGAATTCTCCAAATGTGGGGTAAGTCCGTGTGTTTCAGAAGCTACGAAAGCAACGAAAGAGACACGCTTCTTTACATAAGAATTTCAGAAAAGTTCTGTGGGGAATTACATATGTTTTGGGGAAAATAATTTAGAGTTGACCTACAAAGCCAAGGTAATTTTTGCACGACTTAAGTATTACTGGAAAACAGGGAGGAAAATGTTTAACTGTCTGCAGAATACATAAATAACATTTTTCTATTATACTATCATTTTCTTGAGTTGTTTTAGAACAAGTTGACATATGTTTTGGAAATAAAACGCCTTAGCCAACTCCTAGCCTGCACCTTTCCTGGCTTCAAAAGTATGAAGAGGAAAAAACCTGAGAAATTTCATAGTGGATTGCTAATAAAGGCCAAATCTGCCTGTTTCTTGGCTGTCTACTGGGTGGAAAGTTGAGACATTTATATATTCAGCCAGTTTCCCTATATGCAGTTTTCCTCATGTCAATTTTGTTTCTACTCTGGCTTTTCCTACTTTCAGGCTGAAATTGCGTTGTTCAAAATACATTTTATGGCCAAAAAGCTAAAAATACTACTATGAACAAAATGAAAACAACCCATCAGATTGCCATTTTTAAAAAAAGATTTTCCCTGTATTACTAAAATTAATCTATCTCCAGTTCTGGTGCTGTCACACCATCTGTGGATCATGTTCTTGGGTTAAAAGGGTACTAAAATAATTCCATTTGTTTGAGGGATTGGGCTTCATTTCTAGATGTGCATGCATGTGTGTATGTACATACATACATACATACATACATACATACATACATACAAGTTGGGAGTCCTCTAAATCTAATGAAATAAATAAATCATCCTCTCCCTTAATAACAGTCTATTGGCTCCCAATGTCCTCCCCCCAAAGATTGGAGATGCTGAGGGTCATATCTGGTGAGTACAGGGGAAAGAGAGAGGAAGGAAGGAAGGAAGGAAGGAAGGAAGGAAGATTGTCATTATATATGTGGAAACTCATTCAGTAGCCATGTACTGTTTCTTATTACAGGACCACAGGCAGAAGAATCGGCCCTGTCCAGGTTGTTTTATGCTCTACCAGCACTCAGACTGTGACAATTTATGAGCTGCAATCAATGCTAACATTTCACTGTCATGGAATCCAATCCTATAATTTGATTAATCCCTAGAGACAGGGGTTTAAAACCAATTCGGATGTCAAAGCCATATTTAAAACTCGGGGCTTTTTAGAAACTCATCAGAGGTCACTTTAAACCAGGAAGGTTGATACCAAATCAGGTTTCTGTGAAACTGCAGGGCAACAAAATATAAGCAACTGGCAGGAGGATAATGCTAAACTGCAATTCCATTTTTATGAACCAGCCAGTCCCAGCCACCGTATGAAAAAATGAAGCTAAGTATCCAGAAGAGGTCATAATGTCTTTGCCAACATCTAGTCATATACTGTATATCATTTTGCAGATAAAGTTTGGCACATCTGCCCCTGGAATGGGACGATTTGCCATGGCCAATTCACTGCAGCCAACTCACCATGGGACAATTCAACAAAAGTCAATCTAGGAATACAAGAGTTACAATAATTTTGACAAAAATGTGTCAACAATAATAAAAGTAATGCTTAATACAATGTTGAATTGTCCCACAGAGAGTTGTCCTGGGCCCCATCTGCACCTCCAAAGAACTGTTCTTAAATGGACTCAAGCTGGAACACAGGGATGTGATGACCATTTTCACATGAACTTGGTATCTTTAAAATGCCTGGAGTCACAGTACCAGAGCATGATCCTTAGTATACCATAAGTAAACCCATCACTTTCAAGAATAGCTGAACTTAAAGTAGCATAATATTATATTTACGCAGGATTCATTATTTTTATAGGCCATTGTAAGATTTGATGTTTTGTTCCAGAGTCTAAAATAACACGTCTTTAAAACCAACTGCACATTAATTGCATCTAAACCTCATCAGGTGTGCATAAACTAATCTGTCATGTTGATTTAATTTAATAATAAACAGAAGAGTATTCAAATTATACTCAATTTTCAGGGTCAAAAACAGAATACGTGTTTAATTGTTACCAAAACAGAGGTGGTATTCAGCAGGTTCTGACCAGTTCTGGAGAACGGGTAGCAGAAATTTTTAGTTCAGAGAACCAGCAAATACCACCTCTGGCTGGAGATTTTACAGTATTCTTCCCCTGCCACTCCCACAGAATCGGTAGTAAAAAAAAAAAATTGAATCCCACCACTGCACCAAAGGATAAAAAAATAGCATCTCTGCCTTTCTGAAGACAATCCAGGATGGTGAACAAGGTGAACTCGCTCAAGGTAGGATCGATTCTAATCACCCCATTCTGACCCAGCAGGCTGACAGAAGAACATCCAAGGAACTTCGCATTATCGAGACATCCTGTCCTAAGGTCCAATTTTTTTTATTGCAAACTTTTGCATTTTTAAACAGTGAACGCAGAGGGAAAAATACATTAAGTTGCGTATTGGAATTCTTTTAAATGATTCGACGGCAATATTATTACCGCTACTTGAAATATACTGTATGTAGATTTCTTTAGAACAGCCCACTGCTGTTCGTAGCAATTAAAGATATATGTTCACTGGCAATGTGCTTATGATATGCTTTCGTCTGCATGCTCATGTCCTAGCAATGTCCTATTGTAACCTTTTGAACTGAGGAAATGAGTAAGCAAACTACTCAGAGGGAAACGCGGCTATGCTATACACAGTTGAATAATCAAATGACGTGAGATGGTGCAAAATAAAATTTCTGAGAGTGGAGCCGAGTCCTCTACTCCATCCAGAGATATCCGCTTTCACTTCTCACATCAGAGGGTCCACAATATTGGGGGTTTGCTGTTGCTCATTAACGGTACACAACCGCATCTGGCTGGAAACTTAGGGAAACTGACTTGGATGAATCGAGAAAGACTGCATCACCATTTCTCAATCCACTCTTTGCATTTACACCCCCTCCCCCCCATGCGCATAGTACATAATTGCGCATTTCAGTGAAAAATGGGAACATACAAACTGCCAAACCAGTTATGCGACCTTAAAATAATCACACCATTTTTTTTTTCTGAAGCTGTTTCCACATCAGGTGGGATGGCACCACGTTCTAAAAGTGGAGTTTCAAAACCTGCTTCTCGGAGGGGAAAGGAGTCAGCAGTTTCACAGAACCCCCATCTGAACAAGCCTCTTCTGGTCTTTGGATGAGATACTAAAAGCGCCTGCATGTTAAGATTCGCTTGAATTTTGGCATGTAACTCCGCCCAGGTACTCCAAAGATCATAAATTAGCAATAGGTCTGTTCTTAATAGTCTTACAACTGCAATTGAATGTAATCAGTCCAAAATCAACAATTAAAAACAGAAATTTAGCATGAATGTGTAAAAGAGCCTGGCATAAAAGGAGAAAAAAAAAACTGAACGTAAGAGGAGAAAAATATACAACTTATCCTGCCTTTCTTCAAGCGCACAGATGTTCACACAACAAAGGATCACACACAGGGATAACTTGAAGGAGAGCAACACTAATTCAGAGAGTGGTACAATTCTTAAATATGATGGGGATGGGGATATGTCTAAATGAGAAAGTCCCATTATCAATTTCCAACTTTTCTTTCCCAATCTAGGAGCCCAAAGATGTTTGAGGGCAGAACACCATGTAAGCCCAATGTACAGCCAATGATAAAAAACACGGGAATAGTTTTTATTAAAATTATTCGAGGTGAGGGGAGAGAAAAGATGGCAAGTAGGACTTCCTGGAGTCACCATTTAAAAAAAAAAAATGTGTCAAACTTGCGCAGGCAAAGAAATCGTACCAGAAAACCAGCCTTGCTGATTGTTCCTCTTTTGGTTGCACAAAACTTTGATAAACTTTGCGGCATGAAAATTAAAATCATTCACGTTTGGGGGATTTGGGAATTCCTGGCCAAGATTTTGTGTGATGCAGACAATTCTGAGAAAGGCAAATCACCCAACAATGCAAACTTGAACGCCCCAACATTGTGAGAACCAGCCCATACATTGGCACACTGGCAAAATTGACCTCAACAAATTAAGGAGAAGAGATACACATGACATAGAGGACAAAGGCTCTGCTCTGAACCAAGAAGAAATTTCACAACCCGTTTTGAGGCCAGCCATGGTTGGGGAGAAACCCAGAATATTTCTGTTGTTGCTGCAAGTACAATGCTTCTTCTCCACAAAGCAGCTCTCCAGCCACACATTCTGCACTATTCTTCTTTTTCTCAGCACTAAGTTATATTAGGTACTGGTTATAGTACTGCTCTACACTGCATTGATGAGGCCACACTTGTGTATCCAAGATTAAAAAAAAAAAGAAGATGCTGAGACTCTAGAACAGGGAAGAAGAAGAAGAGAGATGATAAAAGGTCTGGAGGCTAAATCGTATGATGAACGTTTAAGGGAACTGGGTTAAATTGAAACAAATTCCTCGCTCTTCGTGTAGCAGGGGAATCTGGGAGCTTGGTCTGGGAGTTAAAGAAAAGACATGGGGACTTTAATCCTGGAAATGTAACTAAGTACTAAACAGTCCTCAATTTACAACAGTTCATTTAATCCAAAGTTGCAGCAGCACGAGAAATAAGTGGCTCATGAGACCATTTTTCCCACTTACCACCTTTGCAGCATCCTCATTATCACGTGATCAAAATTCAGAAGCTCGGCAACTGGTTCATACTTATGACCATTGCTTTGTCCCAAGGTCATTTTGATCCCCTTTTGCGACCTTCTGACCAGCAAAATCAACGGGGAAACCAGATTCACTTAACAATCTTGTTGTTACTAACTTAACAACTGTAGTGATTCACTTAAGAACTGCGGCAAGAAAGATCGGAAAATGGGGCAAAACTTACTCAACAAATGTCTCAGCTAACAGAAATGTTGGGCTCAATTGTGGTCATAAGTCAAGGCCTACTGTATTGTTAAAAGCATACTTTAACTAAAGGAAGGATGCTTTTCCCCCCCTTTCAGTCTACCTTAAAAGGCCGGAGGGGGGGCAGAGTCAAGGTAACACGAACATCATCTCTCCCAAACAATGTTTGATCAGAATTCTCCTCTGGTTTAAACCTGTGACAAGGGATCTTTATCCAATGTGTATCAAGGGCAACTTGTTTGTTTAAAGTACAGCTTTACCCCAGGGCCACCTGTTCACAAACACGACGTACATGTTGTGTTTGCTATGACTAACTTTTAATTGCTATGCTAATAATCTGTTAGACACTTTTTCCTCCAGTTCTGATTGGTTCCCTACATATGTCTAAAACCACCTTAGAGTAGACCTAAAGGTGTTTCTGCCAGCCTGATCTTCTCAGGAAGATTGCACAACCATTTTATGCCCTTGGGTTTAATTTCTAGCTTCTTCTGATAAATTCTGGCAACCTTCTCACATGACGCATTTTTAATAAAACAGCATATTATTTTTCTGATGTTTCCAGAAACCGATTTATGTTCATTTCAGTTTACATTATAACAGTTTGGTTATAGCAATAAAAAAATCAAAGAAATCAAGTTGCCATCCTTTCTTTCAAAAATGAATATATCTATCAGAAGTGAATTAGCATTCTATGTTTTTTTTAATTGTATCAATTGCCTCCAATTGCCTCCTTCTGCCCTCTTTGGCTACTTTGAAGGTACAAAATGTTTGTCCCATTTAGGATGTTACAATAAAGAATCCATTTGGAGTTTTCTTAAAAAAAACTTTCAAAGTGAAATTGTCATATCAACTTTTGAACACTGTAGAAAGCAGTCTTTCCTCTTTGTTACCAAGAAACTGTAGAAATATTTTACAATTGGGATAAATGCTCATAACACAACTAAAAATAAAATTGTCACTGCCATTTAAAATGATGGGCACGAGTTTTTTTACTATCATAGTTTAATACTGTAATATGATGGAACTGATGAAAGAACCAAGAACCCTCAGATGATTTTTTTGAATATTTCTGAAAAGTTTGTCAATTATAATTCTATAGTTCTTTACAAAATGTAATAAAACAGTCACTAGATAAAAACCAATTGATAAGAAAAAAATAACTGTATACTAATACACAATGAAAACATCCCTATATTTGAAAATGCACATCGTCATGGAGGGAAAGAAATCCTTTAAAAAAAGATGAATTCATTCATCGCTATAATTATGAACCTAAGACATCTCCTTAACAGCCGGCAATGAAGTAGTTTATTTCAGGAACTTCATAAGCTTGTAGCATCATGGGCCAAACCTGGGGGAAAGGTTGCTCTCTCTCTGCAGGGTGATTGGTGGAGCCAGGCTGCCAAAACAAGTGTGACAGTGCAACAATGCATCAGTGTGTCACCACTGAAGGAGGCAAAGGTAGAATTACATCAACAGAGCAACACACACACACACACACACACACACACACACACACAAAGCACTAACATGGCATTTAAAAGGGGAAGGTCTTCCTTATAACTGTTCTCTCAAGATTTAACTACGCAGATTCCTGCAATAGTTTTTCAGTTGGCTGAACCAGAGTTTGGAATTTTGCCTCCAATTCATTATAACCTAAATACAAGATTGTATCTGTGCTCTGTTAAGTCATTAACACAATTAGCTCAAATTGGTTTAATAACTCTATTTACAAACCTGCTAAAATCTTATTCCTAAGTGACGCTTGGATGTGGGAACTGCACAGAAAGTCTGTTCCCAGTCTGGTTCCGTATTTTCCCTGAACAAACTGGTATAAACACAACGGATCTTAGTAGCTTTGAGTATAGGTAGTCCTCGACTTACAACAGTTTCTTTAGTGACCGTTCAAAGTTACAACGGCACTGAAAAGTGACTTGTGACGGTTTTTCACCCGACCACGGTCAAATGATCAAAATTCAGTAACTTGTCAACTGTTTCATATTGATGACAGCTGCAATGTCCTAGGGTCATGTGATCTCTTTTTGTGACCTTCTGACAAGAAAAGAAAAGGAAGCCAGATTCACTTAATAACCAGGTTATCTAGTCAAACCCCCACCCAAGCAGGAGACCCTGCACTATTTCTGACAGGTGGCTGTCCAATCTCTTCTTGAAAGCTTCCAGTGATGAAGCTCCCACAATTTCCAAAAGCAAGCTGTCCCATTGGTTGACTGTTCCTCATTGTCAGAAAAATTCTCCTAATTTCCAGGTTGAATCTCTCCAGTTTCTATCCATTATTCCTTGTCTGGCCTTCAGGTACCTTGGAAAATAGCTTGACCCCTTCCTCCTCCTCTCTGGGGCAGCCCCTCAAATATTGGAAGACTGCTATCCTGTCTCTCCTGATCCTTCTTTTGACTAGACTAGCCAGGCCCAGTTCCTTCATACATTTTAGCCTCTAATCATCTTTGTTGCACTTCACACAATGATTCACTTAACAACTGTGCAAGAAAAGTCTTTTAAATGGTACAAAACTCACTTAACAAATGTTTTACTTAGCAACATAAATTTTGGGATCAATTGTGGTCAAAACTCAAGGACTACCTGTATCTCAGATCAGCTTCAGCTGATTAGCCAAGAACTGGCATTCTTGGGCCTTTCATGGCTCAGGGCCTAATGCAGAGCTCTCCCAACATTTCCAGCTTTGAGAATTGGGGTCTACTGCATGCCACGGCCCCACTGAACTTTTGATATGATGTGCTGTAACACAACTGTGGCAGTAGAGTCAAAGGAAACTTGGACCAGTATGGTGACAGATGACAGATCCATCTCTTTACGAACATCCTGGATTAATCTCTCAAGAGCTCAACTGCAGCTGACCACTCTCTGAGACCCATGCTTTTGATGTGTAGGAGTAGTAGATGACTACCATAAATATACCACAAAAATTATGGCTTTGTTCTTTCCTGTTTTATTTTGTTTTTTGATTAATGGTTTTGTTATTGCTTTAATGTTTTTATTATTTATTAATAATATTAGAATGTTAATGCTATTAGAATTAGAATGTTAATGCTTCTTTTGCAGTGTAGAATTATAGCTCAAATTATCAAAACTTAAAACTTCTATACAAACGTCTGGCCTGTTCTCCAAACATTTCAATACATACAATACTTTCTAAAAAGTAAGAGTTGAAAGGCTGCCATCCCTTCTTAAACATGAATGCAAACCTAACTCAACCAATTATTTACCTGCTGCTTAATGCTGTTCAATAAATTTTTTTTCTGAAAAACGGTTGTGCAAAGTCCTCTGCCCATCAAACACAGAGTAAAAAAAAAAAATTAAGCGGCAGAGGAAACAAAAGGACACGAACAGAGAACATTTGAATATTTCCATGTTTCCCATTAATAGGTTTAGCAAGTCCTACGAGGAAAAACAGAAGTAATCTGTCCACTCACATAGTCGAACAGAATTGTTACAAAACCAGTTAAGGCTACTGAGAACAAGCCAGAAGCAAATCACCTCAGCTATTTAACAACAAGAGAAGGATAATGGCGTTGTTAGCTCAGCTTGCCTACAGGATCTGATACTCAAATATATTTTACATAACAATCTAGCAAAACAGGAAACAACATCCTGAGATAAACTACAGTGTTTTGAAAAAAGATTTAGGGAACAGTATTTTTTTTAAAGAATTAAGGCTTACAGTCTGTATGTTTCCCTCCATAATTAGCTACTGTATTATGTCCATACTTTACACATTATGAAAACCATATTACGCGCAAAGGTAAAAGTTGTAAAGGATGCAAGAATTCTTGCAAGTAAGTTATTTTTAGGTATATATTAGGGCTGAGATTTTCTCAACCTTTTCTTATCCTTATGATTCACCAAGTGTGAACAACCTCTCGTCTGATAAAGCAAGGGCTATGGTTCCTTTATACATTGGATGCTCCAATTTTTATCAGAAAACCAACTCCTATTAAGTACAGAACAGTACATAGCATTTTTTTTTAAAAAACCACACACAATGTATTCCAATGTTCCTAGACATGTCATAGTAGATAGCAACATCTTTTTTACAACCCTGTAATCCCTTACTTCAGGGTAGAATCAGGGCAACTGAATGGAGCTGATTTACTGGTGGATGCCCTTCCTGACACATGAAGGTCGCAACTTCTTTGCACCCTACGAGTGCAAAGCTACCTAGGATCAGCAGCTACATAGGATGGAACTTGCAGCCTTCCAAGCGAGAGGCGAGCGCTTCACCGCTAGGCCACCAGGCTGCTCATGTCATACTAGATAGCAATAGGTAACCAAATTTAATGAATTCCCCAGCCCCAAAGCTGAGAACGATGAGATCTAGTTGTTATCTGGACAGGAGATTCCCCTCTCCAATCCTACAGATCACTCAAAAGCCAGAAAAAAAAAAAACATCCCAGAAGGAGGCGAGAAAAAAAATTACGTCGTTATGAAAATTATATGATCATCTCCATATTATCTCCAGGAATCAAGCTTGGTTTAAGGAGACAATGCTTATTGCAAAACACGTTCAATGCCTATCTTCATATTGCAATGCACCTTTATTTGAATAATCTTTTGATGATGCTTCTTAAAGGCAAGATGACAAAGATTAGTAATAAAAAAAAACCCACGGGCTGTTCATTAGTAATGCAAGGAATAAAATAGTTATTAAGATATTTAATAACAGGCTGGCACAAACTAAACTACTGTGCTGCTGTCGACTTTTCTAAAATACAGCATGTATGCTAAACTGAAATTTCATATTGTCAGATCCAAAAATATCACTTGAATCTATTGGTTTCCAATGAAAGTTAAAAATATGGTGTTCTTTTATCCTTGGGGAAAGAAAGCTCCCCTCGCTGGTTAAATCTGCATTCTTATCCTAATTGGCAAGATGAAATATACAACCTTGGACTCTCCTAAGAAGTGAATCACATTTTCCAGGTCTTTTTCCTCCCCCGCCCCGCCAGCCTGTTACATCAGCATCAGGCCACATCCGGGAGCCCAGCCTCCCAAACTGCGTCTAGGAAGGGGCGGGGAAGTGAAAAGGAAGAGACCGAGCCGTGAGCAACTCAGGACACGAGGGGGCCTGAACTGAGACAGATGTGACTATCTCTAAGGATGACAAAGAATGGCTTCATCCCCCCTTGAGATCCCAGGAATGAAAAAACAGAAATCCAGATCAGCTCATTGGGGGCGGGGGGGGGGGCGGAGGTGTCTAATCTAATTAAGACCTTCCTCAATGTATAGAAGAAAACGTAAAATAAAAATAACTATTACAGCCGGGAACAATAATTGATGAAAGAAGTAGATAAAAATAGTCCCGATTTGCATGCTTCATGCCATATCTAAAGCACAAGCAGTAGGCAAGATTTTCCAGTCAAATTCTATTTTCCATAATTACTATTGTTTCTCTTTATCTCACAAAGAAGACAGACGAGTTTCATCTACTCTTATTCTTCATACTGACAAGAATACTTTGCTTGTAATGATGTGATTTTGCATATTATTCACTCGGCTACTGGATCACTAAATCGCCTGGAAAAGCAGTTCTAGAAATACTAACACTGATCCTGGAGGAGCAACATAAGCATCCCCAACAGCTAGAATGCAATCCCTACTCCAGCTCTGCTCATTACACGATGCTTACACTGGTCCTGGCTACTTATGTTCTCATTCATCTTCTCTCAAGACTATCAATCATCTTCTAACCCTGCAGTACAGAGAGTCCTTGAATTACAAGTATTAATGGGGCCTGCTCATTCGGATTACAAGTTGTGACAGTTATTAAGTGAGGTGACCACATGATGGTCTTGATTAATGAACCTTCCAGTCGGGTTCTTAAGCAAACCTGGTGAGGGGTGAAAACAGGCTCCAGGCCTGGTGGGGAATATGGGGGAAGAGATTGCAGCTTTTTTGTAGTCAGTCATAAAGAAGAATGGCAAGGCCGCTGCAACACCTGTAAGTTTGAAACGAGGTCATAAGTAGCTTTGGGGTGAGTCTGTTGTCACTTCACACTGTTGCTAAGTGACCAGTCATAAATTAAGGGTTACCTGTGCTTTCTCAGATTTGCTCCTTCCTTTATTTCTCTTGCTTTTCTTGTTCTGTTTTCCTCTCAAAGAACTGGTCTTCATCCAGTTTTCACCTCTTTAGAGATGGCGTTTTTATTCATCAGTACATTTGTTTCATTTCTCATTTCCCACCATTGTTTTCTAACTGAACATTCCTATCGTTGTTTTTTTTAAACTCCTTGATCAAATAATCTAAGAGCCCTTTGTGGGGGGAGAGGGGAAGAGGGAGGAATTTATTTTAGCAGCCGAACACTCAAATCAGCCGTATTGCCATGAAGGTAGCACATATTTATTTTCCCTCCTCAAAGTCATAATAAAACCTGAATAGATTATTAACATAAGAACAACATCAACAAATGACTTTATGTATTGATTTAGAACGAAAGCTATTTGACTTTGTGGGATTTACACCCAGGTCAACGTGCCCACAAAAATGAAGCTCCCTCAAGACAAGCCCAGCACCTGGTGGCCCCATGACCATTCACTGGGTCTGGGTGTCACTAAACCAGACAGGCTTTCTTTCTAAGTAGGCATCTGAGATGCTGTTAGTCTCCTTACTTGAAAGAAAACCTCAGATGATGAAACATGAATAAAGCAAAAATAATTTTAGTAACAAAAACAAACAATAAAACATAAGTCTAACACAATATCTTTCTCTTTGACATTTAAGTAGTTCTCAATTTATGACAATTGAAAAAAAGAATTTCAAAGACATTTGTTAAGTGAATTTTGCTCCATTTTATGACCTTGCTTGCCTCAGTTGTTAAGTGAATCATTACAATTGATAAGTTAGTAACTTGGTTGCTAAATGAATCTGGCTTCCCCACTGATTTTGCCAGAAAGTCACATGATCATATGACCTTGGCACACAGCAATGGTCATAAATATGAACCAGTTGCCAAGAATCTGAATTTTGATCACATGATCATGTGGCTGGCTGCTCAACGGTTGTAAGTGTGAAAAATGGTCATAACTCAGTGTTTTCAGTGTCATAACTTCACTAAATGAATGGTCACTAAATGAACTGTTGTAAGCTGAGGACTACCTGTACTGCTGCTTTGAGTATAAGCCCTATCGGAACAGAAAACTTGTTTTCTCCCAGACAGAAGAACAACTCCATTTATTCCCCTCATGTCCTGTATTGTATTATACATTTGGTATCTTTTTCTTAGTAAGATTGTCAGACTGAATGTAGCAGCCATACAACATCTGTCTACATACTGCCAAAAGTGCAAGGTCTATTTTACAAGTGGATTACTATGTCAATGACTTGGCTGCAAGATGAGGCTTTATCTCCAAATAAGCATGCAAAGGGAAGAACTACAGGAAGGATTTTGACAAGAATAAAGTTTTCTAAAAAATACTACAGTATTCTAAATAAAAAATATGCATAGAATGGCAACATTTGAAACTTTTTGTCCCCTCAAAATGACCAGATATATTTTGATATGTTGGGATCTTAACACATGAAGGCATCCTGGATATTATGCCAGGATGAATTAATAGTATCTTTTTAAACATTTCTGTTGCAATAAGTCAGCGTTTCTCAACCTTGCTAACTAGATGATGTGGGAAATTCCTAAAACTGAAGTCCACCCCATCATCAAGTGGTCAAGGTTAAGAAACCCTGCAATGACCTCATCCCTTTTGAAACTGTCTCTGTGATAGGAGACAGAAGACAGAGCCAAGACCAAGTTCTGCAAAGTCATATCTTGTTCTAGCAAAATCCTGATAAGGTTCTAACCTTCAAGAGAAGGCTCAGATTCCTTTCCGATAACTGCAATGAGAGAAAATGAATACATGTCCAAGGCCGGCAGATTTGGGCTCTCTGGAGATGTTTCATGGGGGAGGGGTTCCTCCCCCATCAAAAACAATAGACTTTATCTGGCAACAGATCCAACATCCGTACCCGATTTAGGAAGCATTTAATTTTCAAAAGTGTCTTTCTTCAGGAAACACTCAAACTCTGCATTTGGGTGGAGTGGACTCTTAGGGCAGGGGTCTCCAACCTTGGCAACTTTAAGCCTGGAGGACTTCAACTCCCAGAATTCCCCAGCCAGCAAAGCTTTAAGCCTGGAGGACTTCAACTCCCAGAATTCCCCAGCCAGCAAAGCTTTAAGCCTGGAGGACTTCAACTCCCAGAATTCCCCAGCCAGCAAAGCTTTAAGCCTGGAGGACTTCAACTCCCAGAGCTGGCTGGGGAATTCTGGGAATTGAAGTCCTCCAGGCTTAAAGTTGCCAAGGTTGGAGACCCTGTCTTAGGGGATGGATGAACATCAGCGTGTGCCTTCCCAGCTCATTAATTAAACTATGGAATTTGCCTCAGCATAGCGGATCTTCTTTTAAGCTTTAAAGGGGTTAAAAGCCATTCATACAATTATTTTTTTCTGGATAGATACACGCACCTCTATGTATCACTGCCCATACAAACACCTTCCTTGCATGGCATTTCACATCCTCTGTAGTTACCTCTGTAGGTATTTGCACCTGTCTGGTCTCTGCCTGTATTTCTAGAGAGATCAGAGCCTCTACAGGTAGGAAAAGAAAAATAGAGGTTGACACCCATCGCGGTGCACCTGCCCTTATACGCTAAATAAGAGAGATAGGAATCTCCCTAATTTCTGCCGAAAAACGAGGTGACGGGTCATCAGTCCACTAGTAAAAACTGATCTCGTCTCGGGCTCCTGGCCAAATTCCTACCGTTGCCCGGGGAAAAGCCGAGTTCCTGTCTGCATCACCGGTGAATCAGCTCGGCTTTCCGGGGAAGCTGGAGCGGGAGAGGGGAAAAAAGAGGCAGCCCTGCCCGGAAAGGCCTCCCGCCACCCCCGCAGCCCCCATGGGGGCTCGATCCGCCGCCGGCTGTCTGTCCCGAAGCCCCAAGGGAGGGCAGCTCCCAGCTTGGCGCCGCCTGCACGTGGCGCAGGGAGACCCAGCCCAGCCGGGTCCGCCTTTCCCGACCGGCGGAGACGCGGGAGGACGAGAGCCCCGCTTGCCCCATCCCGACGACCCCGGGAGAAGCGGGGAGGGCGGAAGAGACGGGAAGCCGCAAGCGCGCTCGCCGGTCTGCCCGCCCGCCGGGTTTACCTCCCCCGCACGGACTCACCGCGTGAAGGGATGCGACGTCCCCGGCGGGTCGAAGCTGCTCTCCGAGCGACAGCGAGACGCGAACCTTCCGCTCACCGGCGTCGCCTCGCGCCGTTTAAAATGGCTGAGCGAGGGCGCGCGAGGAAAGGCAAGCGCGCGCGGGGGGAGGCGGGACTTGGCGGCCGGAGGGGGAGGCAGAACCAATCGCCGCGGGGCTGGCGTTGATGGACGTTTCCGGCGGCCTCTGGGAGGAGAAAGGGGCGGGGCGGGGCAGGTTCCTTCGAGCCGGCTTAATGCAAACGTCAAAAAGTCGAGGTTGCCGCGCCGGCATCAGCCGCCTGGCTGCCCGAGTAGCTTGGGGTGCTAAGGGACCTGCCGGTGGGGGGGGGGGAGCCCTTGGCTGGGGAGGACCGGCAGCTGCATCTCAAGGAGGGGGAGGGAAGGGAGGAGGATCTCGCGGTCTCCCTCCGTGCAAGAAAAAGACCCGTTGCAAGCCGCCTCTTTAAGGCGACCTAAATGGGTCGAGCCGCACCGTCGTGCAGCCGCCCCCAAACCCGCGCAATCCTTTGCCGCCCGCCCCAAACGCCCTTCCCGGGGTTGGCCCAGCAGGAGAACGGGAGAAGGACGACGTGCCCAGGGCAAGGACCCGCCGCCAGGGCTGGAGGGCATCCGGCTTCTCGCCGCAGTTTCCCCCCCAAAATGTCGTCTCGCTTCTCTCCCCAGAAACCCGCCTGCTATTCTCCAATCAGGGCCCGAAGAATGGTGGCGCGAGTCTGAACGATCCGATGAGGCGATGGGGCAGCCTCCTGGGAAAGGGAAGAAGAGAAAAAAGTATGGTCTTTCTTTCTAGAACAGGGGTCTCCATCCTTGGGCCCTTGAAGCCTGGCGGACTTCGACTCCCAGAATTCCCCAGCCAGCTTTGCTTTGCTTTGCTGGCTTTGCTGGCTGGGGAATTCTGGGAGTCGAAGTCCGCCAGGCTTCAAGGGCCAAGGTTGGAGACCCCTGTTCTAGGAGGTCTGGCTTCTTCTTAGGGTAACAATCCCGGAGTTATTTCTTTTAACGCTGGAAATGTCTGTCCGTTCTGAGTTCGGCTGAATCAGCGGCATAAGAGCGATTTGTCTATCTATCTATGTGTGTGTATACACACACACACACACAAACACACACATGATAGGCAATTTAACTACAGATCTCACTTATCATTTCATTTAATTACTTAATTACTGCAAAAATTGACTAGCTAAAATAGAAACTATTGCAGAGAGGCCTATAACTCCAAATCTAAAGATGTATTTCCCCATGTCTCAGTTAAAAGTTGATATATTTGTACGCCTTTGGATATTTCAGAAGTTGTCGGTGGCTTTCCATATCCATATCTGAATGCTTCACTTATCTTTCCGCCATTCACTATAACGTGGTAACGTTTGTCTTAATAATGGATATTAATATTGCAAAAGCTCTCCCCTCGTAGGTGAGCACCAGTCTGTCAGAGAAAGAGGCTGTTAGATTCTTTTCTGGAAGTTAATTTCAACTCGTTTTGCATGAGAAGGGCAGCTATATAAATTTGGTTAATAAATAAATAAAATACTACTTTTCCCCCTTAGGATTACAGTTTGAGGGTATTGTGGAGGAGGAAAGGAAGAACAAGAGGAAGAGCCATTACCAAGACAACAATCAGATAAAGGAAACTTGAGTCTGGGCAAAACTGTAACCTAAGAAAGCCTTTCAGACAAAGCTCCCCCTTAATTCTCATGGAAATAAAGGGAGAGAGGAGGGAGAAGCGGGGAAGAGCATTCAGACTTGAAAGATTCTGTTTTCATAAAAGTAATATTGGCCTGCATGATTTGGTTTCCCAGGCAGGTCTGCTTTGAAGGCCTGCCAGATATAATCACATGCAGATCTATTCAGAAGTAAGTCATACCATGTCAGTAATATTTACTGTGCCAATAAAGGGGAATATTTGTAGCTCGGGGTTGAAATAGAATACAATACAATACAATACCTTTATTGTCATTCCATTCCATGAATACAGTGAAATTTGAAAGCTACTCCAATGTGGGGTCCTTGGTGCTCTCTGAGCTTGGTGGGGGGTTTTTTTTGCAGACGTTTTATTACCCAAACTAGGTAACGTCATCAGAGCTAGTCTCAATGATGATGATCATGATGATGATCAACTAGCACTGATGATGTTATATAGTTTGGGTAATGAAACACCTGCAAGAAAAAAAACCCAAGCCCAGAGAGCACAAAGGACTCCTCGCGGTGGTGGGATTCAAAAAGTTTTACCACCGGTTTGGTGGGTGTGGCTTGGTGGGCACGCTTTGCACGCATGCACACACTTTGCATGTACGCACATGCCAAACGCACACTTTGCGTAGGCGCAGAAGCATTCCAACTCACCTCTTGCAAGCCTGCACTCTCCCGGTCACTTCAGCAGCTGCCACATGGCACTCTGTTGGGCTGCGCAAAGCAGCTGTGCTTCAAAAGAAGAGGATAAAGGGGATTATGGGAGCCCGGGCAGGCGGGTGGACCCAACAACAGAGCAGCGGAGAAAACCGGTTTGGTCTCCGCTGCTCATCGCCACGACTGGCTTGGGCAAATCAGGCCGAGCTGGTAGAATACCACCACTGACTCCTCTGTATTTACTGTAACATGTAAACATTAAAATAAACACATAAGTATTAAAATGTATTTGTTTTTAAAATAAAATAAAACGCATTTGTTGTCCTTCAGTTACAACTAAGGATCACAATTAGCCCAACAATGTGGAACGCTGGGCCTTATAATAATTCAGGTGAGGGTTGTTAGCCTTCCTAACATAATTGAAAAACCACATCGTAATAGTGGCTCTGGAACATTAGATATTCACACACTAAAATAAATGTGCTTGTTTAAACATTGTGTACAAAACAAGCTCCAGTTAGCTAGATCTGGATATTGTGCTAAGCAATTCATCATGGTTTGATATCACAATGACTGGATTCATCCAACCTATTATTACCATGGCTTAATGGGGAGTGTGAAGGAAACCTGTGGATGTGAGGATAATGGAGCTGGAAAAAGAATGCAACTAAACTAGAATCTGTCGTGATCAAAAGCGTGGTCACAACCTGTCTGAACAGAACTATAACTCTTCTCAAGTTCTGCATTGCTCAACTGAAGGAAGTCCTTCAAAATGTCCTTGCAGATACTGGAATGAAATATTGAGTACTAGATAAACCCCGTTAAAGCATGAACTTCCTTGAAATGGGCTCTTCAGCTCTTTCCTCCCTCCCTCTTCCACTCTTCAGATCAAGCACCATATTTGGTGTGTCGCTCCAGAGGTGCCTCTTTTGTGTTGAGTTGAACTTCAAGCTATGATTAAAGACAAGCTCAACCACCAAAGATCAGCCTCAGGTTTCCTCATATTATCTGGATCTGTGCTAAAGTTCGCACTGCATTATTTTTCTGAGTCTGACCACAGTAAAAGGGTGCAGGACGTCCTCAGTAGACAGTGATTCATTCAGGGTCACCATGTTGTTCCATGAACATCAGCAGGATATCTTTCACAATATTTTTGGATACGATTGCCACTTCTTTGAATTAATAATTTCCAACTCACAAAAGACAACACACTAAAGCCTGATGCTGTTTAATATAAGTGGTTTGTGGGAAAAGGTATAAGCAGACTTTTGATTTTTGGCTACCGAAACTCTCATCTGACATTGTCTGCTTTGCCAGTCCTGGAAAAACAGCTTAAAATGTAGCTGCAACAGCTTAACCTCTTGATTCCTACTGTTTAGATTTTTGCAGAAATTCCATACAGAAGCTTCGTTTTCCTTCCTTTCATTGGCCAAGAACCAGATTGCTTACCTGAATTATTCCTGCAGGCTGTATAATGTCATGACCTTAGTTTATAAATAGAGAAAACGGAACTTTGGTGTTGAAAAAGAGATATAGGACATCACCAGGGGACATCACCATCTCTCAGGAAGCTCCCTGTTGTGGCAGGCTGAGGCCATTCATATAGGACCAGGTGTGGATAGTGTTGTCTTTAGCAAACTCAAAGGACACTCCATCCATGCAATCTGGGTGCGCTGGAGAAAGAGGTGGGGACAAGTATCTGTTCAGCTACCATCCTGGTAGCTCTGTTGTGGGACCTCTTTCTTCAGTCCTGAGCCTTTTTGTTTTGAGCAGAGATGCTGTACAACAATAGCACAACATGGCCCCGTTCTGGGATGTGTGTTAATGGCAGTCAGTATGAGGAGCCCAATTTATATCAGCCCTGCAGAGAAATGCGCTATCCAAGTGGATCTTTAGTAATTTAGTAATATGAGAGGAGACACCAATTTTAGATGGGCAAATATGTCTGCAGCTACTTCTAATGTGAAAATCCTCTCTCATGATTGCCAAAGATAGAATTTCAGATGGAATAGAGATTGGTGGAATTTGACGTAAGAATAATTCAAGTTAGAGAAGGCCCTTTGTATATAAGCTCCCCAGGGCTCTGCTTTCTAGGGTAGCTGCTTCCTGTTCTCTGATGGTGGCTTAAAATCTTCACGGAGAAAGAAGAAATAAAGAGAATTGTTTAATAAAAAGCATGGCTAGCGGGATGGGTGGGACAAAGAAATGTTGAGGTTTATAAGGAAGAGTCGGGAGCTACACCATTTCCAGAATTTATCATCTAAAGACCTTTTGCATATACAGATAGTCCTTGACTTATAACTTTTTATTTAGTGACCGTTCAAAGTTAGAAAAAAGTGTCTTGTGACCATTTTTCACGCTTACAATAGTTGTAATTGGTCCCCGTGGTCACGTGATCAAAATTCAGGTGCTTGGCGACTGACTCCTATGTATGATGGTCTCAACGTCACGTGATCCCCTTTTGGGACCTTCTGATGGGCAAAGTCACTGGAGAAGCCAGATTCATTTGAGCAACCGTGTCACTAACTTAACAACTGCAGTGATTCACTTAACAACTGGCAAGAAAGGTTGTAAAATGGGGCAAAACTCACTTAACAACTATCTCGCTTAGCAACAGAAAAATTTGGGCTCAATTGTACAGGACTACTTTCATTTTTTTTTTACAAAAGGACCTGATCAGCTAGGAAGTCTTAAAAGAAGGCTGCTAGGGCCCCTATTCAGGTTTGTCCTATAACTCCGAAGTGATTTCATCATTGAAAATGCTTTGTGGTCTCCTAAAACCCTCAACAGCTACAAAATAGTCACTTTCTCAGAAACCCCCGTTTGGCGTTTCTTGATGGCATCGTGTTCCCTCTGTTCCACGGTCTGGCCTTGTGAAGTGTCCTTCCCACTTTTTTTTAACCTTGAGAGTCTTTTATCATCTTCTAGTTTCAGTTTAGTAAAATCGTTGTGTCAAGAAGCCAATGGAAATAGATATTCTTCAGATAAAGGTAGTCCTTGACTTACAACCATTTGCCTGGTGACCATTCAAAATTACAAAGGCACTGAAAGAAAGTGACTTATGACCATTTTTCACATGCATGACCATTACAGCATTCCCCAGGGTCATGGGATCGAAATTTAGATGCTTGGCACCTGGCATGTATTTATCATGGATGCATTGTCCTGGGATCACATGATAGCAATAGCACTTTAGTCTTATATACTGCTTTATAGTACTTTCCAGCCCTCTCTAAGCAGTTTACAGAGTCAACCTTTTGCCCCCAACAATTTTACACACCTCATTTTACACACCTCGGAAGGATGGAAGGCTGAGTCAACCTGGAGCCTGGTGGGATTTGAACTGCCAAATTGTAGGCAGCTGGCAGTCAGCAGAAGTAGCCTGCAGTACTGCACTCTAACCACTGAGCCACACAGGCTTGAAGACCTTCTGACAAGCAAAGTCAATGGGAAAGTCAGATTGACTTAACAATTGTTGCTAACAAACAACTTTTTAAAATATATCATAAAATGGGACAAAACTCACTGTCTTGCTTAGCAACGAAAAATTTGTGGTTGAATTGTGGTTGTAAGTCAAGAGCTACTTGTGTTACACTTCTGTTGTGGTGATCCACAGATCTTTGCAAATGCTCTTCTGATATGACGCATGCATCAGCACAGAAATTTATTCATTCATTCATTTATATTTCACATTTCCAAATTGCCCGTATCCCTCAGGTACATATTTGACTGGAATTTCAGTACTGCTTACAACCGTTTGTTTAGTGACCAATGTTACAACAGTACTGAAAAAAGTGACTTATGGCTGGTCCTTGCACTTATGACCATGGTCTCCTCATCCGATCTGAGGTGCTATTCATGATGATTACAGGGTCACATGGGGACCTTCTCAGCCAGCTTCTGACAAGCACAGTCAATGCGGGAAATCTGGATTCGCTTAATGACAGTGTGATTCATTTAGCAACTGCAGTGATTGGCAACTGTGGCAAAAAAAAAGATCTTTAAATTGAGCGTGACTCACTTAACAACTGCCTTATTTATCTATTGTGGTCCTAATTGTAGTCAGAATATGAGGACTAGCTGTATAACTGTAATTGCTTTAGATATTGGTGACTTCAAGCTAAAAGCCAGCAATTTATATATGAGACACTCTGCTATTAACACCAAAGCATATTTTGGATTTCTTTTTCACTCTACTGAAGCAAGTTGGTGAGAGCCTGCCAAGGAATTGTTTTGATGCATTTTCTTCTATTTCTTCTCTTTCGAGGTTTCTAATAATTTATAAATAATGGCTTGGTGGTGCAACCAAATTATAGTTCAGAACAATGCTGTTGAATTGCCTTGTTCACATTTTAATTGCATGCTGCTGAATCCCAGTAAAATCTCATCCCGAAGCAGCCAATTTAATTAAATCTTTCTCCAGCTAAAAAAAAAGTAGCAAATATTGCCAATCTTTTACACCAGTGGCAAAGCTTTAGTTCAATTTGAAGGATGACGTACAACTCTTTTAAAAACAACACATTTTTACATTTTAAAAAACATCATTGATTTTATTGAACAAAACAAGACTCTCATTCTCCTTTCAATTTTATTAACTGAATTCAAATGGTAATCAAATAATGTTAACCCGGAGGGAGGAACACACACCTGCTCATATCTTTGACTGCTATGTTTATACATTATGCTAAGCCATATAATTTATAACAGCTTTAAAAAAAACATTTGTTTATGCAACCACAATGTTTCCACAAACTGCTCTGTACTTTATTCACAGAAACAACAAACTTGGAGCGAAATGCACCCAGAAATCTTAGCAGACTTAAAGAATGAGAGAGGTAGAAGGGACCTTGGAGGTCTTCTAGTCTAACTGCCTGCTCAAGCAGGAGTCCTTACACCAACCCAGAGTTTGTCCAATCTCTTCTAAAAAAAAGTTCCCAGTGTTGAAGCACACACAATTTCTGGGGGCAAACCTTTCCACTGATAAATTGTTCTTACTGTCAGGAAATTCTCTCCTTGATATGTTTTCATTTATTACTTCTTGTCCTGTCTTCATTCGTGTGTTGGAGAGTAGGTTAATCCCCTCTTCTCTGCGACAGCCCCTCAAATAATGGAAGAAGACCCCAATCCTTTTTGTTGTTGTTGTTAGACTAGACATACCCAGTTCCTGCAACTGTTCATCATATTTTTATCCTCTTTCCCCATCATCTTGTTCTTCTTTGTATTCTTTTTAGACTCTAGAGTGTCAATATCTTTTTTATATCATGGTGATCAAAACTAGATGCAATATTCCAAGTGTGATCTTACCAAAGCAGTATAAAGCGGTACAAACACTTTGTGTGATCTTGAAATCATCCTTCTGTTGATGAAGTCTACGATTACATTGGTTTTTTTGGCAGCTGCAGCACACTGCTGGCTCATATTTAAATAGCTGTACTCTTGGACTCCGAGATCCCTCTCACAGTTACTGCCACTGAGCCGTGTACCATCTGTTCTAAACCTGTGCATTTGATTTTTCTTGCCAAAGTGTAAAACTGAAATTTTTCTCACCCTTGAATTGCATTTTGCTGGATAGGGCCTAGTGTTCAATTCTGTCAAGATCCTTCTGGAGCTTGAGCTTATATTCTAAAGTGTTGGCTTTTCATCTCAGCTTGGTATCATCTGAAATTTGATGAGTTCCACTTTTATCACCTCAACTAAATCATATATAAAGATGTTGAGTACTGGGCCTAAGACAGAACCTCACTACATGTTTTCCTCACCATCAACGTAGTTCCATTAAGGACTACAATTTGTGTGCGGTCTGTCAGCCAGTTATGAATCCATCTACTGGTGATGCTGTCTATCCCACATTGTTCTATCTTACTAAGAAGTAGGTTGTGGTCTACTTTATCAAATGCTTTATTGACATCCAACTATACTGTACTATGTCCACAGCATTTTGCTAGTGCAGCAATTTAGTCACTCTCTCAAAGGAGGCGATAAGTTTTGTCTGGCATGATCTGTTTTTGACAAACCCATGTTGGCTTCTTGAAATAGCTTTGCTGGTTTCTAAGTCTTTGTAGATATGTTGCTTGATTATCTTTTCCAGGATAATCTTCCCAGGTATTGTCAGGCTTTTTTGAGGATGGAAACCACATCAGCTCTTTGCTTGGTTTCCCAGTGCTCCAGGATCTTGGAAAGATATAGTCCACTGGTTGTGAGATCAGGTCTGCCAGCTCTTTCAGAACGCTGGGAGGCAATCCAGCTGGTTCATGGATCTGGCAAACTGGCTGGGAACTCTGGGAGATGAAGGCCACATAAGTTAAAGTTGTTAAGTTTGAGAAACACCACATTAAATAATGAAAAAGAGAAGACAGAGCTGCATTTAGAATATGTCTCAGAGTGGCCTTGCTGCTTTCCCTGGGACAAACAAGATCTGCGTTTAGGCAAACACTGTGAAAATATCCCATGTGCATAAAGGAAACATCTCAACTAACCACAGTCTTATTCCTAAGAATTTAAATGGAAGCAAAGTTGAACTATGAATGAGGAAGTAAAACTTTAACACTTCCTCTCCTACATTTAATTCCCTTTATTCCACTGGTCTCTTTTAAGCAATGTATAAGAGCTGCTTTATTTTAGTGTGCTATTATGTATTTATTATTTAGATTATCATCCTGCTTTTTTGCTGATGTAAACATATCTATTTCTCCATTCATTATCATAAATTTTTGGTAATCCACTGGACAGAAATTTCCTCTCTGTTTGTGAAAACTTTTTCCTGCGTTCTCTGCACAGAACGTCTACTCTTTATAACTTCCGCAGAGAATAATGATTATTGCAGTGGTTAGTTAGACTTTATTTAGTAAACAGTCACACTATCCTGTTTGCAAAAGGAATTAATACAACAATATTGCTTCTTTTTTTTGAGACCTGTTCAGAGGTGGTATTCAGCAGGTTCTGACCAGTCCCGAGTCCCAGCTGATCGGCTGGGTCTTCTTTTGTTGCCATGCACAGGAGAATGGAGCTGGAAAGCAGGTTAGTGGAGTGGGGAAGGAATGGGATTTTGAAGTAACCTTCCCCCAGGAGCAGGGAGGGAATGGAAATTTTACAGTATCATTCTCCTGCCATGTCCACCAAGCCACACCCACAGAACCGGTAGTAAAAAAAATTGAATCCCACCACTGGCTGTTCCTAATTAATGTTTGTTCTTGCTGTTTGTTGAGTTTGCTTCTCTTCCTGGAGAAGTTTCTGCAGAATATCTTGCAATGAAAGAAACAAGCTCAGAGGACACTGAGAACAGAACCCTCAGCCTCTTTTTTTGCTTTTGCATGTATTTTTATTTTTCTCAAGACAAAGTTAAAATACAAAATACAACACTCAAAAAAAAACCCTCCAAAAAGACCCCCCCCTTCCAAAAACACAGAACGATCAAAACATTTGAAAAGAAAAAGGTGCATCAAAAAGAAAGACCAACATATATTGTCTCCCCTAGTTGAATATTGATTAATACATCACTATGATATTAATTCCCACCCCTTGCAAAACAATTTAATTTTTAAAACTACTAAAATCTATTTGCAAATTTTTGACCTATGTTCTATATATTATATGAGTAACAAAATTGTTAACAGGAAAAATAATAATACTAAAACAAAACCAAATTAAAGTTTCAAAACTCTCTGTTAAGAAACTATTATTATAAAGATGTTGAGATTAGAAAGATTACAGAGAAGAGCAACAAAGATGATTAGGAGACTGGGTAATGTCTAGTTTGATGAAAAGAAGGACAACAAGAAGAAGGACATGCTAGTTGTGTTCCAGTACTTGAGGGGTTGCCATAAAGAAGAGCTAGTCAACCAGTGGTGGTATGCTACCGGTTCAGACCGGTTCGCCCAAAGCGGTAGTAAAAAAAGCCTGGAGGATCAGCTGAGAGGAGGAAAAACCAATCAGCTGAAAGGATAAAGAAGAGAAAAGTGCAGGATCGGTCCTCCCACGGGCCCCTGCACTTTTGTCTTTTTTAATCCCCTCAGCGGATTGGCGCTGCAGGCCTCAGCTGATATGAGGTAATCTGTCACCAAACCGGTAGTGGAACAGGTAGGATCCCACTGCTGGAGTCAACCTATTCTCTAAAGCACCCGAAGACAGGATAAAAAGCACTGGATGGAAACCTATCAAGCAGAGAACCAACCTAGAACCAAGGAGACATTTCCTGACAGTTAGAACAACTAATCAGCAAAGCAACTTGCTTCCAGAAGTTGTGGATGCATCAACACTGGAGATTTTTAACATCCATGGACATCTATTTGTTTGAAATAGTAGAGGGTTAGGGTCATGGTTAAGGTCCCTTCCAGCTCTATTATTCTGGTAATCCACTCATAGAAAGTTTATCATTATCTATGTCTCCTTATGGCAACTGTTTTTTTTTCCCCGTATGGTTATTTCATGGCAATGCTCTTGGGGGTGCATATGTTTTTTTCAGGTTTCAGCCCATTTGCTTTGGTCTCCATCACAGCCCCCAAAGCCATGAGATGCTCACTCTGATGACCCAGGGCGTGGCACAAGGCCAACACAGTCACATAAGTAAGAAAAGTCCCTTTAATACCTCCAACGTTGCCCCCAATGTCCAGTTACCTTCAGCTGGAGAAAAAAAACTCTCCCAAGAACAGTCTTTAAGTGGAGGAAATTCAGTCCGAAAACGAAGTACATATAAACTGTAAATAAAAACCCACACAAACCACGCTGCAGTAATTGACTGGATGGGGGCAGGATAAAGAATTGCAGACTTCAAAGGCCAATAAAACACACTTGGGAAGATGCCAGGAACCCAGATAAGCCTCAACAAACAAGATAATACACAATTTGTTTCCAACAAGTTGCTGTGTGCAAACTCCCCTTTTAAACACTCTGTTCCCTGCTGCAGCTAATGAAGGGAATCGGGGCCCTGTCTTCCCCACTAAGCCACGCAACTCACGTTGCTCCTTTCTCCATTCCTCCCTGCATGCCCTAGGATGAAGAGGGGGTGGGCCTGGGTCTCCTTCTGAATTCTCTCTCTCTTGCTCTACCTCTCCCCTGCTCTGCCCAGCCAGACGGTGCCCTTCCCCACTTTCTTCCACAGCCAACAGAGCCACACCCCCACTCCCTGTCAGCTGTTCGGCCTCCCCCTCTGAATCAGATTCCGACAGGGGCATGATAGTAGGCATGGTTTAGCATAACCTACACCTGATAAGACAAGCCTTATTGGCATCCTTCAGTCTCAAGAGACTATGGTATCGTGCTCTGAAAAGAGCATCTAGTGTGGCTAAAAAGGCCAATTCAAGAGTGGCAATGCCTTCTACACTGAGGACAGATACAGTCTGTCCCCTGTCCAGCCCCCAGATTTCACTGGTTCCTCTTTGCCTCAGCTGACAAACGAGTGTCTCTTCTTTGAATTGGAGAAGGAGAATTGCAAGTCTAGCCTATAAAATTAAGATAGGGAATATTAGTCTCCATGCTCAATACTCTAGTTCCATACTGGATGTGGCTGAGACAGAAGCAACCATCCCCACATCTGATGATATCAGGTCACCTACTGCAGGTTGAAGAGTAAGCATATAGAATAGAATAGAATAGAATAGAATAGAACAGAATAGAACAGAATAGAATATTGGCCGAGTGTGATTGGACACACAAGGAATTTGTCTTGGTACAAATGCTCTCAGTATACATAAAAGAAAAGATACATTTGTCAAGAGTCAAGAATCATAAGGTACAACACTTAATAATAGTCATGGGGTACAATAAGCAATCAAATCATACTAGGAAACAGTCAATATAAATCGTAAGGATACAAGCGACAAAGTTACAGTCATACATAGTACAGTACTCAGTTTACAACAGTTTATATAGTGACTGTTTGAAGTTACAAACGCACTGAAAAAAGCTACTTAGGCCGTGTTTCACACAACCATTGCAGCATCCCCATAGCCACATGATCAAAATTCAGATGTTTGACATAAATATGAGTGACTCATATTTATGATGATCGCAATGTCTTGGGGACCTGCTGGCAAGCAAAGTCAATGAGGCAGCTGGATTCACTTAACAACCATGTTGCTAACTTAATAACGGCAGTGATTCACTTAAACTTTTGAGTCAAGAAAGATCCTAACATGAGGCACAATTCACCTAACACTATCTCGCTAAGCAACAGAAATTTTGGACTCAAAGGTGGTCGTATGTTGAGGACTATTTGTAAATTCACTTCTTTTCCTTTCATTTAAAGGTGGTTGTAATTTTGAGATCTTTCAAACTCTCAGAGCACAAAGCACTTGAATCTTTCTTCTTTATTAAACACCCAGAAGAGAGGGAGACCATCCTTCAGGGCACCTGTTGTGCGATGGAAACCTTCCACTCACTGAGTGCTCTGTTGGCTAGAGGGTTCCCCTCTCTATAGTGTGATGCAAAGCTGATGACAAATCACTTCCTTGCTCCTGCTAGAGATTTGTGTACTTGGCTTCTTGTGGTCTTCAGAACCTGAATCCAACTTGATTGCTTATGTGCCATTAAGTCATTGTCAACTCCTAGTCAACACAGGTTGACTTACAACCTTTCGTTTAGTGATCGTTCGAAATTACAGCACCATTGAAGAAAGGGACTTATGATCCTTTTTCACACGGCTGTTGCAACATCCCCATGATCAGGCGATCAAAATTCGGATGCTTGGCAACTGGTTCATAATATTTATGAAGGTTGCGATGTCCTCGGTTCATGCAATCCTCTTTTGTGACAAGCAAAGTCAATGGGGAAGCCAGATTCACTTCACAACCATGTTGCTAACTTAATAACTGCAGTGATTCTCTTAACAACTGTGGCAAGAAAGGTTGCAAAACGCGGTAAAGGTAACTTAATGACTAACTGTCTCACTTGGCAACAGAAATTTTGAGCTCAGTTGTGGCCGTACATTAAGGACTACCTATACCTAGATAGGTTTTCTCCAAGACAATCTATCTGACTGGGTAGATAGTTGTGTTGTTCATAATACATGGGTTTTAATTGCCATGGATTATGTTCTTACAGTTTTTAATCTGGTGTTTCTTTGTCTGTGTTTATTACGTCAAGCAGAGTTTATTATATCTATCTCAGAAGTAAAAAAATTCATAAACCAAGGATGCTGTTTCTCACTTGGATGATGGCCAGGACCACATCTGGTTTGTTCCAGAGGTTAAAAAAAAATGTGAGTGCTTTCCACTTTTTTTTACCAACACAGCAGACTATTATGCTTGATATTTAAAGAAAAACCAAAGTATGGTAATAGAAAGTTGAGGAGGGGAAAGTAATTTGTTAGAATATATATATTCATATATGTAAGTTTGTATGTAAGCTCCTATCCTTTTATCTAACAGGTTTCTATCTCTCTAATTTCCCTTTGCAAAAGACTATGCACAAATCAAAATAGGATTCTCTGCCTCAGAATCCTATTTCATCTCCACAATAGAGAGAGAAAGGAGTCATATAAAAGCCACAGCTTCAGAGCCAAAATGGTGTTTTTCTGTACCTAAATAGGCTACATCATGTTGGATTGATCATTCAGGTCTTGAACAATGCACAGACTGGGAATCTGTCCATCTCCCACCCAGGTTTCCAGGTAGTCCTCAACTTACAGCCATTCGTTTAGCAGCTGAAGTTACAATGGTGTCGAAAAGGGTGACTTATATTCACACAGCCAGAGTCACACCAGCAAAATTTGGGTGCTCAGCAAACCAGCATGTATTTACTATGTTTATTGGTCTCCCAGGATCACGTGACTGCCATTTGCAACCTCCCCAGCTGGCTTCCGACAAACAGAAACAGCGTGAGAAGCCAGGTTTCACTTAACAACCGAATTATTCACCTAACAACTGCAGAGATTCCCTTAATAACGGTGGCAAAAAGGTCGCAAAATACAGCGTGACTCAGCTAACAACTGCCTTGCTCAGCAGTGGAAATTCTGGTCGCAGTAGTGGTCAGAAGTCAAGAGCTACTTGTATGCAGATAAGTTCTTCAGGGAGTTGATTTCACTTTCATTAACCAGACCCACAAATTGTGCATCGTTAACGGGTGATGCATTTCTGTACCAACAGTTGCTAAACCGTTGCTTCTTGAAGTTGCTGACGCACAAGATGAGCAACACACAATTGGCCCCCCTCTTTTCCCTTCTCCTGAGTGATTTACACAGGGTCCCCACCACCCTCAGCTAAGTTATTCTTGAGTCAGCCCCCCCCTGCCCCCCCTCAAGGTTGTGTGGTCCAGCCTTTCAGACCTCTCCATCCGGAAAAGATCTGATGGGCCACCGCCCCCCCCACCGACCTCTCGGGGAGAGCACAGACCGGGTCTTGCTCTGAGGTCACACGCACGCAGCTTTGCTCGTTGTTATGCGCTCTCCATAAAAGGGGTTGCTATGGTTTCCTTGACGGGCTGCCACAGATGGAAGGAAATCTATTGCCTCTAATGTTTGTCTCAGAGAATATGGAAAAGAGGCTGCGTGGCAGAGTTAATCCTTTCAGATTAGAAACAGGGGAATTTGGGTGATAACCTAGTTCATCATTCTCTTTATGAAGCTGAATAGATTGGCTATCTATCTAAGATAGAAAGAAAGAGAGATAGATGGATGGAGGGAGGGAGGGAGGGAGAAAGAGAGAGAATAACAGAGTTGGAAGGGAGCTTTGGGGGGTCTCCTAGCCCAACCCCCTTCTCATGCAGGAGTTTGCATATAATTTCAGGCAAATGGCTGTCCAGCCTCTTCTTAAAAACCTCCGGTGTTGGAGCACCCACAGAGAGAAAGGCGGGGTGTGTACTGAAATGACATTTGCTCTTTGGCACCGAGTAAAGATTTGCACAATGCAACTGAACACCTGACACGTGTCTTGGGGTGGGGCCCTCATGTCAGCCTCTTTGAGGACAGGTTGTTTTCTGTTGTTTCCCGCTCCTCACTTCCTGGGCAACTTTCAGCAGCTGCTCCTGGTCCTTCTACTTCCCCAAACGGCTCTGAATGGAAACGCCCAACAGGCCCAGGCAATCTCCACTCAGAAATTTGAATGAGCATGAATCACTCAGGAGAGTTGCTTGTTTTGGGATGCCCTCCAGGCACCTTCAAATGAAATGCAGATTGAGAACCCCCGAGGCCAGCATCTGTGTTCTACTTTTGCTGGCCAAGGATCAAAGCAGCGAGAGCATTCACGTATTTATGCAGGGTTCAGTTTCCTCACAACCATCGACAAACTGTTTTTGGTGGGGTGGGGAGGTAGGGAAGGGAGAGTCATGAGGACTTTAGCCACAGCAACCAAAGGGGAGTGGGACCAAGTGAGACTGACTCATTATTTTCTGGTTTCAGAACCGGAAAACAGCCTTTAGCCCTACCAGAGGAGTTCCTATTAACGCCCAAGAAGTTTTATCCCTTGAAATAATAACGTCAGCTTGTAGAGGTAGCATGGAAGGCTTATCACTCTGTAAAAAGCAATGAGCTGGAAGAGATTGTTCAAGAAATGGTTTGCAGAATTAGGTGGTATCTGGTTCAAAGGTAGTAACTGCGGGAGAGATCGGAGTCCTAGTGGACAATCACTTAGAGCCAGCAGGGTGCTGCAAAGTCAGGGTACCGTCAAATCTTCCGAAGAGTTTTCCTTCTGATTTTGCATCTGCAAACTTTGAGGTCTTGCTGGGATCTCTAGGTTTTCATTCTATGGTTAAAATTAAGTGGCCTGTTTATATCTCACGCAACAAAACTGTTTAATTCATGAGAGAGTAGTATTGCACAGATTCATTTATTTTTAGGGAGTTGCAAGACTGCAAAATCTAAGATCATTTTCCACCTTCGGCACAACTCAAAAAGGACATTATAAGTGAAAGCAGGTAAGTGTTGAAATAGCCAAGTTTGTAAAATCATTCCTGGGCAAGGAAATCTGCAGGGGCAGGGGGAATGTCAAAAGTCAAACATGACCAGGACCTTGTAATGAAAAGAGAGCTTCGAATGCAGAGTTGTGATCACCGTCTTGCATTTTCAGACTTCTTTCAGATCACCCTTGTCATTCTTTCCCACAGTTCTGCTTCTCTGCGACTATAGAGAACTGAAAAATGGCCTCAAGGAACAGAAGGAAGAGCTGATACCAGGACAATGTCCAGGTAAAAGAAATTTGAGTCTGCGCTAGAAATATAATCTGGGAAAACATCTCAAACAAGACCCTCCCTAGTTGTCACAAAGAAAAAGGGAGGAAGGAGGAAGTGCATAAAGATTCTTTACTACATGACAATGGCGATTCTTAATCATCCAGGTAGAGTTGTCTGAAGTTGTCTGAAGGTTGAAACAATCTGAGTCCTCATTTTGGAAGGATGGAAGGTGGAAGAAAATCTTGAGCCGGTGAGAATTGAACTGCTGGCAGTCAACAGAATTAGCCTGCAATACTGCATTCTAACCACTGTGCCACCATGGCAATCATCCAGGTAGAGTTGCAACTGGACTATTTTTTGTTGCTACCGGTAGTTTGAGAGGTGCTTCACTGCCCATTCAGAGCACTCCGTCCATCAGTCCAGGTGCAATGATTCAGCCTTCGCACAACTTCAGACAACCTTCAGATAACTCTACCTGGATGATTGTCATGGTCGCACAGTAGTTAGAATTGTGTGCTAATTCTGCCCACTGTCAGCAATTCGATTCTCACTAGCTCAACTCACTGGTTGACTCAGCCTTCTGTCCTTCTATATTGACCAATCGTTGCCTCCCCCAGGGGACACCGATGGATGGGGAATGCGGTGAAAAGACCACCTACTCTGCTCCGGCTTGAGAGGCCGGGATCAACACCACTGGTCCGAGTGGTGGCCGTTAAGAAACACCCTCTTCCCTACCTTTAAGCTCCAAGCTCTCGCTCTTCCCCACCACACAAAGAATGGTCACCTGGCAGCGACACGCCCGACTGTGTCTCTTTCCCAAAAGGCAGGCTGGTGGGACGTCTTCTCGGCAGGACTCCACCTGTATCCGTCCAACGGCCTGGTTCTAGAAAGAGGGACAAGCGGGGGTTATACGGGCAGACTTTTGTCCAAAAGGGAGCGAGAGGAAAGACAAAGAACCTACTGAAGTTGCCCCTATGTGTTTGGGAAAACAGTGCCGACTTGATGGGACTCAAATTATTGGAACCCGCTCTGTATTTCGTCTGCAAAGCTGCCCATCCGCCTGTGCCTTCTCCTCCCTTTCGGTTTTGGATTCTGCTGCTGCTGCTGCTTAGAAGGCCCTGTGTGTCCTTTCCCAATCTCTTCCTCTGGCCAGGAACCGAAGCCTCCGGCCCGTAGCAACGGGGCCTTCTCTGCAGGGCTACCAGACTGCGTCAGGACCCTGGAGAGCGGCTGTTTCCCGGACTCTCGGAGGACTGAAGAATCGGGGGACGGTTCCGTCTCTTGGACCGAGCTTCAACTTCTCCAGACTCTTAACTGGAACTCATTTCAATGGCATAACGTTGCTCTAGTTTTCACTTGCTATTATTTCTCTCAAACTAAGCACCTTGATGGTTTAAAAACCCAAAGTACTGGTGCTGCTCCGTTAAGGCGACTCTTCTGTGAGTTTAGGGTGAAATGGAGGGCGGCGATTGTTGTTAAGGGGATTTTCAAAGTTCAAGTTACAGCTATATTTATTGCCAGTTTAATTTAGTATGCTAAGATTTACGGTGTAATCTATATTGATAGTTATTTCTAATTTTACACTTGGTGCATTATTTTATATCTAGCCAGCTTTTGGTTCTTCTGCCATCAAGGCACCTCAGAATGATTACAATTATAGAAACACGAATGTAATTAAAATTCTTAAAATTAAACAGGAATCGGTCAAATTAAAGCTCGGCAAAAGAGAGGAGTTCATACCTTGTTCTTAAGTACCTGGAAAGTGAAGCATCATCCAAGGATTCTGCTCCACAGCCCGGGAACCACACCAGAAAAGGCCCTTTCCCAAAGACCAGATGGTTTGATCATGGGAAGAGACTTCAGAAAGGCTCATCCAGCTATCTCCATACGAAGACCATAATCTTGAGCAAGAGAATGGGCAATCGCTCAGCCCTCCCGTGTTCACTACCGTATCTCCAACTGCCTATTTGTTGCCCTTCTCTTTGGCTCCCAACCTTCCCATCTATTTCCTTTCCCATCTTTCTTAAATTAAAAGCCTGAACCTCAGTGAAATTGCGCCCCGCCAAAAACCTCAAGGACAACTTACCTGTTTCCCCCAGTTCCTTTGTAACAGCCAGCAGGGCAGAGCCCCAGAGAACGCGTCCTCCTTTCTCCACTGCTCTCCCCAAAAGGCTGAAGCTCTCAGCCAGCAGGGCCTTTAGAGGACTGGTCCCACCCTTCTGAGACCTGGCCCACACCAGGCCCACATCTCAGATTGGTGAATGCGGCTGTGACTGGGAGAAATGAGCAGATTGCAAGCCAGACTCTGCAAATACTATAGTTACATATTGCCTCCGGAGGCCAGCTTTTCCCTCCTTTTTTGGCTGGGCTGCTTTGGATGGTCTGGAAAGCAAGCGAAGGGATCTCCTGCCTTTTCTAACTCTCACTCACTTTGGATGAAGTTGGGACAACAAAAAAAAAACACAACACAATGTCCATGGACTACCTGCCCTTTCTTGGTATTGCCTATAACCCAAGATGGCGATTGCTCTTGAAAGCCAAAAGTTCATTCTTGCATGCACTTTTACTTTCACTCATTTTATACTTTGTGATTTCCCAATTCCGATGCCAACCAAAGCGCTGGGGATGAATTTTTGGTAGATTTGTTTGTGACATAACTGTTCCCTAAGAAAGGGTTTATTTTTGATATCTTTCAACAAGCACAGGAAAACATTCTTACGGTTGATGGCTACTGTATTCGTTAAAAACATTATTAATGAAGACCATAAACAAGTTAGAAAGATTTGCAAACACACAGCATTGTGATTAACTGTTGTTATAGTAGAATTCATTGTGCTCTCCTTTAAAAAATCCTAGAGTGAGGACTGTACAGGTGTTGGCTAAATCTCCCAAAACAAACCAGAATTCTCTGTCGCTTTGGCATCCGGTGTTCCAGAGCAGGACTGGAATATATATATATCCAAAGAGATGCAGTCGTGTGCCATAAGCTGTCTCTACTGGTTCCCAATCGCTGTGGTGACAACAGCCTCAGCAGTTGAGGTGATGGGGAAAAGCAGGCGGCTGTGACAGAGGCCGTGAACGAGTGGCACTGATGGGCGAGGGGAAAAGGAGGGGGGGTAGCGTAATAACGTTTTTGACCTGCACATGCTTCCGGTGCTGCTTTTGAAGATTGAAACATCAGATTGTCACATACTCTGCTGAAGCCGCCGTCCCACACGGGTCCGGCATCATTGAGTACCTCAGAAGCAACCATCGCTCTGGAAGTAGACGAAATGAGACAACTGAAGAAACAGACAATACGTGGGGTCAGCTGTGAGGGTACCAACAGTGGAGTGGAGTGGAGGACTGCCATAGAGACAGGACAGGAAGACTGGGGCAGCCATGTTAGGGGCTTTTAAGGCGCGTAAGAAGGAATCCTGCTTCAGAAGCCTTAACCTAGTTAAAAAGGCCTGTGACGGCTTCCATGCTATTGCTAAGGGACAGAAAATAGTGCCATCCTGTGGTCCAAGCAGGGATAGCAGACACAAAAAGAATTTTTTTTTAAATAAATAAATTTTATTAATTTTACAATTAAAACAAACCAACAACACAAATGAAAGAAAAGAAAAGGAGAAGAAAATAGAAAGAAAAAATAGAAAGCAATTAAAAACATTCTCATCTTCAATAGTTTGTAAGATCTCTTTTTTTTTTTTTAACCCTTAATTTATGCCATATACACACACCTAATCTTTACATATATCTGTATATCACTGCTATGGGTTTATCCTATCCTCTTTTGCCTTATAGCGTAAAATCTATCTTTGGTCTATCCATTTGGACTTTGGGGTATCCATTAATAGCATTTAGGTTTGGGAGAAACTGTGGAAAAGAAATCATAAACTTACAATGTCAACAGCATACAAAGAAAACGTCCATGAAATGTTTTATAGATGGCACGACTCACCTGCAAGATTAGCGAATGTGTATAAAAATGAATTGCTTAAATGTTGGAAATGCAATCAGATACCAGGTTCATGCTACCATATGTGGTGGACATGCCCCAGAGCCAAAATATACTGGAAGAATATACATACATGGCTGGAAAATATGATAAGACAACAAAGGGATCTGAAATCTGAGACATTTTGTTGGGAATGATTTCAGGAAATTGCAATAAGGGTAATGCATATTTGGTTCTATGTATCCTAACAGCACCTAGGATTGCATATGCACAATGTTGGAAAAATCCAGAAACACCCGCAGTGAATATTGTAATCAAAAAAAATTCTAGAATGTGCAGAGATGGATATGTTAACCCTAAAAATTAACGGAAAAGAAGATTCAGACTATTTCATAACATGGGTTAAATGACAGATATTGAGGTTAAAGGAGTGGAATTAGGTGAAATATGGTTTATAGGAGAAAGGAAAACAGATGAGTAAATATTTCTGATGGTTATATAATCAATACTATATTGGGAGATAATATATGTTATAATATCATTGATGCTATCATATTTGTTTATATGTTATTGCATATGTTTATATATGATCATAATGACGATGATGTTTGTATGTTAACACCCTGGATACCTAGAGCAGGGGTCACCAACCAGGGGTGGGATTCTACCAGTTCGCACCTCTTCGCTAGAACCGGTTGTTAACATTCTAAGCAGATTGGAGAACTGATTGTTAGAAGAAATTACTGGATTAATCCTGTAAGGACGGCAGGAAGGAAACATTCTGGTGTTGCTTACAGAAACTGCTTCTCTGTTAACCCTTATTACATTCTTGGCAGGACTAGACTTCCTGTCTCTGGAACGTCTCTGGAGTTATTTTTCCCTCCTTTGCTGGTACTTTGCTTGTGCGGAGAGACCATTCAAAGTTACAGTGGCACTGAAAAAAGTGACCGTTTTTCATACTTACGACTGTTGCAGCATCCCCACAGTCATGAAAGGCCAGGCGAGGAGATGCGTGCCTCGATGTGAGTGATATTGAGTTGGCCACGCCCAGGCAATAACATGACCACCAAGCCATGTCCACCCAGTCGCCAAGCCACACTCACCAACTAAGCCATGCCCACAGAACTGGTTGTTAAAAAATTTGAATCCCACCCGTCACCAACCTTTTGGACCTCAGGGACCACCAAACACATAATTTCAAATCCCGCAGACCACTAATATGAATTTTGACCAATGGTGGCTTGCTGACATTGGCATAAAGTTGGTCCCATATTCCAAAGTTGCAGTAGTCACAAGACTGGTCTTTGGACATCCTGGAGGTGCTCTGGGATGATCAAAGGGCCAGTTCTGTGACTGCTGCAGCTCTGGAATATGGGACCGATTTTCCCACCATCGTCAGCAAGCCACCCCGGGGTGGATTTCCCTCCCCCACCGTTGGTCTTACCTTCTACCATGTTTCTTAGAAAACAAGGCAGGGCCTTATTTTCTTTGGACCCCTGAAAAATGGCTAGGCTATCTTTTCGAGGGGTGTCCTACGTTTTTCCACACACACCTCGCCTGACCCCTGGGCTGCTTCTTTCACGGACAAAAAGAGTGAGCGACACGCCTGGCTCCCCACTGGCAAGCAATGAAGCTCCACCTCTGCTGCTGAGGGGTGGGGAGAAGAGAGAGAGAGAGAGAAAGAGAGAGAGAGAAAGAAAGAGAAAGAGATGCGATCTAACCTCAGAGGGCTAGTGGTGATATTCTCTCTCTCTCTCTCTCTCTCTCTCTCACACACACACACACACACACACACACACACACACGTCCCTCACACACCCCTCCCCCGTCCAAGGCAGCCACATTCCTTCACTAACCTGCTTTTCAGCTCTGTTCTCAGGGGGAGGGGGGGGAGGAGAAAGGGAGAGCGAGGGAGGGAGAGAGAGAGAGAGACAGTATCCTGTGATCGATAAAGAACGTTCAATTGGTAGGAAAATGGGGTGGGGATTTTCCTGCAGCCTTTTGGGGGAATTTTCCCAGGGTCTCTGCTGCTTCTGCTTTTTCTGCAGAGACCCTGGGAAAATCTCCCCAAAAGTCTGCAGGAAAATCTCCCACCCCATTTTCCTACCAATCGATCGTTCTTTATTTGGGATCGCAGGATACCATCTCCAGCTCTGTTCTCGGGGGGCAGGGGGAGAGAGACTTTTGGCTTTATGCAAGGAAAGCAGCAGAAGCAGAAGTCTTTCTTTCTCTCCCCCAAACTCTGCCGGAATGGTGCAGCCTCTTGGAGCAGGAGGCCTTGCAGGGTCCCAAAGACCCATTTTTGGTGGAGTGTGCGCTTTTCTTGGGTGCAGCCAAAAGCAGAAGAAGAAAGAAGTGGAAAGAAGCCTGGTGGCCAGGCCAGGCAAGTGGGGTGAGTTCCCCCCCCCCACTAACCTCGTGTTGTTCGCAATGCAAGTGACACAAGCCTTGTGATCCCTTGGGCTATGTGAGTGGCGCAGCCTTGTGTTCCCGCACAACCTGGATTGCTTTGGGGTGACATTTCTCTGTGGACCACCAACATTTTCACCAGTTGGCAACCACTGACCTAGAAAGCACACTGCTCAACGTAGAAAGGAAATGTATGATGTAAAATAATAAAAAAATATTTGGAAAAAAAGTTTATTATTCTGTATCTTTATTATTAAAACATTATTATTAACATCCATCGGGCAATAGGAGACCCATGTGCTGCAACACTAAGGTAGCTTCAATAGATGCAGAATTATCTTAAAATGCCCTCGAAAAGGTTTATTTATTTTTGTGGCAGCAATACCTGCTTTGACCACAGGGTGGCACAGTTTTCTGTCTCTTAGCTAGAGACATTGGAGCCTCCATGTTAATGCTATGGGACAAAAAACGGTGCCATCCTGTGGTTAAAGCAGGTATTGCAGTCACAAAAAGAAATAAACCCTTTTGATATAGCCCAACCTACCCCCAAAAAGACAGATTAGAAATAAAACTTACATAAGCAAAAAAAAAATGGTAAGAGAACATCTATCTGATCTTGATGAATATAAATCATGATGACCTGACAGATTACATCTTGGAGTTCTGAAGGAGCTTGCAGATGTTATCTCAGAACAACTGTACCATAGCTTTAAAAAATCATAAGCACTGGGAAAGTACATGAGGATTGGAAAAGGCCTGATATGGTTTCGATCTTGAAGAAAAGAAAAAAGACAAATCTAGGAAACTACAGACCAATCAGCCTACACATTAATACCCGGGAAGAGCCTGGAAAAGTTCCTCAAAAATTAGATCTACGAACATAAAGAAACAAAATTATGGCTAGGAGTTGGCATGGGAGACAGATGAAAAATGCGAAAATGGGGAAACTCTGATGACCTGGAACCGAGGGCTGCCCTTCCCCCATCCCACTCTCTGCCCCCTTACCCCGACCCTCACCTCTCCCCCTTGAGGCTTTGGCCAAAGTCCTTGAGGTACTTCCCTTCTAAGGTAGGCCTGACTCCTCCAGGATGCTGGCTTCTGTTTTTAAAAACTCAGCCATATTGGGTGAAAATTCCTAATCCCCAAACCCTCCCCTTCCCCTTTGGAAGTCTTGATCCAAAATGTGGCCATTCTCTCCCCGTGCCCCGCTGTTCTCCTTGGCTAGTGCCTCTTTGGTGCCAGCAGGATAGGGCCATGTTAGAGGTTGTTCCTGCCACCGGAGAGATCATTTGACTTCCACCCTCCCCGTGGGATGCCACAGATGGCCGGGCATTGTGTGGCATTCAATGCAGGGCCTCAGAGGGGAGCGCTGACCGTCCGGTGCCATTTGGAGGAGGTGGTGAAATGGCAGGATTTCACCGATGGCCGGTTGATCCTGTACAAAAAGCCAGCTGGACTCTGAGAGCAAACTTCCAAGAAACAATCTGTGGTTGGGAGGAGAGCGTTTGTTGTCTTATTGTAAACCTTGACACCCAAACAATTCCATTTCCACCCAGAAAGCAACTGGCATGGTTTGGTGCTTGTGGGAGACAGAACACATCGACACTCCCGCGCCCATCAGGTAGCGAGATGGTTTCCCAAAAGCCGGCCGATGCAGCTGCGTGCCCATGAGGTAAATCTGAGCTTGTCTGGAGCCCGGCAGAAGCAGGGGGGTGCTGGGCACTCACCAGGTGCCACCTCTGCTCTGAAGATTTGACGAAATGCCCCTATTATGATCCAGAGATCCGTGGAGCAAAGCAAGCGGCACCTGGGGCCTCCCAGAGCCTCCCAGAGCCCAGGGCTGGAGTCTGCCTGATCTCCATCTCTGGCCTCTCTGGGAAGCCACCTTGGGAACTGAGGAAGCCATAGCTCGCTGTGGGGGGTGCAATGACTTTCTTTCCCCCTCATATGAGGCTCTTTTAAACTTAATTTGTTTCTATCACTTTTTATTGGCAAACCAACCAACGTTGACATTTTCTTATTAAAAAAAACCAAGAATGAATGAATTTCTACCCATCTACACAGATAAGTCTTCAATAAAGATCTTGGATCTTTCACCAAGTTTAGTTGGCAAACTGAACTGAACACCGGAAACAGGGATACCGTCCTCAGACCCTGCGGTGTTTCATTTTCCTTTCATTCTGAACTTTAAAATATTTGGTTCTGTTTCAATGGTGAAGGCCTTTGCCAAATTCTTTTTCCAAAATGAATGGATCAGAAGCCTTAACCACCTTCGGGTCTTTGGTTGAACCTGAGCATCAAGCTAAGGTCCAGGGATCCTTTAGTGCCCTTTCGGTTCTTGAAATCTGGATGGAAATCAGGTTCTCACCAAGTACCAACAATCGTATAACGAAGATATGAACCAGACCATAATGGTGCCATCTTGACATTAATAAATTAATGCCTAATTAAAATTCTTCATTTATTCTCACTGTCACCCTCCCACGTCTACAATTGTTTTCCCCACTTTCCGCAATGCCAGTAATTCTGGGAGTTGCAATCCCAACTCAGGTGGACAGTTCCTAGTTGAGGAAAGATTGGTCAACAAATATGATCCCCAAACTCCGATTATTTCACTTCTTTTAATTATAAGCCAGATCAGTTTTATCATCGTTGGCCTTTTAGGTAGAAAGTCCTAGGGTGGTTGAGTCAAACAGGAGTTCTTCTGAAGGAACAATGGCTGAGGAATGAAAGGAGTTCAAAGCAAGAAAATTCCACAATTCATGGTTGAAACCTGTTTCAAAGAAATGCTTGTTGCCCTACCCTCTTGGACAACCTTCTCTGTGCCTGTTGCTTCTCCCCAACCAAGTGTTAGGCTCAACACACAGAAACGTAATTAGCTAATCTCACATAATGTTGACTTGCCTCGGGAATGAAGGAAGGCAAGAGATTCAGGTCTCAGGTTGTACTGTAGCATCAAATAGGGAATAAGCTGATGCAAGATGATGGGAACTGTTGACCTGAGGGGTTTTGACTAAGTATCCAGTCTGGATTTATTTACTTACTTATTTATCAAATGTATTGTCCGCCCATAACTCTGAAGGGCTTTACTTAAGGTTCCGTCCTGTCATTCAGTGAAGGATCTGGGAATCCACCTGAGTCTTGGGATACCCGAAACCTTAAAATGTAGAGTGGATATAACAGGCAGAAGGACTGACTAGTAAAATTTGTTATTGAATTTTCAGAAAATGATTGCTGAATGCTATTCTGGGCCATTTTCACTACTTCCTGGCTTAAAAGCTTTCAAGATCTCTTCCATTCTTCTCTAAAGGTCATGCTTTTGACTTCGCATCAGTTTGAAGCTTTCGTCCAATATAGACCGCTTGTTGCGTCTCAGCCTCTTTTGTCTCTTGAGGTGAAAGATCACTCCAAGAAGAGCACTGGCAGTGATGAACAGCACCACCCCAGCAACAGCAAGAGTAATAATTGCTGCTTCTACGTGTCCGTGGTCTAGCCTTGAGCCAAACAAAGTTATGTCATGGGAGATATTTTCTTCCGAAGCTTCCGCAGGGTCTTCTACAGAAGGATCCCCAGTTACCTCTTCAGAAGTTTCTGCTGGAAGTCAAAGAAATTATGAAAAAAGTCAAACTAAGGACCAAGAGGAACTCAATAACTTAAACCATTGAAAACGGGAGAACAATCGTGATAATTGTATAATAGCTGACTCAAGTCAATCAAAAGCTCCCCACGGTTGGAAACCTAAATGAAGAACATGGCTAAACTGGAAATCTTGTGAAATCATTTAGAATTTGGGATTGAACCAAGCTGACTGAACAGAATCTCTTCCAGTTGTGTCATTCTTGAGCTTAAGTCTGGATTCATACATTACACTAGTCCCTGGTTTTCCTGAAATTGGCAAGCCAAAGGCAAGGATTAAAACAGCTTGTTTGTATAGGATTCAGGTACAGCATAGTTGAGCATGATGTTTAACTGCACTTCAGTCAAAATGCCACAGCTACATCCCAGCAGTTTCACCTAAACCACAGGCTGAAATCTGAAAACCATGCGTAAGAGGCAATCTTGCTATGATAAATAAAGGTTCGACAGTTAAGATTCAGAAGTGCATTTCCAGAAGATAGAGGAAAAATTGCTGGAGGGTGTGCAAAGTTGGAGTCTTGATTTGGAAGAGATTAGCAATATTCCAGGATGATTCCCGAGGGTGACTATTTGGGATCACGGGAAAAGAACAGTGGAAGAGAGAAAAGATTTCAAACTCGGAACATCTCTATCAATCATGATATCTGAAAGAGTTATCTGAAGAGAAATATGAAAAGAAAGCACAGTACCTGTAATTTTGAACACATTGTAACTGCAATGTTCTGAATCTGAAAAGAAATAAATGGCAGAATCAGGACTGTTTTGTGAAGCACATAAAGGGAGATTGAGGACACACACAGCAGCACAAGAGATCCATGCATGGAATCCAGCTTCTTACAAAGAGAAGTGAATCCAGATCTTCTTTTTCCTTAGCATCACGATGTTCTACTCTTGAATAGACATTTATGCCCATCCCTGGAACTCCTTTGTGCTGCTGAATTAGCAACTAAATTTGAAGTTTTGAATGGGTTCTGACTGAATTGAACACTGGAATGGACCTGGACTGGACTTAGACAGAGAAGTCCACTTCCAATTATTTCCAATTATCCACATTCTTCTCTGTTCACAATTCATCGCTAAGCAAGCGCATCTGCTACACCAAGAGCTTTCCTGGTCCTCCCAGCTGCTGTTCTCTGCCGATTCATCGCTTATCCTGAAGCTTTCCTAGTTCTGGAATTTCATCCTTAGTTTCCAAGGGGGGTTGGATGTGCCTCGGAGCCCACTGAGTGATTTTGATGGGCACAGCTCCCCAAACAGATCGAGCCCCACTTGCACCACGAGTTTCCTTCTTACCTTGGCGGGGTAGGATTGTGAAAAGCGTCTCCATGCCAGCATGGATATGGTCAGCCACGTGGCAGTGAAGAAGCCAGGTGCCAGGATTGCCAACCTGCATCTCCACCATCTCAAAGGTCCCAGGGAAGAGATCCACCACGTCAGCCCGGTAACTCTTGCCATTCTGATACACAAAAGGGAAAGGACAAAGAGTGAAAATCTAGAACAGGAGTGATGGCCAGAGGGTAATGTTTAGCTACTTCCAATTCCATGGCCAGAGAGTTCGGCATTTTATAAGTTTGCTCAACTTAGTTGGCTTGGGGAGACGTGGGGAGAGGAAAGAAACCAACCTCCCAACTTGGGACACCCAAACTAACTGCAAGACAGGAGGCCCAATCCTTCCCTAGATTTGTTCTTTAAGTAAAGTGGGGGGAAGCTTCTGTATCAGTTTGGGGAGAGTCTCACCCGGTAGATGAAGGTCTCTGCATGGAAGTGAACAGTGTGCACGTCAATCTCCTGGCCCATTCCCAGCAAATACCAGTTCACCCAGTCTCCTTCACACATCTCCAGGCCGGGCAAGTTTGCATATACTTTACCATTGATTGCTAAGGAAAGAAGAGATTTCTGCTTAATAATGGCAGGACCTTTGTCTCATGAAGAATCAAAGAACTGCTCCCCCTTCCAAAGTGAGCCTTTGCATTTCTCCTCAGGATCAGGGCCTTTGCCTCGGCAGAACTGCCAGCAATTCTTCTCTCTGCCTCTGACTGGATCACATCCACCACAAACAATGCGGCCAACCTACAATCTCCACCCCAAGGAGGACTTTGAACTGCACTTCACTTTGCGGCAACTTTTTCGACTTTTGGCTTCTTCTCTGTCTTTTGTCTTCTGTCAAAGAGGCTATCATAAATGATATGGACCAAAATGTCTATACAAGTAATCCTCAACTTACAACCAGTTGCTTAGCAACCATTCAAAGTTACAATGGACCCCGCCAAAAGATACTTATAAGTTCCAACCACTGTCCTTCTCCTGCAGTCATGTGATCACATTGGGGGCGCTTGGCAAACGGCCTGCGTTCACCACTATTTGCAGCAACCTGTAGTCATGTGCCCACGATTTACAAGGTTTTTGCCAAAACCCAGGTTCACTTAATTTGTACCAAAAAAACCTCAACCCCTCATACAATTGGGTCAGTCACATGATGACACACATTACAACTGCCATGAGTTACAACTTTAACTGGCTGGCTCCATTATGGCCCTAAGGTCTACCTGAAATTGCTTTGTAAAGGTAGAAAACAGTTGTTCTCCAAATCGGCCTGCTTATATATATTTATACAGCCATCCACATAGCACACAACTCAAGGCGATACACCTCATCAATCTAGCAATTAAATCCTTATAAAAACTCACTAAACAAATAATAAACGTAAGACGTTTTATTCCTTTGAAGTGATTGTTTCATGTGTCTTTTCTTGTTTCTTCCTTTCTATTATGATTTTTATTATCTCTTTTATTCACGAAACACAAAACTCAGTCAACTGAACATTTAAAAATGTATCACAAATATCAGTGACTGGCACTGATGGGTTTATACGGGTTGCAGGCAGCATCCTAGGTATCAACTAAGGATCTTCTTAAATTGTACAATATGATTTTCATTGTTGGATGATGATGATGAGGACAAACCGACTGGATCCATAGTTTTGATGGTATTTCTGGGGGTGCTACAGGTTCTAGATATTGCATTATCATCTCTGCTATGAGTCTTGAGAATGGCTTTTCCTCTGATTTGTTGATGTATCTATCCATCAAACCTGGGTAGTGAGGACGATGTCAATGAGGTCCAGGATTCTGAGCATTTTGACACATGAAACAATCCAACAACTTCTTCAAAGGAATAAAATTCAAAAGGGAAGAAGAAAATTGTTTGGATAACATTATCAGCAGAGGAAATGATAGCAAATCAGAAACAAAACTCTACAAAAAACAACAGCAACCCACACTAAACAAATGCTCCATTTCCAAAATCACAACTCAGCTTCCCGGAAGAGTTAAATCCAAAATTCCTTTAAGCTTGGCATTCAGACAAAACCATTTAATAGGTAATATAGATAAACATTTAAGACACTAGGCTAAAAGAGACAATAAAAAAAGATAAGACGGAAACAAAAATACCAGAACGCATCTTATCTAACAACTAGCATCCAGATAAACAGTAATTAACATCAGACAAACAATCGAGCAGAAAACAATACCGTAATCAGGAAACTAGCAAGGGGGAAAAAAAACCACACCTACCTTCACCAAAACAGGCAGAGCAGGCTACGAGATACAAACAGAGAACAAACCCCACATTCACTTGCACTGATGAGGTTACCTACTAGGGCTACAAAACATCTGCAAGTAAACAACCAAGGTCAGATAGCAATAAGTTCAACCCTGAACTACGGATATTTTCTTCTACTGAAAATCATTTTTTATGACAAAACCTCTGTCTAATGAGCTCTTCCTAAGGAAATTAAAGTTGTATGCATATTGACTCTCCAGAAATCTCAGACCATTCTCGAGTGGAATGTGCATGTGGAACAATCAAATCAGGAAGAGAGGTAATTTTCTTTTTGCAACGTGTATTGCAAAAAGGGTGGTGCTTCATGGGTGCTAATCAGAGGTGTTATTCAGCAGGTTCTGACCAGTTCTGGAGAACCGGCAAAATCCCACCTCTGACTGGCCCCGGTCCCCATCTATTCTCTGCCTCCCGAGTCCCAGCTGATCGATGGGGGGTCTTCTTTTGTTGCCCTGCACAGGAGATCCGACCTGGAAAAGCAGGTTAGTGGGGTGGGGATGGAAATGGAGATTTTACAGTATTCTTCTTCTGCCACACCCACCAAGCCACGCCCACTAAGCCACACCTTGCCCACCAAGCCACGCCCACAGAACCGATAATAAACATTTTTGAATCCCACCACTGGTGCTAATACAAAAAGCACAAGATATCTACAAACCATGCATTTTGTTGCTTTCCATAAATTCTTCGTCCTGCTGGTGGGAACGGTTCCAATCCCCTTGAATATAAATCTTCACATTCTCCTCAAGGTACCAAGACTGATTTTCATCAAAAACCAAAAAGAGGAGGGCGAATTCCTTGCTCACACCTTTCCTTCTCCCGTTAGAATCCAGGGTCCCTTTACGACAAACTTTCAAGGGGCCAACGAGCCCACTGTACAAATCCTGCCAGGAAAGGAGAGAGCAAAAACTCTTTGCATACATTTGCATAGAACTCCACACACTTTTCATTAACACACAGAGTACAGCCAGCTGCAATCAGGTAAGCCCTTAAATAGTTTAAATAGGTGTGACACACCAGAATAAAGGAATAGTAAAACTCAGTCCAGTCCTACTCAGCTTCTTTTGCCTCAGCCATTGCTAACGTGGTGCTCAACTGACCCCTTCCAGTAAAAACGGACTTTCCCAGACCAACAACCTGGATTTAAAATTCTGACCACTGTCCGCCCCCTGGGGTCCTGCGGTCCCATTTTGGGTGCCTGGCAAGTGGTCCTCATTTACAGCCATTTGTAGCGCCCCCCCCATGGGGTCACATGATCACAATTTACAACATTTTTGTCAGAACCCAGCATTTACTTCAGGTTTTTGGCAAATAGCGCCCATTAATGACAATAGTTTAGTTTAATGGCCACAGTATAGACTTAATGACCATGGTGTTTACTTTACAATGACATTTGCTTAATGACCGCTGCAAAAAAGATTATAGAACTGGGTGTGGTCACATAGCGACCCACTTAACAACTGGCATGATTTAGGACTAATTCTGGGCTCAGTTAGGGCAGCAATAGGACGTAATGTGAAATAACCGGGGTTAAATTCATGGCAGAGGGAAGGGTAGCTTATATAAGCTGCAGGTCAGGCTTCTTTCAAAGGAGGAGAAACTACTCCTTCATTTTCCATGCAGGAAGAACAAAAGGAAGAGAAAAACTGAGGTAGGAAAACTGCTTTGAGGAGCCTCATGTATGTTCATGTCTCTTTTGCTTTATTATTTATTTTTGTGAAGTGACTAAACAGCTTCTAGCACGCCGATTTGTTTGTGAGGGGTATATTACACACACACACAAACACACACACACACACACCACTTCCTTGGTGAGCTCAAGATGACGTACATGAGACTTCCTCTGTCATTTTCCCCTCAATCGCCAGTTCATGAGGTAATCTTGGCTGAGGGAGAATGGCAGCCTCAAAGTCGCCATGGCCAGGGTTCAGCCATTCCTAGTCTCCACCTTGACCACCAACCCTTCCTTGGACAGCTCCATCCCACCCTGGGAGAGGACATCAACACTAAGGAATGGAAAAATACGCACCTTGACACGATCCACTGTGGAATAGTAGATCCAACTCAAACAGGCTGAATCGTTTGGTCCTGGACCAGATCTTTCAGGAACATCCCATTGATAGGTTACAATTTCTCCTAGGAGAGAAAGATGTTCACATCTTTGTTAGGAATTTTAGCTACAGGGGATTGTGCCTCTGAAAATTAAGGCCTTCAGATATAAAGTCCTCCTCATGAACACCAAACTACAAAAAAGAGAACGTATGATGAGAAAACCAACAGCAGACCTAAGTCACTATACGCAGACTTAAGTTAATATCTGTTTCGGTGTTAGCATCGGCTAATATCCAGGATCGCCTTTGTCCCATTGTTGATTCAACAATACCTTCACTGGAACAATAGTCTGCATGTGTTCTTCTTTGATTTGTGCTAATTTTCACAAACCAAATTTATATTTTACTAAGATTATTAGCTTAAATGCTTCTACCAGCACAGCCCTGCTTAGTTGATGGGTTAAGAATATTGTTCTCTGCTATTGTGCAACTAAAACTCATTTGATTGGAGTGTGTGGGTTTTTCCTTATACAATAATGTTCTTTTTACCTGCTACTCACAAACCATGTTTTGACTCTATTTTGTATTTATTTAAATATATTTAATATTTCTGCATTTGCTCAAAGGACACTTTGGGAACTCTGGCTGGCTTCCATAGCAATTGCAGGTGAAGAGAGACGGAATAACACAACTAGCGTTGTTATGTGAGCCAGTGGGACACCATAATTAGCTTTCAGATGACAACTGGGGAAATCTGAAATAAAAACTCTTATTAAGCCACAAAGCTCACTGCTGATCTTGGACCAAGTTTCCACTCACAGCCTAACTCCCTCACTGGACTATGGTATACTTCAATCTTTCTCAACCTCAATAACTGTAAGAAGCGTGAACTTCAACTCCCAGAATTCTAGCTGGCTGAGGAATTCTGGGAGTTGAAGTCCACATATCAACATCAATAACTTTAAGTGTAGACTTCAACTCCCAGAATTCTAGCTGGCTGAGGAATTCTGGGAGTTGAAGTCCACATATCAACATCAATAACTTTAAGTGTGGACTTCAACTCCCAGAATTCTAGTTGGCTGAGGAATTCTGGGGGTTGAAGTCCACATATCTTAAAGTTGCTGATGTTGAGAAACACTGATATAAGAAAAGGGCGTACTATGATCTTTATTATGATCACTGCCCAAAACAAAAAGAGAAGCACCTCTCCAGTCCTAGGGGAAAAGATTTGATTGGAGTGTGTGGGTTTTTTCTTATACAATAATACAACAAGGGGAATGAACAAAGGACAGATAAAAAAAAAATCAAGATGGCCACCATGGCCGCATAAGGACCTTCTCCTTCTTACATATCTTCATCGACCCAGCCTAGTAGCCGATACTCTGGATTCTCTGAATCAGGAAAGGAAATCTTCCTCACCAGGAATTTCTCAATTCGCCACCCTGTCCATCCAGAAGCTAGTTTTAGGACTGCATTGAAAATTCATATTTGTTAAGGCCTTTTAGGCTTAGGGAAGATTATGCAGTTGTGGACTGTTTGGTACACAGACACACAGACGCAATACATGTAAATGAAGAAACAAAACTCAGGCAGAGAGGTTGCCAAGGAAATGCCAAATGCTGGCAAGACTCACCAGGCATTGCTGTCTTGGAGTCCCTGTGGTTCTTTTCCAGGACGCCGTGGGCGTGAATGGAGTAAGGCTGCGTGGCGTTGTTCCTAAAAACGATGTTCAACACATCTCCCACTTCTGCCCAAATAAAGGGACCTGGAAGGGGGAAGGATAAAGGAAAAGAACAGTGGCTGGGGGTTTGCAAAACTCCAATGGGGCGGGGGGCTTCTTCTGGTGAACAGCAAAGGGTAGCCCCCTCCACGAAGCTTCCTAGAGAGAAGGAGCCAGCGCTTTGCTCAGCTCCACAGGACCGCATGGCTTCCTGACCTGCCCAGGGCATCAGTTTACTCTCCCAAGCACCTGAAGGCAGGGCAGGAAGCAAGAGGGGGATGCTTGTCAACCTGGAATTAAGGAGAAAATTAGGGAAAACCATGAATCAATGGAACAGTTCGCTTCTCGGTGTTGTGGATGTTCCATCGCTGGAGGTTTTCAAGAAAAGATTGGACAACCGTTGGTCCAGAATGGAGTAAGGACTCCTGGCTTGGGCAGGGGGTTGGACTAGATGACCTCCAAGGTCCCTTGCAGCCCTTCCTTCCCAGGCTTTGATGAGCTGCGCCAGAGAAGCCAGAAAGACCTGTGGTCCATCACACTTCCTGAAAGCTTGTGGGGACGTTTCAATGGGCTGACCCAAAATGGTGTCATGGATGCTTCTCTGCCCACTCCGACATGCTTAACCCAGGGCACGTGGCCAATGCAGAAGCTCTTTGGGTTTTGGAAAGGGAGTGGGGAGGGGAAGGAAAGCAGAGGGAAGCTTTGAAATAAGCTGAGGTGCTTTCTCAGTGCAAACGTGGGGGACCCTATACAGGTAGTCCTTGGCTTATAACGGCAATTGGGATTGGAACTTCTGTCACAAAGATGGTCCAATTCGGAAAGGGTGCCCCAAGATGCCCCAAGAACGGGCACGGCAGAGGTGCAGAAACACTGCGGGGCGGGGGCAAGACTACTTACCCCAGTGACCAGGGACCTTTGGTGTTGGCCTCCACTTTCACTTTCACAAGCCAGAAGGGAAGATTGCAAATAGCCATCGTGGGATTGTGGGGCGCTGCAGTCGGCCAGAAGCGCAAACCAGCTGCCGAGTGTCCAGACCCCAGTCATGTGACTGCAGGGCTCCTGGAACCACAATTGGTTTCACGCCGTCGTAACTTTTGACGCCTGTTGAATGGTCAACAGGCCAAGGACTATCTTGAACACACGCACACACACACCCATCCAAATTATCCCCACCCCCCAAAGACCCAATTGGATTTGCCCAGGGCAGGAGTCCTTATTCCATCCTGGACAAATGGTTGTTCATCTTATCCATATTCCAAAGAGAATCTTCATTTCTGGGATGGAAATCTCTTGGATGAGAAGCTGCAAAGCTCATCAGGAGTGTATGAAAAAAACAAAACCCGCATCTTTGAGAATAATTTACAGAAAGAGTTTAAAATTCTACTAACTGAAATGAAAGTCACACCTGAAAGTTTCAGTGGGTTACCTAATATCCCCAGATGTTGCTCAGCGTCCGTTCTGCTCTTCGGCGTCTGGAATGTCCCGTCTGTGTATTCCCTATAAACAGCTTTCTTGTACCTGGAGCCTAGCCGTCCATTCTCATGGTTGAGAAATATGTCACCATACCTGTGAATTTCAAAATTCCTTTTTGCCTGAAAGATGCATGGTTAAGCACAAATGAACAACATACAATAGTGTGGCCCCCAAAGCCGTAAAGAACAGAGATATTCCAAAGAGCGAGGGATGAACCCATAAAATACAAAGAGAAAGAAATAGGAGTTCTGAAACAGATTCCCAGAAGAACAAGAGAGATCAAAAGCGTTGAGACTCTAGAAAAGAGCGCAGAGAAGAACAATAATGAGGATTAGGAATGGTTGGAGGAATCGGGTATGTCTAGCGAAAAAAAGAAAGAAAGACTAGGGGTGACATGATAGCAGTGTTCCAATACTTGAGGGGCTGCCATGAAGAAGAGGAAGGTCAACTTATTTTCCAAAGCACCGGGAAGGCAGGACGTGCAACGGGTGGAAACTAATTCAGGAGAAAAGCAACCTACCACTTAAGGAGAAATTTCCTTAACAGTGAGAACAATCAATCAGTGAAAAGAGCCTGCTTCCAGAAATTGTGGGCGCTCCATCGCTGGAGGCTTTTAAGAAGAGATCGGATGGCCATTTATCTGAAATGGGTACAGGGTCTCCTGCTTTGAGGGGGAGGGTGATTAGACGAGAAAACCCCCAAGATCCCTTCCTGTTATTTGGTTAGAACCAAATATTTTCTGAGCTGTCAGTAAGCTTTAGCTGACACTCAGGCAAAAATTAGTCCTCCGGTAACTGAGCCTCTTCCAGCGTGAGACAACAGAGAACAGCCCGTTGGCCTCTTCTAAGGAAAGTCCTCCAGCTCCTCACTGGCTCTTCTTCTCAAGGTCCATTTTCTCCTCATCCCACTAACCAGCTTCCTTATCTTCCTCAGGATCGTTCCCGTTGGCCTTCCTCTCTTTCAAAATTCTGGTTTGTAAGTCTAATTGATTTAAACCTCTTTCAAGAGAATTCCCCCCAAAACATGTTTTTTGCAAGAAGGGTAGGAAAAACATGACTGACTTGCATCCCGTTTCCTGCAAACAAAATATTTTGGAAGCAGCACCAGATACCTTTCCTCTCCAGAGCTGTTGTGCCTTTCCGACTCCCAGCTGCGGTCTGGGGCGTAGTCCCACTCCATCTCCTCTGCCATGATGTAAAAGGTCCTCACCGTCCCATACTGTCGGCCTGGAAAATAGGCCTCTTCTCCACACTGCCGAACAGAGTAACGGCCTCTCATTCCGTTCTGATAGTGGTTGCTGGTCTGACAGTACACATCGAAAATGCCTAGAAGGAGGCAAACGAAGCTACTGAGAAGACGCCTGGGATCAGGATGGCAGCAAAGCCACCCTGGAAACTTCTCTACCAACTTTGAGAAAGGCAGATCTAAGTTCTCTCAGACCTAGCAACAGGCCAACGTTTTTAAACACCACATGTGTGCGTCTTCTGACTTTAAATAGAAAAAGATGCTTAAACTTTCCCCGGGATTGGGGATTGGGCTTTTTGTTAACTTCTGAGACACTAGTGTTGTTGCCATCCTTGGAGAGTTCTCAGGAAGGGTTTGCAATTACAGGGCAGCCGTTAAGCTGTTGGATCACTACTCCAAAAACTTCAGTAAAAGTCTTCTCCCAATTATGGAGCTCACTTGGTAGACCCGGGCATTTGCTCAGCTCAACCTACAATGTCAACTTCCTCCTTTCCCTTGTACATTTTCTTTAATCCCTAGACGCGAAGGGAGGCAGACCATCTCTAAATAGGTAAATAAAATAGTATCCATGGGCTGACCACACTGCTCTGCAGGTGCTACCCATTTGCCTTCATCTTAAACTCAGTATGGAAGGGAGCTAAGATCAGATCTGGCGGATTCGAGACCCTCTGGAAAGCCCTGCCAGTCCGGCCAAAAGTGAAGGACAATATGGAGAGTTGTGGTTCCAAATGCCGTGAAGGGCCAAGTTTCTCAGTCCCGGGAGAGGAAAGAGAGGGCACAGAGTTAAGCCTTTACCTTGGTTGTCGGGCTGCATGAGGGCTGTGGCAAAGGTGTGAGGGAAGAGACTGGTTGTATCTCGCCTCATCCCATTCATCAAGATGGTATTTCCTTGGAAAGCAACCCCATGAACGTCGGTTTCACTGCCAAAACCCAGCAGGTGCCAGGAAATGGTATCTCCCTTGCACGTATCCAGGAGAGGCAAATTTCCAAAGAGGAATCCATTGATGGCTTCAAGGCAAAAGAAAACAGGGGGAAAAATCAGCAGCGGGCTCAGTTTTCAGAGGACGTTTCACCCAGCGATAATTTGGGAAGGCTCAAACTAGAGTAGAAAGCAGGATTCAAAATCCAGAAATCAAAAACTGAGAAAAAGAAGGAGAGGAGAGGATTACCAAATGCCTGGGCTGTGCCCCCCCACCCCACCCCCCGGCAAGAGCCTCCACGGTGGTTTTCTCAAAGGGCAACTGGAAGAAGAAGTTTCACTTCTCATCCAAGAAGCTTCACCGGTTCTGGCAGGATGGTGAGGGCAATAGAAGGATGGTGGGGGCGATAGAAGGCAAACGGCCGGCCGCGCGGCTGTTTGCCTGCTGCTCCCCTTCCCGCCTTTTTCCCCGGTGGCTTTGCCTGTTTACTTTTGCTTTGCTTTGCAAATGTTTGCCCGTGGATGCCTCCACAGCCTTCCCCAACTCCCTCCTTTTGATACCAACGCAGATCCATCTCTTTTCCTTTTTCCCTTTATTGCTCTGATGCTGCCATAATCGAAGCGGTAGTTCTTCCTGCCGTCCTCTCCAAATCCAGGGTAACTCGCTGGTAGCAGGGAAGAATCAATAGCTCAGCTTCTCAGAAATAAAGCAGCAGGACTTCTACACGGCAACTCAAAGATGTCAAAATAAAAATAAGGGAGTGGCTGTGGGCATGGGGTGGTATGCTTTGCCCAGTCTGGGCAGAAACTGAAAGGATGCCCGCTGGGAGGTGGAGTAAATGCCAGCGAGGATACTTCATTGACTTAATGGGCCGTCGCTGGATCCACACGAAGACATTTTAAATGGCAACTGCTGACCAGCCTAAAACACAGGAGATCAGCAGCCCAGGATAAAAGGGCTGTCCAGGCAGCTTCTGCAGGAGGGGAGGGACATATAGGCACTGCAGCCGCTCAAGAGTTGAGGCTACTGCTGGCCTGGAACACAGCACTGGAGAACATCTGAAGGGATCTAAGACTCCTAACTCAAAGCAGAACGCCCCCTCGGAATTCTACAGGAAATTCATCCAAGCAAGGAAATGTATAATTCACATCTGGATTTCACTGCTGTAAGATGAACACTTAAGCAATAATTGAGAAACTGGAAAGTGAGGAAACCAGGGTTCCTAAATTTGCGACCTCCGTACACTGGATTTTAATTCCTATAATTTTCAGTCAAGGTGGGCATTAGTGATGCTGGCGAGCAAGGACAGAAATCAGGTCGAGCATAACAGAAAGAGGAGGGGAAGTCTACTGCTGACTACGATATCTATGAATTGTCCACGTTGGCCTTTAATTTGCAGATTGTCACTGTACAAGCAATAATGGGGAGAGCTGCTGCTTTCAAGCTTTTCTTTGAAGGCTGTCCTGAAACTTTTCCTCAAGAAAAAGGACGAAGTCAACCTATGTAAACAACCACGCGTTGTCAATTTGTTCAAATATTTGCTTCCACCGTTACAAATCCGAGTTGCTATAATTAATAGCTGAGGATTATGAGCCTGTTTGATGAGTCAGACTTTGAACTGGGAGAAAATTGGGCTTCAGAATTCTGCTCTTGCCTTTTGGTACCCAGCAAGTAGATCATAGATATGAAATGTGGCTCCTCAAAGAGGCAGGAGAACAGCCACACCCTAGTCGTGCTATAAACTAAGGGATTGAGAGTTTGAGTTGGCAAACAATTTTCAGGCAAGTCTTACTCAGTGAGTGCTACTTCTTGCTGATCTTTCACACAGAAGAACCACACTCAGCTCTGATTCTTGGATTTGTCTATATGGAAGTTTATTTTACTTTGTTTATATCCCATCTTTATTGTTTTTATAGCTCAAGATGAACATATATAATACTCCTCCTTTTTCTCACAATAACAGGTGGGCTGGGCTGTGAGGCCGTGACTTGGCCAAAGTCAGCCAGTTGGCTTTTTATGCCAAGGCAGGACTAGAACTCACCGTCTCCTGGTTCCTAGCCTAACCAAACTTTGGCTTCTGCAGTGACCTTGGTCTGTTTCCTGAGATCTCACATCCCTGAGCTGTGGTAAGAAATTGAGCTGCCACAAGACCTCCAACCTCTCCTTTGCTTCCATCCCCCAGATTGGGTACATCGACATACCATGCATTCTATTGGACTCTTTGAAGATGTGATCCTCAAACAGTTCTTCTTTCCCCAATGTGTATTTCAGATACTTCCGATTTGTGTTCAGATACCAGCTTAGGTTTTCATTAAACACACCAAACAAAAGGTAAAACTCTTTATCAATGCCTCTCTAGGAAACAACACAGAGAACATCAGGTTTGGAATCTCATTTGATAACCGAAGAGATAGTCTACTTTGCTATTTCAACTAGCTCGGTGGAGAGAGAGAATTTCTTTTGCAGCTTGGGGTTACAAAGAGGTGAGAGATTGCAAAACATCTGGGAACAAAATATGAGGAACTATTAAAACAACAGGACAATTTCCATGGGACAAGTTGTGTAGCAAAGTCCTATTAACTTCTACGGTGAGAACAGAAAGGTAGTAAAAAATAATGATTTTTTATTGTGTTTTTGTTTAATTTTGTTTTCTGGAAGAACCAAATTGTGCTTCATAAGAACTGTATAAAAAGCAGTGGGGTGTATTTCTACTGCCCCCCCACCTTTATTGGCTCCAATAAAGCCTCCTAATATCTTACTCTGGTCTGTGATATTGGTTTTGCATACCAGGTCCAGCAAGCCTGCTTGGGACAACAATTTACTAATCATCAGCTAATCCACACACAAAAAGTGGAATAAAATCAGGGAATATAAAATTACTTTTGTGTCACAGAGCTACAATGGGGATGTTGGTAGAAAGGCAAGAGACTGCAGCTACTGTTCTAATATATGCCGTAAACCACAGTGTGTGCATGTGTTTTGCTTTGGCATATCACAGGCAGTAAATAAAGCAATTCCGTTTTGTTAACCGGTTTAGCATATTGTGGAGTCTCTTCATCTAACAGTGGCCATAGAGAAGCCCCTGAAAAGCCACAAACAGAGCCACCTGGAGCAATGGCATCGACAGGTAGTCCTCCCTTAGCGACCAGTCAATGACCAACTCATGATCTGGTTCCAGTCTTGACGGCTGCAACCCCTCCATGGTCACAGGCTCACATTCTGGGCACTTGGCAACTGGCAACGGTGTCTATGGCTGTCCTGTGATCACGTGAGGATAGCAATTGTGTCTATGGCTGTTTACAGCATCCCGTGATCACGTGATAGCAATTTTCAGGGTTTTTTTTGTGTGTGTTGGTTTCTGGCAAAAAAAAAAATGCCAATTGGGTAAAATGGAATTCATTCAATAACTGCTGTGTTCAGTTAATGGCCACAGCAAAAAAGGTGATGTCATGTGGTGACCCAACTAATAACTGCCTTGACTCACAACCCTAATTCTGGGCTAAATCATGGTATTTTAACAGATAATCAGAGTTGGAAGGGACCTTGTAGGTCATCTAGTCCAACCCCCTCACCCAAGCGGGAGACCTTACACCATTTCTGACAAATGGCAGTCCAATATCTTCTTGAAGGTCTCAAGTGATGGCGCTCCCACAATTTCTGAGGGAAACTTCTGTTCCATTGGTTGACTGTTCTCACGGTCAGAAAATTTCTCCTTATTTCCAGGTTAAACCTCTCCCGGTCACTGAGGACTTCCCTCTGGATACAGGCATTTAATTATTTAATTATAAAAAACCTCCAATGGCAGCCTTAGTGATTCTACCTTGCTGTTAAACAGAGCTAAGACCCAACCACTTAAATAGAATATTAATTTACTGTGTATGTGTGTGCGTATCAGCAATTTTTATTATGTACCAAGGGACAGATCTAGATTTATAAAGCAAAGCCGTCACTTTTGCACTAGGGTTTTGCAGCAACTAGAAAGAAGGCAATGTATGTATGTATGTATGTATGTATGTATGTACGTATATTATTCAGTTATTATCCCCAAATAGTTAGATTTGTTTACAGCATGCTTCTTTATCTACTGTATCTAATGATATTTGTAGAGCAGTGGCCCCCAATCTTTGTTGTGCCACGGCCCGATACCAGTATCACAAAATCATCTGCAGCTCGGTACCGGCATCAGCACACATGGCAAGGTGAGCCGAGTGACCACAGCCAGCCGTCCCCCGCTTCTCCCCGCCACCTTCAACTCCTCCTTTGCACCTGTGTCGATGGGCTTCGCGACGGCTTCGGGACGGTCGCTCGGCTCACCTTGCCATGGCGTGCTGAAAGAATCCTCGTGCCTTAGTTTTGTTCGAAGCCGCCCCCCTCCCTCAATGAAACTAAGGCGCGAGGATTCTTTCAGCACCCAAAAGCCGCTTTCCGCCCGGAAAAGCTCACCGGAAGCACTTTTTCATCAAAACAAGATGGCGGCGCCCAGCAAACCGGCGGCCCGGTAGAAATTGTTCCATGGACCGGTACCGGTCCAGGGACCGGTGGTTGGGGACCCCTGTTGTAGAGGACTCATACCAGGTGGGACTCAACACATTGGCAAAGAGATGCGGCTGGGGAAGATGGGCCTGCCCCACAAGCAAATCTGGCCCTGAGGCCTCCCCAGCCCCGAGGATGCACGCTGGGGCTGAACTGGGCTTCTTGTACCCAAACAGAGGCTCTGCCTTTCATTCATAAGCCTTCCCTCACAGGTTGCATGGTTTCTCCACGCGTGACAGGCATGGCCAAACAAGAAAAGGTACCTGCTTGTTTCTCTCATTGAGCGTGCCAGGCCTACAGATGAGTAAGGGCCCCACTAAGCCAGAGTTGATGTCTCTTGTGGGATCCACTGCAGAAGAATACATCCAGGTCAGGCAGGGCGGGTCAGAAGCTGTGGGGCCAACATGCGGCGGTAGCACCCAGAGATAAGTGAAGTTGCCAAATGGCTTGATGGATGCTCCGTTTTTGAGTAGGTCTTTAAAATGAAGGAGAAAAACCCAGTTATTTGTACATTTTCAGTCCCTGGCCCATCAAATCATCTCATAGAATGCACTATGGGAACAGATGTTCCTGGCTGTTTCCATTGATGGGCAGATCACCCTGTACAAAATGGGGGCCTTCAAATATGTCTGCCAAGATAACAATAATCACTACTCACTGCAATATCCATTTACTGGAAGCAAGGGTTATGTTAGCTCAGTTTCCAATTTATCCTCTCTTGGGGAAGCAAAGGTAGGCCCATTTTCAAAGGCAGTGTTGGGTTGCAACCACCAGCCATTGTTATTTCCAGAAGTTCTCAGAGGGGCTGATGAAATAAGGCAGATTAAGAATGCTTTTTTGCTAAAGCATTTTTGCGTAAAAAGCTTTTAAAGCAGGAAGAAGCAGAAGCCTTCCACAGCTTGGCTTTCTTCACCTCCCATAATCCACAGCTGACATGGAGGACACCAGGTTGGAGGAGACCCTTATAAAGTTGCCAGTGTTCCACATGAACACTACAAAATTGCTTCTGCAAAACTGGAAACTGCTTCTGTTTCTCAGCCAAAGAACATAATTTGCCTGACTGAAAGGATCACACCTGTTAATATGTGTTTCATTCTGGAACAGATTAAAAAACGAACACAAAGTGGCTAGCAGAACGAACCATCCTGGTATGGGGCTCCTTCCCGCGGCTTCCTGTAAAACCCACCGTGGGGCTGGATGCTGAAAGGCCACGAGGCTTTGTTGGCAAAAGTCACCTGAATGGTGTCACCTACTTCGGCTTTGATCACTGGACCTGCAAGGGGAAAGAGACGGGGGGCTGGATGAGCTACAACCACAACAGAACCAGCTTCAGAGAACCTAGATAAATCTGGGTAGCAAAGAAAAACATTTTGACCCTACGGTACACAGTCAGGGCCCCCCGAGCCACCTAAAAGCTTTTGGTGGGGGCCCCAGAACATGCTAACATTACTCTCAAATAGTCACATTTAATGTGATTAAAAAGGAGGAAATAGAAAGGATTAGACATTGACAGGAGATATAATTTATTTTAATGCAGGTGTGTCCAACCAGCAGCCCAGGGGATGCATGTGGCCCTGGACAGCTAGCAATGTGGTCCCACAAGTTTAGAGAAAATATTTAAAAACAAAGGAAGTTTGTTATTTATACACACTAGGACAGTTCCTCTTCACTTAACATGGCCCAGAGCAAGACAAAAGTTTGGACATTCATATTTTAATAAAGTTTTAAGAACTTTATGTTTACAAAGTTCTGGCCTGCTGGTTATTGTTTTCATTAGAAACAATTCAATCAAAGGTCCTCTGCTGTGGTCCAGACACAAAATATTAGTTGTTATTTAAACATTAAATAAGAGGAAATTCAGAAAGAAAGCCTCTATCTTACACAGTTTAATAATACCTTTCAAAACAGGAAAGTTGAGTTAGAGAAGTTAAGCTGAACAAGGATGTTCGGTGGGCTGGAATTGTCCCCAAATTGAAGACACACAGGCAGGATGTAGCCCCAAAAGTCAAGATGGTGGCCTGGTGGAATTTTGACTTCACCATCTTGATTGCCACCTTGACATTTTGACTGTAACTGCCGACATCACTGCAGAATCACTACAGAACCTCCTAAATTTGTTGCACAAAGTCCGAATCCAAAATCTTGGATCAGCCACTTCCTTTCCTAGCTGTGAACTCCCACTTCTTTGGACTTGGGAGAAAAACTGTCTGGAACTGTCACCCTCCATCAAGCACAAGCTGGTCTCCTCTTTATTGTTCTGTTTTTCTTCCTACTGTTTGACTAGTTGAACTGCCAGCTGATCATTCCAAAGTCTGTCTTTCTTTGTTGCTGCATTGTCCCTTGAGCATCAGGAAAGGTGGCTGGTTCTTCATTCTTAGTCTGCTCTCATTCCTCCAAACCAATCTTATTTCATTCTTCAACAAAATGACTAAATTAGTAGACCAGCAAAATACTGTGGACATAATATATTTAGATTTCAGCAAGGCAGCTAGAAAAACGTGGAATAGATAGCACCACCACAAGATGGACTCGAACGAGTAGTCCTTAATGGGTCTAAGTCTACATGGAGGGGAGTAAGCAGTGGGGTGCCACAAGGTTCCGTCTTAGGCCCAGTACTCTTCAATATCTTCATTAATGACTTAGATGAGGGAATAGAAGGGGAATTTACCAAATTTGCAGATGATACTAAGCTGGCAGGAATAGCTAACACCCAAAAAGATAGGCTCAAGATCCAGATGGATCTTGACAGACTAGAACACTGGACTATATCTACCAAAATGAAATTCAATGTAGAGAAAAGGAAAGTCCTACACTTAGGCAAGAAAAACCAAAGTACACATATAGACTGGGTGAAACCAGGCTCAATAGCAGGAACTGTGAGAGGGATCTTGGAGTCTTAGTGGACAACCAGCTAAATATGAGCCAGCAGTGTGGAGTGGCAGCCCAAAAAGCTAATGCAATCCTAAATTGTATTAACAGAGGGATACAATCAAGATCAAGGGAAGTATTAATGCCACTCTATAAAGCCTTAGTAAGACCACACCTAGAGTACTGCATCCAGTTTGGTTCACCACATTATAAAAAAGATGTTGAGACTCTAGAAAAAGTGCTGAGAAGAGCAATCAGGATGATTAGGGGACTGGAGGCTAAAATATACAACAAACGGTTGCAAGAACTGGGCTTGGCTAGTCTAGTAAAGAGAAGGACCAGGGGAGACATGATAGCGGTCTTCCAATATTTGAGGGGCTGCCACAAGGAGGAGGGGGTCAAGCTATTCTCCAAGGCACCCGAAGGCCAGACAAGGAATAATGGATGGAAACCGAACAAGGAGAGATTTAAGCTGGAAATAAGGAGAAACTTTCTGACAGTGAGAACAATCAACCCATGGAACAGAAGTTGCCCTCGGAAGTTGTGGGAGCGCCATCACTTGAGACTTTCAAGAAGAGATTGGACTGCCATTTGTCAGAAATGGTGTAGGGTCTCCCGCTTGGGCGGGGGGTTGGACTAGATGACCTACAAGGTCTCTTCCAACTCTGATGATCTGTTAAACCTGTTAAAATATCAGAATGGGGCGCTTTCATTATCCAGAATAAAAGGAAATAATCACCAGCAATGGGCAGCTTTCTGAAGGGCTTCTGACTAACACTTTAATTGCCTACTGAATTCGAGATGAATCCTGCCACGTTACCAAGTATCCCAAGGTGCTTTCCTTCCTCCGTCTGCTCTTTCTCCACACGAAAAGTCCCGTCCGTATATTCAACGTATTTGGCTTTCCAGTATGTCCCTCCAAGTTGACTGGCATTTTGCTTAAAGAACAGCTGTGAGAAACTGAACACAAACAAGCCCACAATGACTTCTTGCATTAGCCAGCAGCCACGGCATTTCTTAAATCTCAAGAGCTTTTAAAAAGCGCATTTGTTACGGAGTATTTAAATCTGGCTCTATAAAGAATGGCGGTGAGTTTCATTTTTAACTGTGCAAATAGCCTTGGCCAATTAACCTTTTTTGTTGCTCTTTTAGTTTACAGAGTACAATGCAACCAAGTGCAAATTGATGCACGGGAAGACTCAACCATCTTTTAGCACCTGGAGTAGGCTGTGAGTAGCCTCCGTAGCTTTCGCTGCTGACATCTCTGAGCTTCCCTGTGGTTATTTTGCGAAGCTAGGACAGAGATTTCCTGGTCTAGCAGGATGGGAAGCAGTGATTGGATGGGCCATCTGGTAGGTAAGAGGACGCCCGTTTTTCATTCAAGGGAGTCCAGACTCAATTCCTGACATTTTCTGTTCATCCCATAAAACTTTATGTCAAAAAAGAGGAAGGATGCTTCTCTTAATAGGCAGAGAGGCCATCCTTTTTTTTTTAAACAAAGTTTTATTTCAGTTTTCCATTTTTTAAAAAACATCTCTTTTTAGTGAACTACACGATTCAAGGTTTTCACATTTCATACAAAAATGACCATAATTACACATTCATCTTTCATATTCAACTTCATATCTTACCAATACTTTACATATTTTCTATTATGATATTTTTTCCAAATACTTTCCTCCTATTTGAATCACAAATAGCTCTCATATCTTCATAATCATTATACTTTTGAACTTTTATCTGTCAGATTTACAATTTCATCGCATATTCTTATTTCATCATTCCACAAATTCTAGTTTCATTCAAACATTGCAAAAATCCCCCCCAACAATTGCTAATTTGAGTATGCCACCCCTAAAGCTTACATATTCTTTAATTACCTCCCCTTTAAATCCCAATAAACATTTAACTTTTATTACCTCTAAAGTTAATAATAAAAATCTCCTATGAAGATCTTTTACTTCTCATCCAAGAAGCTTCCCCAGTTCTGAATCAGAAGCTGAACTGAAGAAACTTCTTGGATGAGAATCGAAATGTCTTCAAGGAAAAACCAAGGAAGTTTAGTTTAGTTTTAGTTTAGTTTATTGTCCTTGCACCTTGTACAATGAAATTAAATGTCATCTTCGGTGTACATTATAGCTATAAAAATAAAACACAAACACACATCCTTCACATTCTATACAATTGAGTTGAAAACCCGATATTGCATTAATATTGCACTATACAGTAGAATTCAAAAGAGCTTCTGCCCTGGGATAGAAGCTGTTTTTTCAGCCTATTTGTCCTTGTTTTTATTGTCCTGTACCGTCTGCGAGATGGTAATAGTTCAAAAAAAAAAGGTGCCCAGATGGATCTGTGAGAATGTTTTGAACTTTCTTAAGACAGCATAAGGAGCTATAAAGCTCTTCCAAAGAGGGGAGAGGGCAACCCATGGCCCTCTGGGAAATGAAGTTCACCCTGTGGAGTTCTGTCCTATCTGCCACCGTGCAATTAGCAAACCATACAGGTGTGCAGTGAGTTAAGATACTCTCTATGGTGCAGCGATAGAAGGTCACCAGCAGTTTTTCATTCAGTTGTTGTTTTCTGAGAAGTCTCAGGTAGTATAATCTCTGTTGGGCCCTTTTGACCAGGGCTGCAATGTGAGCCCCCCAGGTCAGGTCCTCTTTTAGGGTAACACCCAGAAACTTAAAACTGGCCACTTGCTCCACTCGGTCTCCATTGATAAGCAAGGGCTGGAGGTCTGATCTGTTCCTTCTATAATCCACTATAAGCTCCTTGGTCTTATTGGTGTTGAGGACCAAGTTATTATCTCCACACCACGAAAGCAACGGGTCCACCTCATCTTGATAGAGAGACTCATCCCCTATGGGTATAAGTCCCAGCACTGTTGTAGTATCTGCAAATTTAGTAATAGCATTACTAGCGTGAGTGGGAATGCAGTCATGCACATAAAGAGTATAGAGTAAGGGACTCAACACGCAACCCTGTGATGTGCCAGTGTTAAGAATAAGGGCTGAAGAGATATGATTATCTAATCTGACCCGCTGCGAGTAGCTAAACAGGAAATCCATAATCCAAAGGCAGATTGAATCGGAAAGCCCAAGGTCCAGGAGTTTAGACACTAATCTATGTATTGTGTTAAACGCAGAACTAAAATCCACAAAAAGCATCCTCACATAGCACCCCCCCACCCCCATTCTAGATAGGTCAGAGCAGTGTGAAGAGTGATGGCTATAGTGTCCTCTGTAGATCTATTTTTTTCTGTATGCAAACTGGTGTTTATCAAATGTATGTGGAAGACCAGAAACGATAAGCCAGCAGACCACTTTCTCAAAACATTTCACAATGATAGGAGTGAGTGCCACTGGCCTGTAATCGTTATTGATAGGGAACTTCTTTGGCAGTGGAACAATGGTGGAAGCCTTCAAACAAGTGGACTGGATAAAGACCTGTTGAAGATCCTGGTAAAGACTCCAGCCAACAGTCTTTAAGCACTCAGCCAGAGTCTAGTGTCCTCTTGAAAAAGCACCTTTGGTGCAATCATGACCTGGTTGACTGAGTATCTCCACATTAACACTGCAGTTTTCAATCTGTGCAAAACCTGTTCGGAAGACACCGTTGTGTGACAGTCTCAACATGCATCAAAAACTAATTCTCCAGATGGGGCTGTCAACAGGGATTCTAACAGTGGCTGGGCTAGGTAACGCTCTCTTTGGAGCCCGCTTGAGCTCACCTGCCCTTTCTGGTAAGTTATCATTGTTAAGCCAGTTTCAACATTCATTGAAAAAGCATCTGCATCACACGTATTCTCCCAACTCAGGTAGTGATTTAGTTAACTCAGCCCATTCTTTTCTTACAAAAGTCCAGTCAGCAATTGAACAATCCAGTTTTTCCATGATGCTCCTTACAGCACTACAGATGCATACCTGGCTGAAGCATGTGAGCTTTGGAAACCACATTTAAAACCTTGGATCACAGAGACTTACCTGTTTGGCTCATGCAGGCTTTTCCCTGTACTTGGGTCTAATCCAGAAGGCCCATAATTCCAACGCACTTCTTTGGCTGCTATGTAGTATTGACGGAGTTTCCCTTTTAGGGCAGGTCCTGAATCCTGATAGGAGCAACGCTTTACTTCATAAAGAGCCTCCATTCCCGCTGTGGAAGCCAAGAAGAGACCATGAGAGACTGAGACTCCATTTCCATTTGGTCAATTTGTGGAGAATTTGAGGGGAAGAAAAGAGAGCAGTTCAGAAGATGCAGGAAAAGAATTTGTATCAATTGAATTAGCTGATTGGTGATATGGTTCTATCGTATGATAATTAGCACATAGTGACATTAATAAATCTAACCTTTGCTGTTTGCTTCTGTTAAGAATTGCTTGTGCTATTTTGCTAGGGTTAGTAATTATTTGTTTGGAATTAATTCTGTAAAAGAATTGCATCCTTTGCTATCAGGTTTCTCTCTTCCGTTACTTGCTTCAGAGCTTGGCACATCCTTGGATACAGAACAACAAAACAGTTCCCAAAACAGTTCTCCTGCTCCATAGATAAACAGGGCCAGAGAAGGGGGCTGCCTAGGAGCAACGAACACACAAGGCTACAAGGGATGCTCTGTAAGATAACAAAGCATAGACAGAGCATGGACAAAGAATGCTCCATGGATACTTTGTCGCTTGTATCCTTACGATTTATATTGACTGTTTTCTAGTATGATTTGATTGCCTATTTGTACCCTATTACTATCATTAAGTGTTGTACCTTTTTTCTTTTTATGTACACTGAGAGCATATGCACCAAGACACTAATGGTGTCTAATCACACTTGGCCAATAAAGAATTCATTCATTCATTCATTCATTCAACTCCCAGCCAGCCATGCCTGCAGCCATACTTGAGGTATATATATGTATGTATGTATGTATATATGTATGTATATATGTATGTATGTATATATGGTATTCAGCTTTGTTCAGGTATTTTCCCACGTCATTATAGTTGTGAGTCGAACACAATACAGAAGCCTGATGATGGCAGATGAGATTCTGCCAAAACGTTGCTACAATTTTAAAAGCACAACTATAACGATGTGGGAAAATACCCGAACAAAGCTGAATACCATACATATAAATACCAGTGAAAACTTAAGAATATGAATATATATATATGTATGTATGTATGTATGTATGTATGTACGTATGTATGTTTTCTAAAGTTTTCGCGGGTACAACTGAGATTATGCCGAAACGCTGCTACAACTTTAAAAGCACAACTACAATGACGTGGGAAAATACCCGAACAAAGCTGAATGCCATACATACATACATACATACATACATACATACATACATACATATTCATATTCTTAAGTTTTCGCTGGTATTTATATGTATGGTATTCAGCTTTGTTCAAGTATTTTCCCACATTGTTATAGTTGTGCTTTTAAAATTGTAGCAACGTTTCGGCAGAATCTCATCTGCCATCATCAGGCTTCTGTATTGTGTTCGACTATATATATATACATGTATGTATGTATGTATGTATGTATGGCATTCAGCTTTGTTCGGGTATTTTCCCACGTCACTGTAGTTGTGCTTTTAAAGTTGTAGCAACGTTTAGGCAGAATCTCATCTGCCATCATCAGGCTTCTGTATATATATATTAAATTCTGTGATGAAAATTTAGAATCTTTACATACCAACTGCAAGCCATTTTATTCTCCACATGAGTTTCCTCATTTCCCCTAATAGCTGTGTATGTTCCTCCACAAGCCTGTGTAAACAAGGCATTACAAACTCTTGCTAATCAAATCATGCAGGCTGAAGCCAAACACCCAGATTCCCTTCCCATCATTTTAGGGGATTTCAATCAAGCTAATTTAAGGAAAGAGCTCCCAAAATATTTCCAGCATGTAAATTGTCCCACCACAGGCAAAAATACTTTAGACCACTGCTACACAACAGTAAAAGATGCTTATAGGTCTATACCACAAACAGCTGTGAGACACTCTGACCACTGCATGATTCACCTTGTACCTGCTTACAGACAAAAACATAAAACCATGAAACCAACAATTAAATCAGAGAGGACTTGGTGGGATGAGGCAAAGTTGCAGCTCCAGGCTTGCCTTGATTGGAATGTTTTTGAAGATACCTCTGCAGACCTAGATGAGCTCACAGATACTGTAACATCATATGTTAGCTTCTGCGAAGACTTATGTGTACCAACAAAGAACCTGCAAATATATAGTAACAATAAACCTTGATTCACAGTCGTTCCAAAGAGGAAGCCTACAGAAAAGGTGACAGAATGATATACAATCAGGCCAGAAACATATTAACTGGAGAGAGCAAAAAGAAGCTACTCTGAAAAGTTAAGGAATCAGTTCTCACCAAATGAACCAGCAAACATGTGGCAAGCTCTTAAAAACATCACTGGCTATAGCAAACCTCCTTCCCAGGCAGAAGGAAATCAACAGCTAGCAGATGACCTGAATATGTTTTACTGCAGGTTTGAAAGGAAACTATAGCCACCTATCTCCACAACCAGGGGTGGGATTCAAATTTTTTAACAACCAATTCTGTGGGTGTGGCTTGGTTGGTGGTTGTGGCTTGGTGGCCATGTTATTAGCTGGGCGTGGCCAACTCAACATCACTCACATCGAGGCACACATCTCCTCTCCTGGCCTCTCATGACTGTGGGGATGCTGCAATAGTCGTAAGTGTGAAAAATGATCATAAATCACTTTTTTCAGTGCCATTGTAACTTTGAATGGTCACTCCACACAAGCAAAGTACCAGCAAAGGAGGGAAAAAAAACTCCAGAGAAGTTCCTGAGACAGGAAGTCTAGTCCTGCCAAGAATGTAGTAAGGGTTAATGGAGAGGCAGTTTCTGTAAGCAACACCAGAATGTTTCCTTCCTGCCTTCCTTACAGGATTAGGCCAGTAATTTCTTCTAACAACCAGTTCTCCAAACTGCTTAGAATGTTAACAACAGGTTCTAGCAAATAGGTGCAAACTGGTAGAATCCCACCCCTGTCCACAACCCCCATCTCAAACACACCAACAACAGCCAAGCCTCCTACAACTGGCCCCAACCCATTGGGTTCACAATCTCTGGTGATCACAGAAAAAGAAGTGCAACATCTATTTCACAGACAGAAACCAGGAAAAGCACCAGGGCCAGACAAGATAAGTCCTTGCTTAAAAGTCTGTGCTGACCAATTGGCCCCCATCTTCATCTGAATCTTCAATAGATCCCTAGAGATGTGCTATGTTCCTTCCTGCTTCAAATGCTCTGCTATCATCACAGTGCCAAAGAAGCACTCCATCAGGGAACTGAATGACTACAGACCAGTTGCTCTAACATCTGTAGTTATGAAAATCTTTGAAAGGTTTGTGCTGTCCCACCTGAAAACCATCATGGATCTACTGTTAGATCCCATGCAGTTTGCATACTGAGCAAACAGATGATGCTGTTAATATGGCTCTGCATTAGATCCTTCAACACCTTTTATCTCCAAATATCTACGCAAGGGTCCTCTTTGCAGACCTCAGTTCAGCATTCAATACCATCATTCCAGACATTCTTCTAAGACTCATGATTTAATTGGGGTAACTGCCAGAATCCTGACACAGTCATTTTTAGTTTTTTTCCCTCGTCTTTGGGAAGAGGGACCTTTTCTAAAAGCGTTAGATCTAGAAAAACTAGAAAATGTTTTAGATCTAGAAAATATTCAGTGTGATACTGTACATTTCTGCAACAACTGTGGCATCTGATTGTTTTCAGCCAAAACAAAAGGACTATCCTCTTTCATCTTTCATTATAAAGTACTTCCTCAACGATCTCAAGATGTCCTCAAAATATGATCAAAAAGTTGAGATGGCAACTGATGATGATGGCCTGATAGAATTCACACATGAAAAGAACAGCTTCTTTCACTGCACCGTCACAGCTAACATCTTGACTTTTTTGACCATATCTCACAGACAACTGTGAGAGCTCCGAAAGAGGAAAGTTTTGGGTTCAGCTCTCCCTCCTCTTCTCAAGGACTTCTACTCCATGCTCAGGCCAAGTGGAGAAGAGCTTGGTTCTCCTTGGTGGTGGGTGACTTCCAAGGGCTTGGGGGCTCACCTTGCAAATGGTCAGAAACCTCGCAGGTCAACAGCCATTTCCCAATGTTGTGAGGGACCATTTCAGCTGCCACGAAGGTTGCTGGGAAAAGGGAGGCCACATCGGACCGGTGTCCTCGACTGATCAGTGTCTGTCCATGGAAGAAGGCAGTATGGACATCAATCTCATTGCCCATCCCAAAGAGATGCCACGAGACCCGATCTCCGGCACACATTGTGACCTCAGGGAGGTTCCCAAAGATGAAACCATTAATGGCTGCAGAAAGAAAGAGAAAAGTAGAAGTGTGGGGGAAGGTTCCGCCCAGGGTTCACCCCTGAATAAGGCAGAACGGGACTGCTGTGGGTCCGTTCCTTAAAAAAGAAAAGAAAAAAAGAATTGTACTTGCATTTTCCTAAAAGGCAATGCCTCTTAATTGTTTAATAATAAACACACAGTATATGTAACCTATAGATTATTATAAAAACAATTATGTGCTTAAAAACAATCGAAAAGTTTAAAAAACACACCAAAAAAACCCCAAGAAACAAAGGAGAAAAAAAAAAACAGCCAAAAACAAATAAATAAATAAAACACAAGTATACTGTTCAAATTTTAACATCACATTACCATTCTAAAGCTTCAAGTATTAACATACTATTATACCACTCCCTTTTCAGTAATGAATTGGACCGCATGGCTTCCTCTTGTCTGAACTTGCCTGTCCCTTGAGAAAAAGCCAGAGAAGAGATGACTGGGTGTAAAAGCCAACTTTTAGAGTCTGAAGTACAAACTTCTCTTTAGAAATACATGACCATCTTCTTTGTATGGGCACAATGTTTTCCAAAGGTCTTCATAAACTGAGAATTCCCAAATGTTTACAGAATATTTAATATCACTTTAACATTTTTACGCTTAACTCCTTCAAGAAATCAATTCACTACAATACTATTTTAGTAATGAAGAATTGCTAGTTGACATGCCCATATTGTACAGTTCTTTGACATCTGGGACCAAGGGAAGACGATGGCCAACTAATACACTTTCTGGATATTTTTTGTTAAGTGGGTTTATTAAATATACTGTATATTCCTTAAAAACTAAAGCCAGTGAAAAATATTTTAATTCTCTCTTCTAAATATATAACATGTTATTTAAGTTTTATTTTTATGACATTTTAATACTTATGATAGTAATATATTGTGAACTTTGTTTCTATGAAGACCTCCTCTAAATTCACACAGGCTCTCCAGAGTTTCAAAAACTGCAACAAAGCCAACGAATGAACATATGAATCATTTAAATGTTTATTTTTCCCATTTGGCTCTTTTATTACTTTTTTGTAAATTTTCAAATATTTTATATGTTTATTGATATCTGAACAACCGCAAAAATCCCATTTGATCCTTGTTTTCCACACACACATGCAAAAGCATTTCCAGCCATCTAAAAAGAGGAAGAATTAAACATATTTTCCCAAGACAACTGCAATCAATGTTATGTTTTGACTTGCTGCCTTCAGTGCTGAAAAAATAATCACATTTTAAGTACAGTATAGACAAAACCAAGAATTTGAAGGCTTGAGTCAAGAGAGCGAAATAATAACTCTCTAGTTAAGCACACAATGCTAAATGCTATTATCAGTATCAGTTTCATTTCAGTACTTATTGAAGTTATATCCTTTAACATTTGGAAAATTAAAGCCACCACCATCATATGGGAGTTATAACTTTTAATAGTGAAATTCTGGGTATCTGTGCTTTTCATCAAAAACTAATGAACAGGGGAGGGCTACTGCTCTAAAAAATGCATCAGAAAGTGCAATATTAATTTCAAACATATAGATTCCTTCTCACAAACTTACTGGTATTTTCATCAACCTCTTAGAATCACTTTACACTTGGGTAACATACATTGAAATATCCATATATGCTAGACAAGACATTTTCCCAGGGACAATAATTCCCCTGTATTTAATAAAGTCTGAATGTTTTGTCTGCTTCTTTGGGGACCTTCTTATTCATAGGCAAAACACTAGCCCCAGCCGAAGAAGGAAGCAAAGAGGAAGGTGCTCACCATGCATTCTGTTGCTTTCTCTGAACTCTTCATCTTCCTTGTCAACCGAGTCTGGCTCAGTGCAGAAGGAAGCAATGTTTTCATCCAGGTGCCAACTTTCATTCTCATCCACCACACTAAACATCAGGAAGAAATCAAGATCCACATCATGGCGTCTTGAAGGTAGCATTTTCAGAGTTCCTGGACCAGGAAAAATCATGAGTGAATGAAGGACACCAACAGGGTCAGCTCTGGGTGAGACTTATGAGGTTTTCACCCATTTCAACTTCTCTTTCAGGATGACCTTCCAACCTGGGACTCACTGCATTCAATGCCCATACAAATGGGGAGAGAGGAAGGAGGGCTTATCAATCATACTGTTGTTGCTGCCATCTTGAATCTTTTAACCACATCCTGTGGAGCCACATCCTCTATGTCCACACATCACACTAAGGCACAGAATTGTTTATACTGTATGAAACTCCCATGACCTGTAAATCAAGGTCTGCATTTATTTCTATCTCGCTATATCATTCCATGGAATTGCAAAGTGCCATACACCTCACTAAAAACAAGCAAGTTGTTTACAATTTAAACACTACAATATTATGAAAAATATTTCTAAACTTTTTAAAAACCTGGAGCAATACGACCATCTGAGGCCAGACCAGAAAGGCAGAGCAGCATCAGTTTAATTGACATCTTTGTTGAGCAGACGTACCTTAAACTGAAGATAATTGAATTTTGGGAATAGAGGCTCTAAATTGGGTCTGGACAACTTGGGGCAGTCACCTCAGTGCGGCCAGCTCACCACTGCCAAGCTGCCTCTGCCAACTCACTGCAGGATAACTCAACATGGCGAATTTGCTGCGGGTACAACTTGCCGTGGGCACCTGGAAGAAGAGCTGGGCAGGTGGGTGAGGGGTGTGCAGAGTGCAGAATGGCGGTTGTGGCTGTGGGCTCCTCATTTTCATGTGGCCTGCCATCCTGGTTCCACCCTGAGCTCCGGGCTGTTTGGCGTTCGTGCCATTTGGCAATGATGCTGGTTGGTGAGGTGGGCAGCAGGTGTGAAAATGGAAAACCTCCACCACTCTGTGCTCTGCCCAGCTCTCCTTCCGACCGCCCACAGAAAGCTGTACTTAGGGCAAATTGGCCGCGTTGAGCTGTCCTGTGATGACTTGGCAGAGGTAACTTGGCAGTAGGAAGCTGGCCACACCGAGTTGTCCCATTCCGCCCCAAATTTCATTTAACATTGTTAAACCAAGAACAATTCCCCATTAAGTCTCAAGAAAAAAAAATCAGGCAATGATGTCTACAAAGTACAAAACATAAGCTTATTTCTTTAACATCATGACTCTGCCCATTGGTGCCTTGGATATTAAGTGTTGTCCGGCCAAAATTAGGTGGGCCACTGTGAAATAAGAATTTGCTTAAATTAAGTCTGAACCCTGGAACGCTCCAAAAAGTTTGTAGCTCTGTAAGGTCATTTCAAAAAGAACGGACAAAACCAATCCCATTTTTCAGAGTGAATTTACCTTGTTTACATATAAGCAAAGGCCCAACTAAGCCGCTGGCAATATCTTTTGGTGCGTTAACATGGGAATGATAGATCCACGTTAAACAGGCTGGATCATCAGCAGTTGGGCCATGGGCCTCAGGAACCGTCCACGTGTAAGTATGGTTTCCTCCTGGTGGGACAGCATCATCTGCCTTATGATCTCCAGAGGACCTATCAGGATACAAGGCCCCTAGAAGAAAGGATCAACGACGCTCTTCAGTCAAAGATGAGTGTCACAAGAAATCTAATGGTCAATTCCTCCATCCCTTGCGGCATATTACTTTATACTATTAACTGTAGGATAGTCTGCACAAGACCCAAGCACAGTAAATTTGTCATTTGCCTTTTTTGAGTTTCCCCTTTGCCAACGTAACATCCTTCAAACATACTCAGTTTGCCACCCAATGTTCCCAGTTGGTGACTGGACTTTCTGGAAGTTGGGGTCCTAGAAATACCTGTACAAAAGACTGATCTGGAGTCTTCAGCTGTTCTGTTCTGAATGGGGTTACCCCATCTGATGCTTTCTGACAAACTTTCCCCCAAATTTCCAGGGGTCCTTGCTGGATATTGCCAAGTGCTCTCTCTCTTCACCAGGGTGGCTTGAGTTTTTCGGTCATCTGTCACTTGCAAGTTTTCTCTCCTATGAACACCTGAAAGCTTGCAAAGGTTATTTACCTTCTGAATCCTTTGTGTAGAAGACACCATGGGGGTGAATGGTGAATGGGCGGCTGGCAAAATTTTTCAGGTGCACAATAATGGTGTCTCCCACTTCACCTCGTATGACGGGCCCAAGGAATCCCAGCCAGGCAGGCTTGGATATCTCTAATGTGTATGTAGAATCAGAGTATTGCTTGTACATCGATTTCCTGTAAATCCCACCTATCCTGTCCTTGGCAGGTTGGAGGAAACTGGAAGCTACACTAGAAAAGACAAGACAAAAGTTGAGACAACATTGGTAGCGATTTCCACCTAAACTCACTCCAGTGTTTAATCTCTGGTTGGATGCTAAAAGTCCCTCTGAAAGTTTCTTATGCTATTTGTGTGATGGCTGGTTCCTTTTAATGAAGGCATAAAGACTGAAAGCAATATACCATGGAATATTCCCTCTGATGCAAAATTTGATGAACCTGGCTGGCATATAGAACTCAAAAGACAACACTGATTAGCACATGTGAAAATGCTTTCCAATATGGTCCCTTGAGAATCACTGTTGCCCTTTAGCTAGAAGTCTAACACTCAGTCGTCCAAACAAATGGGATGGCGGGAGAGACAAGCAAAGTGTTTCTTCACTCCGAGTGTAGCTGGTTTACATAACTTATTGCTACATGGTATGGAGGTGCTTGGATTTGGAGTTTGGAGGGAACCGGAGGGGGTTCAGATAGATTCATCAAGGATGGGTCAATCGATAACGATGTCAAACCTGTTTCTAGAACCCAAGTTCCTCTATAAGGTCATCACTAATGAATGACCAAAAAGAGAGACTTGGGTTCTACAGTAGATACAGGATTTCTCTACACAAAAATAAAGCAGGAACGAGAGGAAGGATGGAGTGGGTAGGTAGAGAGATCTTGTGCCCACCTGGAGAACTTCTAGAGAATTTAATTTCATCTGTCATCATGGGAAACTGAACCTAGCAGGACTTGTCCCTAGATAAAAATGTGCTGGCTCAGCCATCGGGATGATCAAAAAGGCCTGTCAGGGTCCCAGGTAACAGACCCATATCAAGTAAAACTCCGAGGCAGGCAGATTACTCAAAGAATAGCTTTGTTGGGTGTATCATATTGGCACAGATCTGGTGAAAACTGACTCGGAAGGTTCCCGCATTTTTCACCTAATTAAAAAGTAAAAGTTTGTCACTTTCTCAAAACAGTCACATGGTCCAATCACGATTCTGTCAGGTTGCCTGGTGACATCACTCCGTCTTCCTCTGACCAGATGTGAAAATGTCCTTGGTTCCCAAGCAAAAGTATTTTGTTTTGGCTACAAAATCCCAGCTATCTAAAATCCAGCCTCCCTATCCTTCAGCTCAGGCACTTAGTAGAGTATATCCAGGAGTGGGATTCTACCAGTTCTGTCCGGCTCTGTAGAACCGGTAGCTCTGAAGAGCAGCAGACATAGAACCGGTTCTATGTCTGCTGCTGTTTTGGCCCACCTGCCCACCCAGGCTCTTACCTGACCTTTATTTCCTGCTTTTTCAACCTCAGCTGCCGTGCGAGGCACAGCTGCGGTTGAAAAAGCAGGAAAAAAGTGCTTTGTCAAACACTGCTTCCTTGCACACAAGCGCTGCTCTGCTGTCCAGGCAGCAAGCTGACGAAGATTTACACGCACGCACAGTGTGCAGGGAAGCACATTGTAAATCACCGAACTGGTAGTTAACCCTGTCGGATCCCACCCCTGGGTATATCTTATGGCTAGTGGCTTAATTTGACTGAAAGCCTCACCAGTTGTTCCAGAGAATTAGAAAACACTTTTCAAACCAAGGCCCACCAAACTCTTTGACTTAAATGCTACCCTAGCAACATTCTAGAGAGTAGGTGAGCTGGGGTAAGATGTGGACTGATAAGACCATAACAAAAACTAACCATGACTTGGACATGATCAGTTCATTTAAAATAAGAGAATTAAATACAATTTGAATGTTTGTTCTCTGTTTACGGGATCATTATTCCCTGATGTCACATGAAAATTTACAGTTCACCAGTAGCATGATAGAGCCCAAAGAACTGTCCATGATCCACAAGCGACAGAACACAGAGGTCTGATCCCTGCTTAGTCACTTCCGGCTCCAACAGCTGGAAATACTGGTAGAAAGGCTGTTCTGCTGTAGCGCAGAACTATACAACCTCACCTACCATTAGGCATTTTATCAATCTCCCCAGCTAGAGATCTAAGTCCAGGTTAGCAAGGGGTGGACTTTAAGTTTCTATCTGCAGTGAAGCAGGAATCTCCCAACAATCAGTAAGATTTCAAACCATAGCCATCGTTGAGCATTTGGGGCTGAATAGTTTGAATGTAAGTCCACCCCCAGAGAATTTTAAAGGTCAATATTCAATTAAGACCACACGTTTTTTTCTTTTGAGGTTGATGGATAAATAGCTGGACAAAAGTCATGGAAGTTTGTTTTTACACAGTGAGATTTCTATATGCACAAAAATGGAAAAATTCAGCACCACCCATGATGGAGGGATGGATGGTGAAGATGAAGGTACTTGTTGATGATGGCCAAAATGGCTTATTTGATCAGAGAAAAGGCAATATCTGTGTTTATTGCTGAATGGAAACCCCTTGCAGACATTTTGTGTGAAACAGAAAAACTGAACTTATGATGTATGGTTTGAATGAATAGACATAATAGATTATAGAGAGAAGCGAGCTATGCTATCATCACAGAACAAGAGATTAATTTATAATTGTACTTAGAATTGCTGTAAAGAAGATCATTCTATTTTCTTTTCCTTCCCTGCCTCTTTTTAGCTTTCTCTTGGATTTATTTCTTCCCCCCTTATATTAGTTTCTACTAGTTTTTAATCTTTTTAAAAAAACCTTTAATAAAATGATAGGCGTATAAAGAATATAACCCAGCTTCATCAATATATTATAGTGCAGCTTTACCTCAGTTGTACAGGCCTTCTCATGAGGCCTCTCCAACTGTCCCTCCAGCTCCTTCACATATAAGGTACAGAGGAGCATTTCTTTTGCAATTCTGCCCCCACTACCAACCAACTTCACGGGAAATAACTGATTTTCTTTTTAAAGTAACTGAAAGCCAAATTCTTTAAAAGAAGCAGCTGATGGGAGCTTCAGGTCAACTTGCAATCATGGTACCAAGGAAAGGAAATGGAGCCATTCCCTTAAAGCTTCCATTGGGTTGTTAACTGAACTAAATGAGGAAGTTTCCCTGTTCCCAACAAATCCAGACACACACACACACACACACACACACACACACACACGGCAGATGCTTTGACCTAAGCACAACGGTCAAGAAAATGTCACCATAGAAAGCACAAAACAGCCTCATCATAAATTCAATGGTGTCACAGCAAATTTGGCTCCAAATCTTATCTGTAAAACTAAGTAATCAAAATGTTACAGTGGTAGACTCAAAGAATTAGCCACTTGCTGACAGATATGCCTTTGAGACTTCTAAAATACCATTTAGAGTTCCCAAAATTAAATCCTTAAAGCATGCATCAAAATATCCCAAATCTCATGAAAATTATGAGGAATATTGCCTGAAATCCTGGGTGTGAAATGGCTGAAAATTGTGAAAATTAAAAATCCTCCAAAATTTCAATTGAATTGTATTGTTTTCCCTTGGCGAGGGTGGAATCTGCCCTCTGAAAAGGTGATAGCTACTTTCAGGAATGGGAAACTCTGAGAGGAGAACTTTTGAACGTTTTTCTCTGATAATCAACAAACATTTTGTACATTATAAATATTGTAGCGTGGAAATTCTCCCATTTCTTAATAGGTCGGCCATCGCACCTCACAAGTTGTGATACGTGAAGCACATTTCAGCACAAACCCTGCAGTACATTTGCGTACACAATTCGGAAGTGATTTGATGTGCCCAGGTTGTGCTGGCTTGTGGAGATGAAGAAACTGGGACTCACGAGTCATTTGCAATGCTTTGTCCAGTGATTGCATTCTTTCCCAGCGGAGCATAGTTCCACTCCCCACTGCGGATCCCCACATAGTAGACTCTGGTAGCTCCGTCCGACAGAAGAAGCAGCGAAAGGAAATGCAGGCAAAGGACAGGCAACCATATTTGCTGGCAGGAGCACATCGAAGCGAAACGCTGAAAGTTCCTCCAGGCCTTGGGATCTGAAAAAAGGGATGAGATAGAAACCTAGGACAACATAGAATAGCAGGGTTGGAAGGGACCTTGGAGGTCTTCCAGTCCAACCCACTGCTCAAGCAGGAGACCATTTCAGACACAGTCTTGTTGTCCAGTCTTGTCTTAAAAGCTTCCACGGATGGAGCACCCACCACTTCTGAAGGCAATTTCCGTTCCACTGTCTGACTGAATAGATAAGCCTCGTCTAGGGAGGATTGTCTTTATGAGAAATTCTTTTGCAGGTTTGCAAATCATTTGACTTTGTTGATCTGCTGACTGTAACACTAGTTTGTCTCCATTTCTTTTTAGTAGCCTGCGGTTGCGATCTCTACAAATCACAAAACGAATTCAAACGTTTCCTGCTTACAAATTCCAACGGATGAAATCCACCTGCACCATGGTTTCCCCAAAACTCCCTTTTCATTGGAAACAATTGGAAAGGTTCAGGGGACAGTTGAGGCCCTTTGCAGCCAAAACCTTTCTTGAGAGTTTGCCATTCCATTGACATGTCCGTTTGCATTTAGAACTGCAGCCTTGGTAACAACGTTCCTTTTAGTGAACCCAAAGGGTTTGCCATTAAGTTAAAAGACGGTTCCCTTACCTTGACAAAGAAGAGAGAGGGTTAGAAGCAGAAGCCAGGAGAAAGAGCGAAGAGGTGCTCCAGAAGCATTTCCTTCCAGCACCTGAAGTCCCAATGAAATCTTCTGAGAACGAAGGAAGACCAGAGGTGCAAAGTCTCACTCGTAAACCTGCGGCTGACTGTGGGCCTTTCTGCAAGGAATTTCCGGGAATGGACTAAGCAGGGTGCACGCGTTTATTTGCCTTGCATCTCTTTCATTTTTAATTTAAATAACAAGGACAACCTTGGCGTAGTTTCACTCAGATGGCAGGCTAATTTATGATGGGAGGAGTCAGGGGATATTATAGCAATAAAACTTAGCTTTGTGATAAAAAAAGGCGGAAATGACTAAGATAGAGAGACTAAACCTGATACTTTCAAGAGGCTCTTCGGCACTCTGAATTTGGTAAAACACAACACCCCAAAGGATTATGAGCCATGGTGGTGCAGTTGTTAGCATGCAGTGCTGCAGGCTATTTCTGCTCACTGCCAGCTGCTCGCAGTTTGGCAGTTCGAGTCTTACTGGCTCAAGATTGTCTCAACTTTCCATCCTTCCGAGGTCAGTAAAATGAGGACGTAGATTGTTGGGGGCAAGAGACTGACTCTCTAAAACCACGTAGAGCGGGCTGTAAAGTGGTATGCAAGTCTAAGTGCTCTTGCTATTAAATTCAGCAGTGATAGTACAATAAAAATTATAACACAGATAAAAGCTAAAGAAATAAGAAGACCCATACCATGTTAATATAGAACTAGCTCAATGTATTGTTAAATATAAATCATATGGAAACAGATGCCTCTCTTCTCATGCTTAGAATAGAAAGACGTTTCAAAATTGATTTACAGAAATAAATCTGTTTTTAACAACAGGTGTGTACTTTCTTACCTGTATAGGAGTACTCTTAATTAGCACTATTCGTATGTTTTAAGCATTCATTTAAAACTGAAAAAAGTAGAAGAACTTCCTTGCGTGTGTATCCAATGACACATCAAGATTTTTCTGCTGTATGAATCGAACTGGGTGTGCATTTTTTCCCTCTATTTTCCTGAATCAGAGAAATGATTCTCAAAGGTCATTTCTGGACCTTTATTTTAGGGGAAAGATTAGTACAGGTCAGATCATGTGATCCTTCTATAGCTTTTTGGAAAGCTCGCAAGCAACCGGTGATCAGTGCACAGGTTGACTCTGGTTAGGAATGAGCCTTTGGCAGGATCGGTTTCTAAATTGCCTCAGGATCTCTGGGTCCAGCAGAAACTTTTTTGAAGATTTGATTGCGGAACAGGACACTCTTTCTTGAGAGATAATGTCATGTTTCTCAACCTTAGCAGGTGTAGACTTCAACTTCCATGCTGGCTGTGGAATTCTGGGAGTTGAAGTCCACACCTCTCAAAGTTGTCAAGAAACAGAGGCTTAATCTGTCAGGATTCTGGCAGTTACTCCAATTAACTCCATTTCTTTGCACACCTATAGAACACCTGGCATGTAGAATGGGAAGAAATTCTCAATACTTCCTAGTTATTTTTCTAAACTTATTTGCTGTACTGATCGAAGGAGCGAGCACAGATGCTCTCCATAGACAGGACACTCCTACAGTCCCCAACAGGTTTAGAAAACATATTCGCCATGCAAAGATATTTCTATAATGTATTTGCCGAGCAGCAAAAGGATCCATTGATTTTTTTTTTTCATTTTAAATGTTAAGATGTTCATGTAGTCTTAATTTAAAGAAGAAAGGCAGCCTCTGTGCTGGCTTCAGGATTTTCGCAGGCACTCTGGAGCTGATCTGGGTCAAATAGACCAGGCGGCCCCGATTTACTGCCAAAGCCCCAAAGAGCAACAGCCTATGTGATTCGTATGACTGATTTTCTACTAAAGGTCTTTTGAGAAACAGGATCATTTCTGCAAAGATAGAAACTACCGTGTTTCTCATATAATAAGGCCAGGTCTTATTGTTTTTTGACGGCTAGGCTGTCTTTTCGGGGGTGACTCAATTCCCCCCCCTTGCATCTTAGGGCGGGCGGCGACGGCTTGGATGTTCACCTCGGCGTTGGTGGGGCACTTTGTATCAGGGTCAACGCAGGTAGCACCATATCCGGGTGTGCAACAAAAGTACTTCCTAACAGCAAGCCCCCCCCCCCCGCCATTTCCCCCCCCATTTCGCATGTTTTAATATAGGCCTTAATTTGGGGGGAGGGGCTTAATTTCATTTCATGCCTATAAAACATGCTGGGACGTCCTATTGGGGGAGGCCGTATTGTTGGAGAAACAGGGTAGATGTTGAGATCCTAGGAAGAGTGCAGAGAAGAGGAACAAAGATGGCATGGGATCTGGAGGCTAAATGATGGAGAATGCTAGGCATGTAAGAGAAGGACTAGTATGACATGGTAGCCATCTTCCAATATTTGAAGGGCAGTCATAGAGTAGAAGGGGCCAACTTATTCTCCAAAGCCCCAGAGGGCAGTACGAACAGTAATGGGTAGAAGTTTGTGAAAGAGAGATCCAATCTAGAACAAAGGAGAAATTTCCTGACCGTGAGAACAATTAATCAGTGGAATAACTTGCCTCCAGAAATTGTGGGTGCTCCTTCACTGGAGGTTCTTAAGAAGAGACTCGGCAGCCATTTGTCTGAAAGGATACAGAAGGGGGGGCTGGACTAGGAGAAGACCTCCGGGGTCCCTTCCAACCCTATTATTCTAAGTTTCATCTTCCACCTCTTTTGCAATCCAAATAGAAGGGCCACATCGAGAGAGTTTTCATTTTGGCTGACCCAGTTACTGGTGCTGCTTTTGGTCAAGAGAACAAGCCTTTTAAGATAGGAAATTGCTGACGTCTGGAAGAAATGGAGAAAAACAGTTTTGTATAACATTTTCCGAGGCACTCAATAAGAACAACGAAGGAAAGTAAAATGGAAGCAGTCATAAAGTATATATGTTTATCATAAATGTAAATAGAAACTTTACTTTCTATTTTGTTTAGCTTTGATTGAACTTAACATTATATAATGTTATAATTATATAATGTAATTATATAATTATATAATGTTATACATTATATAATTTTGGCATATTCCTTAAGAGAGGCAAATATTTGGGATTGACCTTTCAATATACAAACGAACCATTTTAAAAAAAAACCAGTTTTTTCTAAACGAGTTCTCAGTTCTCACCAAGAATATGAAATTATATAATTTTAGCATCTTCCTTGGGAAAGTGAACGTTTGGGGATTGCAGGTCTTCGAATATAAAAATGCACCTTCAAAGATAACTTTTTTCATTTCAGCTGCTGGTTCTCAGTTCAACTTACTTGAGGAAGAATAAGAAAAATACAGAGGACGTGATTCATCCCTCCTTCAAGCAATGCCCATAAATAATGCGGTTTCTAAGTCAGGCTCAGTTGTGGGGGGTCTTATACGGCAAGACTAAAGAAAGGAGCCTTCAGTGGGGATCTCAGGAAATGGATCCATTCATTGTTATTTGCATTCTCAAATAGGGCAAAGTGAACGGGACTTTCCTGAACTTTATACTCCTTGCTCTCCCATAGATGGAATCTAATATTTGCCTTAGAATTTGCAGATTACTAATCAACTTGATAAAGAATGCAAGGAACAAACACTCAACAGGTCTTAGTCATCCGCTCCTTAACACAGAGAAAATGACTTGACTTTTGTGCCTTGGAAGGATCCGCTCCTTGGGATTTGGAGCTGTGGGTGCCACATGAAGGGGGGGGGGAAAGCATCACAGTACTAAGCATGCAGTACTAAGCATTTTGAGAGAGCTTCGGGTGAGCCATTCCCAGGTGGGCTAGTTGGGCTTTGCTGGGGTTAGCTGGGCGCCGGTGCCTCCAACCCTTATCTTAGGACTTCGGTCTGCAGGATAAGAGTCAAAGCAAGTCAAGAAGGCAGCCACAATTGTTGCAGGCAAAGCTACGCTTGGATTTGAGGCGTGTTGCAACACCGGGAGTAAAAACCAAATCGGCAGTTTTGATTCCTGCCCGTTGAGGCGCCAGCTTGACATTTTTGACCTTTCCATGCAGCCGCCTCGGTCAGGTCAGAAACAGCCGGCAAAAGCTTCCTGCCCTGACCGGAGCCTTGGGGCCAGGGGAGGGGAAACCTCGGCTCCAAATCCCAGTTCCGTGACCTTTACGGAGGTCATCCAAAGCGGAGGACTTCGTGTCCCAGCATGCTGCGCCGGGAATTCAGCGGCCGAAGCTGAGAAATACTGGCTCGCTCTCGACATTCCGCCACAAAGACGGGGGGAATCGGCCGGAGTGGTACCTGCAGCAGCAGCAGCAGCAGCAACCAGCTCGTCTAAGGAAAGTTTTCCTCCGGTGGCCAGGCTGAAATTCGGACCTGGGGCCTCCCGGCAAAGGCAACAGATACCCGGGAGAACTTTAAACCGCCCCCACCCCTCGGCCCTGCTCGTCCGCGTCTTTCCCGGCTGCTCCGCTTCAAAGGAGGAGGAGGAGGAAGCAAGCTGCGCTCCGAGGACGATGCTCCCCAGTTTGGGTCCGAGAAGCCGCGCGCTGCTTCGCTTTTGCAAGGCAGGCTCTGCCCCGTTTCAAGGCTCTTACAAGTGGCCGAAGCGGCGGCGGCGGCGGCTCAACCGGCGAGGCTGGGAGGCAAAGCCGCCGGGCGGCTCCTAACCATAAGAGGAGTTAGGACTCTGGACCGGGCTGAATCCAAGAAGCAGCCGCTGGACCGGGCTGAATCCAAGAACCAGCCGGGAGACGGGCTCTTGGGCGTCCCTTTCTGGGCGAGGAGAAGACTGCGACCGCCCAGGAGGGCTGCTCCGGGCCCTCGCTCGAGGCACAGTCTCCGGTGGGCTTCCAGAACAACAGAGCTGGAAGGGACCTTTGAGGTCCTCTAGTCCAACCCCATTGCTCAAAAGCAGGAGACCTTCCTTAAGAGCATTTCGGAGCCCAGGGCCGGTCAAGTCTCTTCTTGGAAACCTCCGGAGACGAATCAGCCACCAACTTCGGAGGCAGCTGGTCTATTGATGAAGCAGCGTCCCCGCCGTCGGGAAACGCTTCCCTTAAGTTCCGCTTCTCTCCTGGATTCGTTTCCATCCACCGAGTCTCATCTTACCTTTTGGCGCCTTGGAGAAGAGGCGGAACCCCCGCCCCCCCGCTTCTTCGCGGCAGCCCCTCAAGGACCAGCAGAGAGCCATCATGCCGCAACCCCCCCACTCCCTCTTTTCCTCGCTCCTGCAACCCGGGCGCGTTCAGGCGTTTCAGCCGGCAGAGCACCCCGCCCCCCCCCCGTTGCTGCTCTTCTAGGCGCTCTTTCCAAGCCTCTCAGCCTCTTTTTGTACTGGGGGGACGGACGGGGGGACCGGGACTGGCTGCAGGATCCTAAGTGAGGGGGTCTTACCAAGCCCCCGCCAGCCTTCAAGAGGGAGCAATCCGCGGCGGGGCTTTCTTCGAGGGGCCGCTTCTCGTCGCGAAAGCCCGGAGAGCAAGCAGCGGGGCCAAACTCCTTTCCAAAGCCTCTGCAGCCGGCGGCGCGTCTGCTTCCAGCCGCCCGGATCCCGCAGCCAAGCGGCTTCAAGGGCCGAGCCAGACTCACCCGCCCGAAAAGCAAGACGGGGGAGCCGCGCGCAGAAGCCGGACCGCACCGACGCCGACCGAATTCTCCCGCGCCTCTTTTCGGAGTCTTACGGCAGGCGCGCGAGCACACCTCCACCCCCCCCACCCCCCAGTTTCCAGAGAACCGCGGCCAATCAGGCGCCCGCCCTGCGAGGAGGCGGGCTCAGCTGGGGGGACCGCCAATGAAAGGGCGAGCCGGGACCTGTCTTTCTTTCCCCCTCCCGTCGCGCCGTCTTTTGACGCCCTTCCGGCATCGCGGGTCGGGCATGAAGAAAGCGGTGGCGGTGGCGGCGGCGCTGGTGGGCGCGGGCCCGGCTTCGCCCGGCGCCTCCTCCTCCTCTTCCTCCTCCTCCGTGCCCGGCTTCCTGGCCAAGCTTTGGACCCTGGTCGAGGACCCCGGGAGCGACGACGTGATCTCGTGGAGCCGGGTGAGGGCCGAGGACGCATGCGCAGAGGGCAGGCGCCCTTGCGGGTCCCGTATCCGCCTCGGCCGCTGCTTGCCGACGGGGGCGGCGGCGGGGGCGAGGCCCTGCAGGGCCGGAAAAGGCCCCCGGAGGCGCCTCTGGCGGCCGTCGGAGGAGGACGAGGCCTTGGCCTCTGCTTGGCGCCCCTCGCCTCCCCCGGGCGCGTCTCCTCAAGCCTGGCCTGGGGAAGGGGAAGACTCGCAGCTCGGGGTTGAAGGGAGAAGCCCGCGGCGCGCTCGGCTGCCTTCTCGCGGGCTGGGACCCCGAGAGAAGGCGGCTGCCCGACCGGGGAAAAGCAGGGCGGTGTTCCCGGGCAAGTCCGGCTGGAGTTGGCGCTCCCAGCGGGGCGAAGGGAAAGCCCGGCCGCAAGGGCAAGGAAGGCCTCGGGCATCCCGTAATATAGAAGGCCTGAGTCCCGGCGGGTTTTGCGGGTTTTTTAAGGGATAAGTACCAGGAGACATTTGAGGTGTGTTAGGCCAGGGTCTCCAACCTTAGCAACTTTAAGCCTGGAGGACTTCAACTCCCAGAATTCCCAGCCAGCTGTGCTGGCTGGGGAATTCTGGGAGTTGAAGTCCTCCAGGCTTAAAGTTGCTAAGGTTGGAGAGCCCTGTGTTAGGCCATAGCTGGGTATGCTTCTGCATGCAGGCCATGCTCTCTTCTTGGCAGAGAATCCAGGTGACTTATAGCAAAAGTTGTGTGAAGTTTTATGCCGTAACAAAGAGCACGAATCGGAAAAAGTAACGCACCAAACCTTCTGCTTGGCAGGGTAGATAGAAGATTGCAAATGAGATCTAATCCGGTATATTAAAGTGGGAAGACCAGACTGACTAATTATTGCCAATCAGTTTATGAGACATCATTGGAAAGTTATGTGAAACTCTTCTACCAAACGTTTCTTGATAGGGTGAGCCAACAAAACAATTATAGCCAAGGGGTTAGAGTTAAGAGTTCTTGATTGTAGATGAGTGTTTCCCTTCTTCATCTCTTGACAAAATATACCAGTCCGCCAAAAGTTTCTCTAGAAAAGCGAATTAATTTCTGAGGCAGCATGATGAAAATTAACAATTTCCTCTCTACCCCAGTTAATGATGATGTTGCATGAAGGCACCTCAGTGACATAATTACAACTGCTAAAGTATTCAAACACATGTTGTGTTCCTCCCCTTTTTGATTTTATACATGATATTGTCTAGGCTCTTAATAGGGCTAAAATTCAACCCTGGCAAAATCAATTTCCATTTTTATATATACTGAAAATATTGTTATTCTGTCTGTGTTGCAAGTGGGTCTGTGGGTCAGCTTCCACCTGCTAACATCTTTGGTTGACCTGAAATAGTCATGTGAAACTAAAGTAGTTGTATTTACAAGGTGGAATGCTAATCGAGCCCCATATTTGAGAAATTGATAACAACCAAATGGAGCAGGTAAAGGCTTTTTAATATCTAGACATATACTTCCAGTTGTCATCTTTCTGAAAACACTACTCTTTAAACTTTCATAGTGTGCTTGTTTCTTAATGCAATAATTCGATATATAACCTGTAGGAGCAACAACTGCTGTATGCGCCCACAGCAATCAAACTTCTAGAAGCTCAAGTGAGGGGTCCTTGGTGATCTCTGAGTTTGGCTGTTTTCTTGCAGACACTTCATTACCCAAACTGGGTAACATCATCAGTGCTAGATGACATCAGTGCTAGACACCATCTAGCACTGATGATGTGACCTAGTTGGGTAATGAAATGTTTGCAAGAAAACAGCCAAGCTCAAGAGATCGCCAAGGACCCCTCATTTCAACCCTGAGCAACAAATTTTCCCTTAACAGTAAAAAGCCCAGGTATCTGGTGTATTGTGCATAGTCTTGCATTTCTAAGAATATATGTAGGTTTAAGGCAGTCCAATCTAAATTTTTGAGATCCTTGCGCAGTGCCACTGTACTTGGGTGCATCTCAATCAAGGATCACCTACTACTCTGCCAATTGAAGTATTGGATTGATAAAATTCAGGGATGAATCTTTAGCTCAACTATTAATCAATAGAGACTGCTCTCCTTGAAAGAAATAACAACCCGGTCCAATGTATTGTAGCCCCCAGTTTTTTATCCATGCTCAGCCTGATCTGGAGAGAGCTCAGACGGAGAAATTTGACTTTGATTCAAAGAGAGAGGACTAACACTATATCTCTACTGCAGCGAGCACTGTACCATGCCTCCATCAATTCTTACCTTCTAAATGGCCAGCATTAGGAAATCTCCAGAATGATACCAACGTTTTATGCCATGATAATGGCAATCAGAAGATACTGAATCTGACTGTATTTTAGTTATACTTATTTTCAGCTATAATTTTTTAAAATTATATTGTAATTTGTTAAATTAAATAGGTTTAAATTACAGAATGTTTTTTCAGAATGTGCTGTTGAAATGTGGCTACTGTATGTGACACAAGTAGCACATTGTGGGAAATAAAGCATGCATGAACATAAAGAGGTGTCAATATTTGTCGTCTCCACAGCCATCTCCATATCTGCAAGTACAAATGGGGAGGGCTTTGGCTATGGCTCCAAACCTGCCATCTTGGAAAAAGTTGACCATGCTTGTAAATGCTGCTGGTTGACCCCTTGCTCACTGAATATATTTGTAGGCAGATGTACGATGCATGTTACTGTTATCACTCAAGGTGTATTAGTTGGGACCCTAACTGGATATATTCCTGTATACATGATGATATCTTCTTGGCAGAGAACTTGTAGCAAATGTGGGATAAGTTGTACAATGCATCCAGGAGTATGAATCTAAAAATCAGGGCAATAAAAGTCGAGATGGTCCTGCTTGACAGAAAAAATAGATAACTTTACAGCCAGTCCTCATTTAGTGATTGTGGTGTAGGTGGTCACAGGGAAGGAACATGCAGTCTGTTGCGAGGAAGCAATGCTAATCTAAAGAAGTGACGTGTACAAGGCTGTATTCCACTTTGTTCTCCAGGACGGAGAGTTTTATATATTGGGAGAAGCAGAAAAGGAAGTTGAATGTGGGGAACTTAAAAATAATGGGGTCAAGAATAAAGGGGTGCTAAATGAATGTGAATCGAGTGCAGAAGGGGATGTTTATTATGAAATGGTTTCTTCTAACCATTTTCAGCCTTTGAAAAGCCACAGGCTGTTTATGTCTGGATTCCCAGTCATCCAGGTCACGGTTGTCCCCAAGGTGTTTTTTTCAAGAAGCAACTGGGCTTCTCATCCAAGAAGCTTCTTCAGCTCTTCAGACGCCTCTTGGATGAGAAGTGAAACATCTTCAAAGAAAACAAGAAAGTCCAGTTGCCTCTTGAAAAAGCACCTTTTAGGACACAGGCTGTTTAGTAGATGGAAAACAGGATTGTGTAGCTTCAGAAATGGGACACTATGACTTCGAGGTGTTGCCTTGCCTTTCTCTCTCCCCCCCTTTAATTCAGGCAATGCCTTACTGGGTTAGTATTTTGTTTACAAATGAATGCAGGCATGCAAATACATGTTAATTATATCAAAATAATTATGTCTGCAAAATTAGTTGGAACCAGCTAAAACCTTCCAGTTGAAATCCCATTTTCCTGTGTTCATGTAGTTACAGTGCTGCAGGCAACTTTCTCGGGGATTATCTAGGATTCTGAACCACAAAAATGTTTTTAATTAATGTTCTGAGGCTTTATAATATTTCTGTAAGGGAACTCTAAGAATGGACAGGTTGGTATTCACTCTCAAGGTAGGATTTGCTAAGAATACTTCTGGGCTGAGCATTGCACGTGGATGTGGATTAGTCTTCCTGAGAAAAACTTGATTATATCTCTGCCAGTGTCGCTTTTAATGCTGTTCGTAACGTGTCAGAGAAAGAGGCCCACTTGCCTTTTGTGAATCTGATGTATGAGCAATTCCCGTATCAGGTTTATTTCATGAACGTCCTGCTTCATGGGCCAATTCATGACTGCAAGGGCTCTTTCACTCCTGGTCATGTGGCTTCAAGAGCTGCCATATTTATTTGGACTATTTTGCCAGGTAATGGTTTTTGCTTTGAAGGCAAATAGGGTTTGACAAATAGAAGATTAGGGGTGCATGTATGTGGCTCCCAAGAATTCCTGGGCCAAGGAATAAGCAGCTGAGGGTGCAAATGCAGATCGCTTGGATCCTGAGGTGCCAGAGGCGGGGCAAGAGTGTGTGTGTGTGTTGGGGGGGGGGGCGTGTTTCCCACCTTCCAAGGTTCAACTCAGAATCCAGAACTGATAGATTGTCAAGTCACAGCGTAGGTTCTTGCTAGGCAGAACAGCTTGCAAATTGAAATGTTAGGTCTCTTTTTTTACTAGCTTTTTTTGGTACATTTCTATTTGTGTAACATAGCTTAATCTTTAGGCAATAATGGGGCTTGGGCACATTCGGGGGTGGTTGATAGATTAATAACAGATCCCCCTCCCCACCCACCCTATTCCCTCCCTCTTCGTCTTTTAGTTAGAGTTGAGCATTTGTATTTTTATAGTATTGTATTTGTATTGTTTATAGATGTTGTCTAGTTTCACCTTTTAATATTATAAGTCACCCAGATTGCGATGTGCTAAAATTGGCAGTCGATCAATTACTAATACATCTTATTGTTTATATAGTACTACTATATATGATAAAAGTAGAATGAAAGCAAAATGAAAATAATAAAACCATGAATGAATGAATTCTTTATTGGCCAAGTACGATTAGACACGCAAGGAATATGCCTTGGTGCATAGGCTCTCGGTGTACATAAAAAGAAAAGATACGTTCATTAAGAATCATAAAGTATAACTTTTAATGATGATCATGGGGTACAAATAGGCAAACAAATCATACTAGGAAACAGTCCATATAAATCGTAAGGATACAAGCAACAAAGTCATACAGTCATACAATCACAAGTGGGAGGGGATGGGTGATAGGAGTAATGAGAAGATTAATAATGATAGTGCAGATGTAGGAAATAGTTGAACAGTTGTTGTAATGACGAGGCAGTCGAGTTGTTTGATCATGAACAACTGAATCATGATGATCTTTATTGGAGTCTAGTCTTGCATTTATACACATTTTTAGTTTTCCTCCATCATTGGTTAACTTTGGTTACTGCTTAACTTTTGTTACTGTTTAGCACAGTAATTAATACAATTAATTATCTCTAGGTAAAGTCTAACATATGTTTACTTCCTCTCTCTAATCCTCCTTTAGATTAGTGACTTTGTTTACCTGAGTTGTATTTGCTTGGAAACATTCTTTATCTGAGGTTTGCCATCCAAGATTGGAACATTCCTGCAATTACAACTCTACACACAGTGTTGAGGGAATTATTTGTTTAGCAGAGTGATGGCGTTTGGGGAAAAACTGTTCTTGTGTCTAATTGTTCTGGTGTGCAGTGCTCTATAGTAGTGATGGACCTTTTTGGTGTGTGCTGAAAGCGCGCATGCATGCCAGCACTCCCAATGCAATGTGCCCCACCCCCCGCGCATGTGCATGCAACACCCCCCCCTTACTTGCACTGCGCATGTGTGCATTTCCCAGCTGTTTTTCGGCCCGTTTGAGGCCTTTTTCAGCCTCCCTGAGGCTCGAGGAAAGCCTCTGCAGCCTCAGGAGGCCAAAGAACAGGCCTTCCGGAAATACCAGCAGTGCCCATTTTCAGCCTCCGGAGGGCCGCTGGAGCCTGCGGTAGACTGTTTTCGCCCTGGAGCTGGGCCGTTTTTCAGCCTCCAAAGGCTGCAGAGGCTTTCCTTGAGCCCCCAGGAGGGCGAAAACGGCCTCCCCCGGGCTCCAGCGGCCCTCTGGAGGCTGAAAACAGGCCCTTTCAGTATTGGCTGCAGAGGCTTCCCTCAAAAAAGGCCTCAAACTGGCCGAAAATTAGCTGGGAGGCGCGTGCATGTGCAGTGCAGGTAAGTTTGGCTGGGGCTCGCATGCCTGCAGAAATTGCTCCACGTGCCACCTGTGCATGTGTGCCATAGGTTCGTCATCATGGCTCTATAGCGTCGTTTTGAGGGAAGGAATTGAAACAGTTTATGTCCGGGATATGAGGGGTCTGTAGATATTTTCACAGCCCGCTTTTTGACTCATGCAGTATGCAGGTCCTCGATGGAAGGCAGGTTGGTAGCCACTGTTTTTTCTGCAGTCCTAATTATCCTCTGAAGTCTGTGTCTGTCCTGTTGGGTTGCAGAACCAAACCAGACAGTTACAGAGGTGCAGATGACAAGCTGAATAATTCCTCTGTAGAAAAGCAGTTGGAGCTTTCTGAGTTGGCACAGAAAGAACATTCTTTGTTGTGCTTTTGAATGAATAAAAAAGGAATTATTTTTTTGAATAATGAATAAAAAAACCCAAATCTTGGTATGATTAATGTCTGAGAAAATCAAACTGGACTCTATCATTTCACAGATGGAGGTCAAATCAAAATGCATTGTTGGCTTGCTCACGTACATAAATTTACAATAAAATACATTTCACATCTTTTGCATCTTACATCCCATCAGTCACCCTGTCAATGTGTCCCACCACATTAAAAAAAATCCAAAGCTCATTTTTTTCAGAAAAAGACTTCTGTATATTTAGAGGCATTTTGGGAATCAGTTATAGCTTTAAGGACATTAACAACTGCAGCAGTTGATAATTCTTAGCTCTGTAACTCTTAAGACGAGTGAAAGGTTGCTGGGGTCGAAGCAAGGCTTGCTGGTGGGAATTTTGCTACTGAAGCTCAGACCAAAACTTATGTCCAAATAACGAGGGAGGGAGAGAGAGACGGTTCTAGCGGCTGCTTCACTGTGTTTTCTTACAACCTCCCAAGAAAAGTTCCATTGGGACCCTTCATTTCCTGGTTCAGTAGAGATAGCTAGAGATGGATTGCTCTGCCATCGTTCTCTGGTTGCCTTGGTGGATTCTCTTTAGTTAAGAGATGGAAGTCGCATCTCGCCCGGTCTGTTCAGTGCACCACCAATATATGCCACTGAGTGAGGTGCCCCAAAATAATAGACGGTGTGATGCCACTGAGTAGTAGGTCTTGACATCTTTAGTTACTTTTTCTTACTGTACTTGTTTTTTTTCCTTAACTTTTCTAGAATGGACAAAATTTTTGCATTCTGGATGAACAGAGATTTGCTAAAGAATTGCTTCCTAAGTACTTCAAACACAACAATTTGTCTAGCTTCATACGACAGCTCAACATCTGTAAGTATCAGGTTCTGCCTACACACTTTTGTTGTTTTCGGCACCCCGTGTCCATTAAAATGAAAAAAAAATAACCTCCTCCTCTACCTAAACTGGCAAAAAAATAAACATAACAAATTATTTTAATATTGAACAACCTAACTGATTTATGCAAATTTATGTACCATACGATAGCTATAAAGCAGTATGTGCATTTTTAAAAATTGGCATTTGGGTTATGAAGGAGCAGCTTCCTCTGAAAGGTTCTGCAGCTGCTTTAAAAGAGGCCCCAGGAGGTCTTGCTCATGTAGGCCACACACTGTTGTTCTCTGTGCTGGGAGGCAGCAGAAACACCATCTACACGTAGCTATGCCAGCTCCATAACCACGTCCATACATTAGGGGAAGGCCTTTGAAGTAGCTGCAGGAGCCTTGCAGAGGATGTAACTGCATTCAAGTTTTGGGGGAACGTATAGTACTGGCAGACTTCAAAATTCCCCTTTCAGAAAGTTTGCATAGCTCTTGTTTCCCAGTTCATATACACTTTCGTACCTGTAGGAAGTAAACTTCAGGGTAGAGTAGCTACATGGAGGCAGCAACAGCTGCCCTTAACCGCACCCTGTTGTATTATGTGCTCATTCTAAGGTGTGTCCATTTGGAGTTATGTGTGGCATGTCCGACATAGGTATGCTGTGGTGGTGCAATGGTGAGCATGCAGTGGTGAGCATGCAGTGAGCATGCAACGGCTGCCCTTAACCGCACCCTGTTGTACTATGTGCTCATTCTAAGGTGTGTCCATTTGGAGTTACGTGTGGCATGTCTGACATAGGTATGCTGTGGTGGTGCAGTGGTGAGCATGCAGTGGTGAGCATGCGGTGAGCATGCAATAGCTGCCCTTAACTGCACCCTGTTGTATTATGTGCTCATTCTAAGGTGTGTCCATTTGGAGTTATATGTGGCATGTCTGACATAGGTATGCTGTGGTGGTGCAGTGGTGAGCATGCAGTAGTGCAGGCGACATCTGCTGACTGCCAACTGCCTGCAGTTTGGCAGTTTGAGTCTCACCGGCTCACAGTAAACAGCTTAGAGTGGGCTGTAAAGCACCTTGAAGTGGTATATAAGTCTAAATGCTGTAGCTATTGCTATGCAAGGCAAAGTGCAGTGTGTTCTAAGGCAGATGTACCTTTAGCAACGTGTATTTCAGAAGCTTGGCTTGAAATACCTGCTTGGCTGTGGAGTTCGTCGTGCAGTTTTGGGTCAGTTATTCTGTTATGGTACGACAGAAAAGTACAAAGTCCCGTATGTCAGTCATCTTGAGGTCTCAGAGATAAAGGAGAATAAATAAATAATTGACCAGCAGATTCTTGGCAAGAGACTGGTATAAAACCTCCAGCCCCAAAGAGAGAGGAAAAGAATGTAGGAGACCTTCAGTTGGTGGTGACGTATCTTTCAAAAGACAGAGGAAGCCCTGAAAGAGAATCTGATGGGCCTTGCTCACTCTCAATAATCGGAGAGGGCCATCTTTGGTTTGGGGCTTGATGTTATTAGTGCAGTGTGCTGATCACACTCAGCTTTCCATCCTGTGGCAGAACAAGATGCTCTGGAAGTCCTGGAGATTGTAAAGGGCTGGTTGGGGTGGAGCAGACTTCGACGGAGTTGCTGTGAGTTTCCTTGGGCTCCAGGGAGGCTCTGAGAAGGACCAGGTTTCCAATCTGGGGGTCCTTCTTGGATTTGGGGCTCCGGCTAGAGAGACAAGTGGAAGCTGTGGGCAGGCTTGGCTGGTATGCCAGCCGCCTCCTTCCTTTCCTGGATCAGGAGAGAGTGAAGACAGGGACTCAGGAATAGCAATTCATACCTTGTAAATACATGGTAGCCATACTGAAACCAGGCTCAGTAGCAGTGACTGTGAGAGGGATCTTGGAGTCTTAGTGGACAACCAGCCAAATATGGGGCAACAGTGTGCAGCAGCCGCCGATGCAATCCTAAGTTGCATTAACAGAGTGATACAATCAAGATCAAGTGAAGTACTAATACCACTCTATAAAGCCTTAGTAAGACCACACCTAGAGTACCGCATCCAGTTTTGGTCACCACACCACACTATAAAAAAGATGTTGAGACTTTGGAAAGATTGCAGAGAAGAGCAACCAGGATGATTAGGGACTGGAGGGTAAAACATACGATGAACGGTTGCAAGAATAGGTTAAATTTTGAATGATTTTCTAATAATAAAACTATTGAATTAAATATACATAACTAGTCTAGTGAAGAAAATTCTTGGTTCTTTTGCAAGAATAGGTTACATTTTTCTAATAATAAACAGTACTGAATTACAATGGACACGGCTAGTCTCGTGAAGAAAAGAACCAGGGGAGACATGATAGCAGCGTTGCAATATTTGAGGGGCTGCCACAGAGAGGAGGAAGGGGGTCAAGCTATTTTCCAAAGCACCTGAAGGCCAGACAAGGAATAATGGATGGAAACTGAACAAGGAGAGATTCAATTTGAAAATAAGATGAAATTTTCCGACAGTGAGAGCAATCAACCAATGGAACAGAAGTTGCCTTCAGAAGTTCTGGGAGCTTCATCACTGGAAGTTTTCAGGAAGAGAATGGACTGCCATCTGTCAGAAAAGATGTAGGGTCTCCTGCTTTGGGGGCGGGGGGTTGGACTGGATGACCTACAAGGTCCCTTCCAACTCTGTTAACCTGTCTAAGTTTTTTAAGTAAGTAGATTTTACATTTTTGTAAGTACATTTTTTTTCTCCCTGGAATTTGATGAGGCAATGAAATAACAATTAGGAATAAAAATTACAATGTTTGAATTGAAATTTTCTTCGACACAAAGCAAGATTTTTTTTAGAAATACACATTTAAATTAAGAGGATTTATATATTCCAGTTCCTGGTTCTTTTGTAAGAATAGGTTAAATTTTGAATGATTTTCTAATAATAAACAGTAGTGAATTAAAATTCATTGGAAAAACTTTTTTATTCCTTCCCGAGAGCGGGACACACTGTGGTCCTTGGATGCAAATGACCAACTGTCATAAAATCCTTCCATTCCCCACCATCCAGTCAGAGCTAAAGATGCTTCTTGGATGAGGAGTGAAATGTCTTCAAAGAAAAAAATAAGAAAGCCCAGTTGCTTCTAGAAAAAGCACTTTTGGGACAACCAGGACCTGGATGACTGAGAATCTTTACAGACTAACAGCAGCTATAAGCACATTGAAATCCCATAAGTTCCAGTCAATCAGAAAAACATAGTTCCTGTTGTGTTCACACACACACACACACACACACACACAAACAAACTGTCTGGGAGTACAGATGGGTAATCTTGCAATCTCTTTTTTTATTCCAGAGAGATTTTGACAGCCCATTTAAATGCCCTTGTCAGCCACAATGTGTCCCTCAATTCTAGAAAGATCTCCACCATCAGGGGTCCCTTGGAAGCTGAGTTCTCACCACTTCCTTAACAACCTTAGCTGAAAAGGGGAAGTTGAATATTGATTAAAAAAATGTCAAATATAACCATGGGAGGGCCAGGAAAAAGAAGGGGATCTTTAACTATGGTGTTTACTCATGAAGCCATTAGAGAGCTGGCTTCTCTACTTCCACATCTGTATCTGCACGATAAATTATACTTTTGGAAACAGAAGGGCCCAGGGGTCTTTCTTTGCTGCATTCACTGAGTGGGATTGTGGACACTAAATAACGTGGCTCCGTGATGGCCAATCTATGGCACATGTGCCGGGAGTGGCCTGCAGAGCCACTCCTGCAGGCACACGAGAGGTCGCCGGGAAGAGCCCCGTTGCGCATGCGCGTGCCGCCGCCAGCCAACTGATTGTCAGGTATCTATGCGCATGTGCGGGGGAAGATGCGCACATGGGAGACACGTGCGCATGTGCAGAGGCATGCGGCGCACGGGGGTTTTATGCACAGAAGTGTGCAGTGCGGGGGTCGTGTGCGCAGGGGGCTGGGGGGGGGAGTCACGCGCACATTGCATCATGGGTGCAGGCACGCACGCGCACTTTTGGCACGCAGCATGGGAAAGGCTAGCCATCCTTGACGTAGCTCAGTCTGCAGAGCATCTGACTTAGTCCTTCCAGTTTCAAAAACTCGAAAAAGAATCTTGTAAGAAATACGCACCTTCCATCCCTTGACTTTGCCCTGTTGGTATCCAGATTTTGCTGTTCTTTTGGTCTGTTATCACATTGATATCTTCCCTTTGAAGAAGGAAGAAAGGAAATGTTTTTGTCATATCAGCATATGGACCACTGTAACTCTCCTTTTGAGTGGCCAGTTTGCACCTAGATAAAAGAAAAGCCAAGTGTTTGAATGAAAGTGAGCTTCTCGGAGACACAAACACATTTAATTTCCTCTGATGTTGTTACAGATGGCTTCAGGAAAGTGATTGCACTTGAAAATGGCATGATAACGTGTGACAAGAATTCTGCCATTGAATTTCAGCATCCGTTTTTCAAGAGAGGGCAGTTTGATTTGCTGGCAAACATCAAAAGGAAGGTACTGTCTCCTAGAATAGAACCTGGTTAAAACTTCTCGGTTCAATATGATCACAGGTTACCTGGGCCTCTCTCTGTTTAAAACAGGGCCTGTCCAACTCCCGGCCTGCTGGCCAGATGCGTCATGCGCTGGCCAGGCCCACGCCTGGTTTAGCGAAGGGCGAAAAAGTCCCGATACGTCACGTGGCGCCGCCAGGACGGCGTGAGTTTGACACCCCTGGTTTAAAGCATTATGAGCAAAACTGGATTGGACCTTGGTGGATCTCCCCTCCCCCCTAAAAAGTCCACACACACCCCCAAACTTAAGCAGGGCTGAATCTCTTTAGTACTTGGACGGATGAAAAGCTAATGTAGAAGAAGGCCAAGGCAAGGCCGCTTGCGTACAAGCGGGTTCATGAAGTCTCCAGAGGTTGAGCTGGTCTTGAGCGGAAGGAGTCTTGGCTCTGATGTTTTTCATCCGTGCTAATTCTTTTTCTAATGGGTAAAATGCTGAGTTACTTGCAAAATTCTGGCGCTGTGGAGGCTGAACAGCCAGCTACAAAATGTAATTACAGTCATATACTTTCTGCATAACTATATATTTCAAAAACCAATAAAAGAAAAATAAAACCTCACATATTATATAAAAACAACTTAGCTTTTAAGCCACAAATCAGATGTTTCCTGTGCAGGATCATAGTGATGATGCCACTATGACTTTCACTCAAACTGTGAGCATGAACAAATTTCTTCAGTGGATGCTTTTTGACAACTCAGCGTTATCTTTTTAAGAAAATATATTCCAAATACAGTAAGGACAAACCTCTAAATAAAAATCATACGAACAATGATACGAATATTATACCAAAATTGACCAGCCGTAAGACCAGCAGTGTCAGAGGTGGCATAGACTTCTGAGATTTAGCTGTTCCTTTTACACATGTGTCAGTGTTTTTCTTTGTGGGATGTTGCAATCCTGCTTTCTCAGGACAATTCTGATACACTGGGGTAGGTGAGTGCCCAGGTTGCTATTCCTGAGTGGGCATAAACCACATCTTTGGATTATCATCTATGATCGGCAAGGAGAAGGTTGAGTGTCTTCAGCGTCTTCATTCCGTATGAGTCAAATTTTGGTCGCGTTTGTTTCTCGTCATGTTTCATCTTATCATCTTCAGTCTACTCTCTCACCAGGTGGCCACGGTAAGGCCGGAAGATCTAAAAATCTGCCCAGATGACTTGCACAAAGTGTTATCAGAAGTCCAGGAGATGAGGGAGCAACAGAACAGCATGGACATCAAGCTGGAAAGTATGAAAAGGTGCAGCACCATGAAGGCACCATGAGCAAGTATTAAGAGGCAAATCATGAGAGGAGTCCGTGTCCCCACCGTCCTGTCCCCCCCACAAACTATAGAGCTGCAGATAGAATGCATGGTTTGCCCAAGTACAAAATGGTGGCCCTGTTGGCATCCTGGATGACCTTCTGTTCCAACAACAAACATTATACTATGGATCTTGCTATCGTAGCTGCTAATAATTGCAAATCTAGGAGGAAGATCGATCCTTTTTCTTGTCCTCTGTCCCCAAAGATCTTGTTCCTGCTGGTTGCTGAGTTGGCCTGCCCAGCTTCAGAATTTTATCTGAGATTTTACTCACCTGCAAGTCTTAACTGTTGTCCTTTGATGTTTTAATTAACAATGGTCTAGTTGGGATGCGAAAAGATCCATAGTCATTGGGAGAGCAGAAGGCGACCTAAGTCCAGAAAAAGCTTCCCGATGAAGGGCTGGACTGATAGGCTGTCTAACCCCTTAATGTCTGCAGATACAAAACGTTTCTGCCTGTCCCCTTTCAAAGAAACCATTCTTGGAAATGCTGATGGCTTTTTGTCTGCAGGACCCGTATTTTGCCCCTGAGCAGGGATCTCTTGTGACTTTGGCCTCCCGAGTCTCCGTTTAAAGGATCTCATGGAGCAGAGCTGAGGAAAGCCCTTCTCCCGAACCGTGTCAGTTACTGTAGTTCAAACATGATTAGGGGAACCCCTTCCTCACATCACTTCAGGAAAAGCTTCTTCGTTGCCCCACCAGATCCCAGGGGAAAGTCGCGCGAAGTCGTGGCATCTCCTTTTCCATTCCGGGTCTTTTGGAGTGAAAAACTGGTTAGTCCCCCCCTCCTCCTCCCACACATCCCCCCCTTTCCTGAAGTGCAGCAACCCAAATCTTCTTGCAAAAGTCTCCGCCGGACTAGCCTGAACCCTTGGAAGTTGCTCACTTTCACCATCTTGCCTCTTTCCGCTCCTTGTTTCCAGGGAAAACAAAGCCCTCTGGAAAGAGGTGGCCTGCCTCCGCCAGAAGCACAACCAGCAGCAGCAGCTCCTGTCGAAGGTACTGAGAATAGTCCGGCCTTTGCTTGGTCCTCTCCCCCTCCCTCTCCTCTCCTCCCCTCCTGTCTCCTCTCCTCTCCTCTCCCCTCTCCTCTCCTCTCCTCTCCTCTCTCTCCTCTCCTCTCCTCCCTCTCCTCTCTCTCCCCTCCCCTCCCCTCTCCTCTCCTCTCCTCTCCCCTCCTCTCCTCTCCTTCCTCTCCTCTCCTCTCCTCTCTCCAGAGCAGCCGCCCCTCACCTGGGGTTCCCCCTTGATGGCAGGAGAGGACCCGGTCGGAATGCTGCCTTCAGGAATCAGTAGATCAGTTGCTCAGGATCCTAACCCTGAATTGCAGGCAAATTTTGTTGGTTGCAAAAAGCTGTGGTTTACAGCACAGTGAATCACCCTATAACCTAATATTCTTCTCTGCACCTTGGTTCAGGCTGAATGCATCCAGTCAATCTCTGAATGTGTAAGAAAACTTCCCACAACGTGATTCACGCACAGGGCAAAAATAAGCTTTTTATTTTATTTTTTATTCTGAGTCAGGTAAAGACAGGGGCCTGATCAGAGAATTGGAAGGAACGTAGGAACTAAGAGTTCAGTGAACAGAATTACGTTTCTGTTGCATCCTGAGTGGCAAGGAAGATCAGAAGTAGTTAAATCCCTGTGGGGGTGAAACTCCTAGAGGTTGATCAATTATTTAAATTGCCTTTATGCTGATCTTAGTTGAAAGGGCTTTTAGAGTATTTTGCAGAACAATTGCATCGAATGACTCCCTGTGTCCAGGTTTATTCAACATTCAGAGACGCCACTGTCAAAGATAGATGGAGGGAAAAGACGGAGCAGCTTTGAATGTCTTTATAGCAACTATCCTTGAGGAAAAATTGCACCGAGGGAAGATATCTCGTGGAGGAAACCTGCTGGATTGGGTCCTGTAATTGGGAATACTCTCTGGTGCAACAGGTGGATGCACCTGAGAGAATTGCAGAGGGCCCCAGATCTGGAGCAGGTTTGTTTGTTGACATTGGGGAAATAGTAGCAAGGATGTTGCCAATGTGATCCATTGCTCCCTTAACACAGTTGCTTCTGATCTGATGGTATGTAGGGTGATTCAGTCCATGTATTATTAGCTCAGTCCTTAAATTTTATTACAATAAAGGCAAATCGTTGCACTGGTTAATGTCTTGGACCAGGAGCAGCGAATGTGAAGCTCAAGTTCACCCTCAGCATTAGGGTCCCTCAACATACATTCCCTTACCTCCCTCACAGACACATTCTTAGGGGTATAAGGTGGAGAAGGATCCTTAAATAAACCAACTCAGATAAAAGATGGGATATATATCTAGCAAATAAATACACGGTGGAATGTTCAACTGCTAGTAGAAGCTTTACTTATTCCTTGAGGATATATGGTAATTGTGAGTGATGGGGTTTTTAAAATCGGTTGTGTAGACTTAAATCTTACGTAAAATTGTCTGTGATATTGTAACAGCATGTAAGTTTGTGTGTGCATACATGTAGTGTGTTTGTGTTATTTATTTGAAGGAGGTATGAGCCGAAGGCAAAATTTTATGAAACATTTTTAAAATCTTTGCTAGTTCTAGTTTGCACTGCTGAATATCGTTCTTGTGCTTAATTTTGAGGTTGTGATGGTTGAGAATGAGAGAAGATCATTCCTTTTCCCCCTCTTCTTTCAGATTCTTGAATTTATACTGGGTTTAATGAGAGGAAACTGCATTTTGGGGGTCAAGAGAAAAAGGTAATTGCTCACTTTTTTTGGTTCTGTTGCTATTCAAAATGAGATTCTGATTCAAGTTTTGACCCCCATACTGAGGAGAGAAAAGCGTTCTTAAACTCTGTGGAGCTCCTGCCTCTTTGTTAAGGGGATACAAATGGCACCGTTGAAATGACTCCAAAATATTGTTTCCTTCATCCTGCTCCTAATTCCGACTGCTTTGCCTCTTTCTGCATGGCCTCTGGGTGAGCATTATTCTTCCTCGTGTTAAGGCATTTTTAGGTACTATATTAGTGGCGTCTCGGGGCATAGCGCCTGCTTATGGTTCGATGTGAGCATGCCAAGCGCTTGACTTCTTTCTGACACCTCCTACATCTGCCAGGCGTTTCTCGTACCAGGAAAAAGACTCAAAAAGAGCTGGCAGCTTTTGTGGGTTGGGTTTTTCTTCTTAGCATCAGGTGAAGATGGCGGGCAGCTGAAACACGAACCCTGAGCAGGCCAGGGGTGCTCTTCCATGGCTGTATCTCTTCCAGGTCTTTGACTTCAGAGACGCACATTGCACGGACCCATTCCGTACAGGTAGTCCACGACTTATGACCACAATTGAGCACATCATTTCTGTTAAGTGGAATATTTGTTAAGGGAGTTTTGCCCCATTACGGCTTCTGCTGAGCTGCGGTGGCACAGTGGTTGGAGTGCAGTACTGCAGGCTACTTCTGCTGATCGCTGGCTGCCAGCAGTCTGGCAGTTTGGATCTCACCGGCTCAAGGTTGACTCAGCCTTCCGTCTTTCTGAGGTGGGTAAAATGAGGAGCCAGATTGTTGGAAGAAATGGGCTGACTGTAAAGTGCTTAGAGAGGGCTGTGAAGCACTGTGCAGCACTATATAAGTCTAAGGGCTACTGCTAGTGCTAGGTGCTACTTTATCGCCACCGTTAAGTGAAACACTGAAGTTGTTAAGTCAGTAACACCTTTGTTCAGTGAATCTGGCTTCCCCGCTGACTTTGCTAGTCAGAAGGTCACAAAAGGGGATCACATGATCACAGGACACGACGACCGTCATAAAGATGAGTCAGTTGCCAGGTGGCTGAATTTTGATCATGTGACTATGGGGATGACAACTATCGTATGACAACAGTCATAAGGGTGAAGAACAGCCATAAGTCACTTTTTTCATTCCTGTTGTAACTTCGAACGGTCACTAAATGAACTGTTGTAAGTCAAGGACTATCTATACTTCCCTTACTGAGGAAATTATGCAGAAGGATTTGAAGTTTTCGAGCTAATTAAAGCTAATCAAAGGTTTAAAGCTCATTTCAGTGGGATTCTTCAGTTTGCAAATCCGGGCCCCAGCCAGTGCCTTCTTCCAATTGGGAATGTTCAGCCAATTGCATCCATATGTTGAACTCGTGTTCTTTTTTTAAAAATTCATATGCACAGAAAAAAAAATCATTTTGGATGATTATAACTAGTGGGGTGTTCTAAAAAGGGGTAGGAACATTTGGAAAGCACTGTTGTGGCCTGCCAGTGCCTAGCGGAGCTGGCAGCAGATCTGGACAGTGAGGAGGTTGGGGAGGAACATGGGCCAATCCTGGAGTCTGTGGAAGGCTCTGACGAGGGCTCTGCGTTGGAAGCAGAGATGGGGCCAGGGCTGTTGTCCAGTTAACAGCTGCCTTCAGAGTTGGACATCAGTGAGGCAGAAGAACAGCTGGAGCCTGTTCCCAGTCTGCTTATGCACAGAGCTGCCAGAAGAAGGGAACACTTGGGAACACAAGGGAACAAGGGTCCACTTGGGAGTAAAAACCAAAGGTGGATGGTGAATGGGCCCTCCCATAGGGAATTAAATTGGAGCGAAAGGGGAGTGGGCTTTTGCGGGAGACAATAAGTTCATTTGAGCGAAGATCTGTTCCTGCATTCTTGCCAAGTATTGTCTGCTACAGTGTGGCATCTGAAAGATATCGGCCTGGCAACTCTCCATGTCTGATAAAGGTCTGTAATTGTGATATCTGGAAAGACTGTTGGCCGGGACTTTGCTGGAGAGGAATTCACGGTAAACTAACTAAAAGTGGTTATCGGGACGCGTTGGCTTCATGCTGTTGGGGAAGCTTAGGTCAGAACAAGCACGTGGTCCATCATTCCACGTAAAATAAATGGCTGACATACATTTTCCTCGGCAGGAACTTCCCACGTTAGAAAATTAGGATTTCCTTTTCATTTGAACACAAGAAAGAGTCGCCTTGGATTCTGTCACTCATATTTATTGGCTGGAGACCATACTTTTTTCCAGATGCAAAGCTGTTCCTTGGAAAAACCAGCCCATTTTAATTCAATAATGATTATGCCTTGACTGTTCTGAAACGTTGGTTCCTAAACGCTGTGAATTTCCAGCTGTGATTTCAAAGCTCACTCTTGTCAAATCCCGTAATCTTCCAATCAGTTCGGTAGCTGTAAAGGGGTAAACAATATTTGGCTCATCAGGGCTGCTTTCCAGATCAAGGTAGATATACAGCAAAATTAGGAAATCGCATTTAGACCATTGCATTGAAAGGAACATTTCATCAGTTTGTCTAAAAAGCATCCTTCAGAACCAATTCAAATGTTAATGTGTTTCTTTTTAAACGGGAGTGAAGATCCCCTCTGCGGATTTATTTTCTTCGACTGTTCAGAAATTTGAGAGGTGAAAAATTCAAGTTGATCAAAGCCTATTTTTGTTTTGACCAAGCCATTTCTCTGGGGATGATTTTCTTGCTGGAGAATGCTTCCATTGCGTGCGGTTTCCACATACAAAGCTTTGTGGCTCATCTGTCCGTCCACCTCCATAATTCTCTATGCTCGTCTCCTCCCAGGTCTTTGGCCGATGCATCAGACGGTTCACCTGCAAAATACAGCCGCCAGTACGTGCGCATTCCCGTGGAAGACTGTGAAACCGTAAGACTTATTTTCTTTCCTTTTTTTGTGTGTAAATTTTATTGGTTTTTAAAAACAAACATAAACAAACAAAACATAAAAACATGAAACTTTCTTCCATAAGTATACAAGCTGTGTGCCAGTTGGTTTACAAATTATTTTGTGCATCCATTTCGTAGTCTTCAGTTACAGTTACATTGCATAATAGCTCATATGATCAATCAAGAATTGAGTACCCCTGTATTATTAATCATTTGACTATAATTTTATTCATTCGTATTTTACGAGATAACCATAAGTTACTTAGTTTATTTTATAAGAATTCATATTATCCTCCCAAATTTATCCTAGAAACATTTTGTAGATATAATAAAAAAGAAGTACATCTTTATATATTTATTATTTTCTAAAAATCTACATATTTCATTACTGTATTTTATTATCTAACCATTGATAGAAAAGGTCCCAAATTTTATAAAATTGTTTATCCTCTTGTTCTCTAATTTCAGATGTCAATCTACTTTTGTTTTTCCCCTTGATCCTCTTAAAGCTGCTCATGCTAAATTAATTCTAGCTTAGTTGGTTATAAAATTCCCTCTTAATAATGGCTATTAATTTTTTTAAAAAATAATGTATTTCAGTTTCACTGGGAATTCTCAATTGCCAGAGCATTAAACAGTTTTACCAGAATAACAATTGTCTGAATAAGAAAAATTATGATAAGGGTCTTGGATACACTGCTTGTTACTCTTGTGCCCTTAGACAGACCTTTTGGAGCATAGTCCAGACTGCCAAGACTCCATTATCATTCGTGACATCACAGATGCTCAAGAGGAAGAGGAGGAAGCAGAAGCTGCTGCCCCAGAGAAGCTTTTGGCGCTGGTGCACTCCAATCATGAAAGTTGGTGAGGGTTATAAATATGTAGATGATTTTACTGAGAGACAACCCTGAAGCTGAGGTAGGCTGCTTCGTAATAAGTGGTCAAAGGGCTGCATACTTTTACCTTAGAGATCTTGCCAAGAGATGTCTGTATGCCTTGGCTTGTTCTATAAAATCTCGGTTTGAGAGGGGGAAAGGAAAAGTAGCATTGGGAGTTTATCTTAAAAAGTAGATGTGCCTGGCTTTTTGACGCTGGGCTTGTACAACTAAGAGGATGAAGGTTTGTGAGTGTAGCATTTGCGGCTGTGTGAAACCAGATCAACCCCACTGAGGCTGAGCATTGCCAGTTACTGTTTGTCAGGAGAGCCAAAGCTTCTCCCAGTTCTTCTGGGCTCAGATCTTGAACATAGGATTCAGTTCCATAGCTGTGGGCCTGTCCCCAAAGGTGCCCCCAAACTCTTGGCAGTGCCATGAAAATGGAGATACCAGCTTCGTAAAATGCAGGTTTATGTGGTGCTGAGAGTGTTGTGTATAGATTTAGAAGGAACAGGGTTTTCATAATTAAAACCTTCCTTTTTTGACAGGGGTGCCAAACTCAAGACCCCTGGGCCAGATCCAGCCGCAGGGTGAAGGGTAGAGTGATATGCATTGGATTCTAGTTTTTTATATATGGTGTTTTATTTTTATATCAAAATATAAAATACAAAGAAAAATTAAAAAGTAGTGGAAAACTAAGAAGAGGAGGGAGGAGGGAAAATAAAATGAATATAGTGTAAAGGGAGAAAAGGGATAAAAGGCACCAACTTCTGACTCTTTAAGTACAGAAGATAAAAAAATTACAACCACAACTTTTTGTTTTTACACAATGGTATGTACAAGCCATTTCTACAACAATAAGCCTATCTAGTTAACAAAAACAAAAACAAAGTTTTATATTTTTTTTCATTGCAAGCACAAAATCTGGAAACAATTTCAGAATAAAAACAAGGTTAGATATATTCTCCTCTTTGGATAAAAGAATCAATTTGACCATCTGCTTCTCTTTGCTGTGAGGAGTAACATATACTTCTGTTAACTCATTCATGATTATTTATATTATTTCATTTTTTTAAATCTAAAGGGAGAAAACATTTTTTTTAGTTTTGTTATTTTATGAAGTTTAAAAAGTACTCAATATTATATATAAAACAGAAGAAAACCCTTCATTTTAAACCCAAAACACAATGCTACTTTAAAGCTTTCATTCAATTATATATATCACACATTGAATCCAAATCTCTCCCTTGAGTTTATCCTCATTGAATGAATCTTTTTCTTCTTTTATTTTTAAAAAAGTATTTTACAAACTTTGGGAATTATTCAGCATTACATAAAAAGACAAGAGGACATAACATTTACAAATTCATTTTATACATACAAAGCTAACTTTCTTTCAATACATATATCAAACTTCCTAACTAAGTCATTAAATGTAAGTCACTCCCTCCAGCTTATCTTCGCAGAATGAAGTCCTTTTCTTCTCAGGGGAGTCTGTCCAGTCTCTTCCTTCAAGAAGTTCTCAGCTTTATTTATATGCATGAAAAAAAGCGTCCAAAAGTTGTTCTGTTAGACGTTGTAAATTAACCTGGAGCAAATCCTTGTGGATTAAAGTTTCCTTGTCTTAGATGACTATCGTATCTTTTTTTCTCAAAGAATTCTCGATCTTGTTAGTATACATGAAGAAGAACTTGACCTCTTGAGAGTTGTGAATTTACTTGGCATTCTTGTGTCAGTTGCACTGGGAGCACCATAGTAAAAAAAAAAAAAAAGTTGATATCAGATATCAAAGGCACACTTAGGTTATTTGAATTGACCGGCATTTGTGGAGTTGATACAGTGGGTTGATAATTTTCTACACCTAATTGTGTCTCTTGTTCTTTTTTAATATCCACTCTATAATTAATATCTTCTAACTTATTTGTGAAAAGAGCAATTTTCTGTATGGACTTTTTTAAAAGACTTTTTAAAGACTCCCGCTCAGATTCTTCATAGCTCCCCCTGGTGCTCGATTTTTTTAAAATTTGTTATTTATTCCTTTTTCTAGCCAATCATAGTTCATGAAAATTGGCAAATTTCAACCCTTAGGCCTATAGATTACTTTAAAAGTAGTAGATTCAAACCACAGATTTTATCTTTATATTTCAAGAGAAAAAAATATTCCGTGCTTCCTTCTTTTGACGTCTCTTAACAACCCTCTTCCTTATGGTTTAACAATAAAGAGGACTCAAAAATGGTGTTCAGAGCTTAAAAAAGAAGTTATAGGCTGAAACTAAAGAGAACCTCTTTTAACTAATAGAATAATGTCATGAAATGATTTAAGAAATGAAGGGCAAAGCTTACTGTCCATTTAAAAAATAAATTCCAAAATGGCTGTTTTATCGAACAACGACGTCATCTCAACCCCTCCCCCCAGCTTCAACTCACCAGCTATTAGGAAGCACTTTGCAGGCTGTTGCTGTTATCGGAGGATCTTGAGGGATGGTTCTGAGACTGTCCTTATCCTAGGAGAGTCAAATAAACAAAAGCAAGCCTGTTCCTTCTGTTGTTGAGTTGGAAAAATGACAGTCCAGAGAGAAGAGATTCTCTGGGTGTGTGTCGGTGCTGGCTAAGTCTGCACCAGAAGTCCATTGGATTCTGTTTTAAAGGAAAATTAAGGCAAAGGTGCCCTATGTGGGTCTCCAGACAAGTATGAACCAGGACTGATCTTACTTAGATTCCAAGATCAGTCCAGACCATTAGGGACTCGGGGAGAGGGAATAAACATGCTGTTAGAAAAGGATGCAAAACCAGTTCTGTAGCCCTGCAGAACTGTATGGATGTTGTGATTTGATTAGAGAATTTTTTCGCCCTTTTAAAATGGATAGATGTCAGCAGTGCGGGGTTCCTGTTGGAAAAATAGGGTTCTCTCTACTTTGGGGTGCTGTGGGAGGTGTTTTGCTGCACCATTTGGAGAAAGTGAAAGTTCAGTCTGTGCCTGTTGTGTGTTTTCAGGAAGGCTCCTGTGCCCACCCGAGAAGGAATTCCCACTTGTGGAACACAAGAGACCCCTGAGCCAGAAGTGCCCCAAGGGGACCGTTCGGTTCAGCTCACGGATGGCCCCCTCCAGTCCAGTGCTATGGAGTTGCACACTCCACAAGTCAGCGCCAACGAAGAAGCCGCAGCCGTGATCGATTCCATCATCAGTGAAAACCAAACCATGGCATCAAGTGACTCTTTCCTTGACAGGTGCGTCTGCTTTCAGAGAGGCAACACCTGGCAGGATTATCCCCTGCCAAAGAACCATGGCATCGGGGGAGGTTAGCCTGTTCCTTGCCACCCTTGACAAGGACCTGCCTGGCATCAGACAGCAGCCTCCCCCAATTTATTATTATTATTATTGTTTATTAATGAAACGCTTGTTTTTTCCCTTTGTTTCTGGAGCTGTTGTCTCCCTCATTCTTCAGTGTCCCTTTGGAAGGGAAAAGACTTCTGAGTATTTCTCTTGAGCAGCAACTGTAAATTCCTTGCTGGATTCTTCCTCCTTATTTCTCCAGTGTAAACTGCTATGAAAGGAACCCTCGCTTCCCATCCTGTATCCAGTAGAATAGAAATAGGATAGGATAGCATAGCATAGCATAGAATTAGAAAACAAATAGGAATAAAGAATAGAGGATAGAATAGAATAATTTTGTCGCTTTAAACGTACGCTAATCAGTATACATTAAAATGAAATTTCGTTGCATACACCTTTCAAAGGGTCACCACCTCAGTATATACTACATAAACATGAATGAATGAATGAATGAATGAATGAATGAATGAATGAATGAATGAATGAATGAATGAATAAATACAAACATGCATATACCTACATATATTCTATGATACAAATACAACACAGTCTAATCCGGATGTATACATGTATATGGCGTGAGAAACTAATCTTGTGAGTTTACCAGATGAATGGCCTAGGGAACAAAGCTGTTCCAGAGTCTGGTAGTTCTGCCACAAATACTTAGAAACCACCTCCCAGAGGGCAGCAACATAAACAGCCCGTGAAGTGGGTGTGCAGGGTCTCTAACAATGCTTTGAGCTGTAAGCTCATAGCGCTTATAAGCAGTATCCTGAATAACAGGAAGCGAGCTTCCTATAATCTCGGTTGTCCTCACCACTCTCTGTATGGACTTTCTATCTGAGGCTCTGCTGCCACTAAACCAAACGGTGATGCAGTTTGTTCAAATGCTGTCGATCGTGCCTCTGTAAAAAGTGGCCAGGACAGAAGGAGAGAGATGTGCTCTCCTCATCCGACGCAGGAAATGCAGGTGCCAGTTTGCAAATGCTTCACTAAGGATGACGTGTGGAGAGACCAGTTCAGACTGTTTGCTACCTGCACCCCCAGATACCCTTTAATACTGTTCACCACCTCTACAGCTGCAGCCTTGCAACTGAGTGGAGTATGACTATGCGCTCTTTCTAAAATCTACAGTGATCTCCCTTGCTTTATTAACATTTAGAACCAGGTAACTTTTATTGTACCAATCCATCACAGCCTTCACCTCTTCCCTATTAAGCATCTTCATTGTCGCCCTGGATAAGCCCCACCACTGCCGTGCCATCCACACACTTCACAATATGGTTCGTAGCAGATTTGTCACAGCAGTCGTGGGTCATCAAGGTGGACAGTAGCCGAGTCCAGACACAGCCCTGTGGGGAACTCAAGGAGACGGAGTTGGAAACGTCCAACTCGCACAAACTGGGGCCTATCAATAAGGAAATCAGGATGAGTCCACTTACACAAAGGAGTGTTAAAACCTGACAGGCCCAGTTTATTCACCAGAAGCTGAGGAATGATTGTGTTGAGCTAAAATCAACGAACAGCATTCGCACATGAGTATCCTCCTCCTCCAGGTGCGCCAAGCTAAGACGAGGCGCACCCTCTATAGAGCGGTTCTTCCGATAGGCCAACTAATCTAGTAAACTAAAGGCCGCCTGCTACCCCCCCCCCGCCCCCCGATCCAGTTGGCCCTTCTGAGTTTCTTCTTGGAATGTAGCCCAAAGGGCACCTTCTCCCTTCGGCCTCTTCCTCTGTTCCATTTATATTTCCCTGCTTCCCTCTGCAGAGAAGAGATCCAAGACTTCTTGAACTGTATCGACGCAAGTCTTGAGGAGCTTCAGGCAATGCTCTCCGGGAAGAAAACCCACCACGCTCCGGAAGCACTGACGGATGTGAGTCCACTCTCCTGTGCTGATTCCTTAGCTGGGCTGTGGCCCGTCTCTCCCATTGCCTAGGGAAGAAAATCTCCTTTCTTACGGTGTGGGAGGGGCATCCTTAGAGTTTGCCAATGTTCTAATGTGGGGAAATGCTCCCCTCCCAGCTGTGGCCCTGCCTTGCCCCAGAAAGGGGTGGGGGGGTCTCCCCGGTTGCTGCTCTCTCTCCCTTCTCTGCCTTCTCTTTCTTTCCCTCCCCTTTAGGATCAGGAAATTCTCCAAGCGCCCCTGACAGCAAATGGGGGGGTCTTGGGAAGACACCCAACTTTCTGTCAAGGGTGCTTGGAGAATTTCTCTGACACCTGGGGCTGACCTAGGGAGCCAGCCTTCAGCACACACACACACACACACACACACACCCGGTGCCCTTCTGCCTCCTTGCTGCCTTCTCCCAGCAGAATACGGCCAGCTCTGTGCCTGCTGAGCCCTCGGGACCAAGCACGTGGCTTCTCTACCTGCGCTTCTCTACCAAGTTCAGACCTTGTGCTTCTCCCCTGACCTCAGAGGCCATAACTTGCCACAACCCCTCTGAATCAGGACTGGACTAGTTACCCTGTTCCCCTGTGTGTCTAAAGCAGTTTGGGGCGTCCTTAAGGGAACTGAACCCTTAAGGGAGGGTGAGGTGAGGAGAGGAAGGGATGAGGTTCCCTTCCCCTCTCCTCAGAGACCACCTGGATGAGGCCTCACAAGGATAAGGGCAGTCTAACCTCACACACACACACACACACACACACACACACACACACCCAATAACTAGGTTAACTCCCTTCAGGGCGAGTCAGATTCGGGGAAGAGGAATGCCCCTAAGAAAGAGGAGTCCAGGTGGATTTGCTCTCCGTCGGGCCCAAGAGTAGGAGAAGAACCAGGAGCTTTACAGAGGAGGTCCAAACTTCAAAGCATGAGATTCGTCCTGATCATGGCAGCGGTTGAGCAGTGTGGAGTGGTGAGGGCTCTGCCAGTGGACAATCTCAAGCAGAGGTTGCACAGCTGTTTGTTTGGGCTGGTCCTGTGATTCCTGGCTTGTGGGGGGCGGTTGGGGGGGGTGGAGTTTGTAGCAGAAGACCTCCAGGTTCCCTTTTTATGATTCTGTTTATTTATTTTTTATATTTATATGCCATTTCACGCATCTGCTAACATCATCTTTAGTCTCAGAGCAGTGACAGCACTTTGGCTAACCTGAAGGAAGCTTAATTTAATTTTTTTCCCCTAAGTTTAAGCCTTTGATTGGTCTCAGGAGAGGCCCTTGTCATATTTTTGTTGTTTTAAATGGTTTCTAATCAAATCAAACAAATCAGATTGCCTTCCTTTCTGCCTCCAGACCTTCAGTCCTGAGCTTCCTGTGTTGGATTCAAGCATACCAGAAGCTCCTCTCAGATTGGAACAGGTAGATAGTGGGTCTTCCTTGGCTCCTGGGAGGGAGGGGCGCGGTGAATTGGGGAAGTGGGAAGGTGGGGGCACTCTTGGAAGACGGTACCAGCGTGTGTTTCTTTCGGATCAGCAAAGCTGCTTAGAAAACGCTGGACCCTGAACAGTGGAATTTCAGGAATACCTTTGCCAGGTGAACGCAGTAGTAGAGAAAGAGAGCAAGAGAAAAGCTAACCCCCAAGGTTAGCTTTTTTAGCGTCATTATACCTCTTTTCATAGGAACTTTCAGCAGATCACAATAATCGAACCATTTCAAACTGGTTTGCATATTTGGTATAAACCTGATTTGTGAACTATTTTAAGTCAGTTTAAGAACCTGTCCAGTGGATAAAGAATAAAGGTGGGTACTGAAGGGTTGCTGAAGGTTTTGGGGAGGTTTTCCTCTTTCTTCTCCTTCCTTGTTCTTTTTTTTGTTAATGAGAAAAAAAAACAAAACCCCAGTCAGTCATAAAATAAAGCTACGGGGCAAATCCGTGGCTTGATTGTTCCCTGTTAAATGGGCTCCCCGATCTGACTTCTGCATGGGGGGGGGGCGGGGGGGGGAAGGATGCCCACCAGGACTTTCTTTTGGCTGCCATCCCTGTCCTGGAGGGCATCAAAAGTCCAGCTGCCCACAGTCCCTTTCTTCAGACCACAGACCTGTAGAGAGACTGAGGAATGGGCTGCCGGTGGTCAGTCTTTGCTCCTTTCAGGCACCGAGTTCAGCGAAAAGCAACTTTAGTGTTGTAACTCGCCCAGAGAGACGGGCAGGAAATAGATTGAATGAGTGAACCAGCCTCCCAAATGGGCGTTTGTGCTATCGATATTCCTGGCTGAGCTTCTGAAAAGGTTGCTTTAAGCTTTTCCAGCGTGGCGCTGTTCGGATAGGCGAGCTTCCGTCATTCCCACGGAGGCTTTGGAATGCTAGTTCTGTCCTTCTTTTCAGGAAGCCAGAGGAATGAACATTCAAAGCGAGTTTTTCCCTGTCGGTTCCAGCCCACGGCATGGATTCCCCGGCCGTGTCCCCACTCTCTTTCCCACCTCTTTCCTTCGGAAGCCATAGAGCCAGCCCTGTATGCAGCTCAGGTTCCTCACGGATTAGAATCGAGGCCTGTTCTGGGTGGATGCTCTTCAGGGGCTTGTAGGGCCCGCTTGTGCTAGTGGTTGATGTGGTGGTGCTCGGTTTACGTCAGGCCATTGAGGGCTCAGGAGTGATTCTGCCATTAGTTTTTCACCAAAGAAGCCCGTTTGAAAGCAGAAGATCGTTTTGTCGGGACTCTGCCTGGCTTGGTGGGGGTTTAATCACTGGTGTTTCTCTTCTCTGTTTATTAGAGGCGTTTTCCAAGGCCCTGACAACATTTGGGTAGTTGAAGGCTTGGACTCGGGCAGATAAGCCTTTTCTTAGGCTGTTCAGCTCTAATTCTGTGTTCTGCAAGACTGTTGTACTCTTATGATCAGAACGTAGCATTTTATTAGCATCCCCAATAAAAAGGTTCAGGTTAAGCAGTTTTCAATGATATTGTGATAAAGAGACTTGTGCCAAATCTAAATTTTTTTGTCGGCTGAGTTCTTAGAAGAAAACCCATTCATTTTTCTTTTCAAATGAGCTCCTTTTTCAGGATGGTTTGGATTCTGCTAATTGGAGTAAAACTCTGATGGCTTCCACCAACGACCTGGACTTTGTAAGTGGCGCTCAGGAGAACTGTGTTGGACCTCTGCAGCACACAGGTCTCCTAGGAGGAAATGGGAGTGGGACGAGGGGCCTTTGGCTTCCAAAGGAGTGTAGAAGGCTGAGGCAGGGCTCCCTCTGTTTCCAGAGTTTGTGCTCTGCAGGCAGCCTGTCCAGGCTTCCTGGAGAGACGCTGTGGCTGGCCAAGTTGCTATGTTTCAGTAGAGAGTCCTGAAATGAAACGTAAGCTGTCAGGTGCTTGCAGTGTTCATTCTTTTGTGTGATGCCCATAAAAGTATAGTTTACTAGAATTATTTTTATACTTATATCCTTATTTTTTTAAAAAAAATAATTACAGCACTCAATTGCAGCAGAAATACGAAAACAAGCATTTCTAAATATTTCTGTTGACCAGCTGTAGAACAGATAAAAAGCAAACACCAAGATGTGCTGTCAGCCAGGGCACTTGTGGGAAGCAACGATGGTTTAAGTTGAGTGTTACCAACTGAAGCTGGGGAGGCAAAGTCCTGGCTGGGCTGTTATAGCCAGAGTGATGAGCTGATTAAAGGGAAGACAGGAGACACAATTAAACCAATGAGAAAATGCAGTTGGCTCTCTCGTCTTGGCGTTTTAAAAAAGGTACTGTAGCATTTGAAGCAAATATTCTGATAAATATTTTTCTGTGCATTTGTTTCTCTTTTTTTAGACAGAAGCCTTACCAGCAAACTTAGACGCAGATGGGATAAAGAATGAGGAAACCTCAGGGAAGAACGGTGAGAAGGACAAGACATTGAGACTTGTCTTACCAAATCAGTGTGGAGAAGCTAACCGGGGTGGATCCGTTCCCTTTCAGGTCCTGTGTGGCTTATAACAACTGTTCCATGGGAGTTGGTGGAAGGACTTGGACATCACCTTCCATAATTATGAGCCCACGCGGTTCAAAGGGGCTAGGAATTCAAAATGTCAGACTCCGGTCCATTTAAGAGCATCCGGTCGGGAAGAGCCGTCCCACATGTGCCCAAATCTGCCCCTGGCTCACTGGGTTTCATGCACTGCCAGAGGGAAACATCCCCGAGCACCCGCGCTTTCCCCGTGCAAAACTTTATTCTTGGCCTCTTGTTCTAGTTCGAAGTTTTCTTTGGGTTATAAGGGGTTGAGTCTTTTTGTGCTTCTTACGCAACATTTGGAGAGCAGAGAGAGGAAAAGAGGAATCGGACCTTGTCCAGTGGAAGGTTGGGACTTTCCTTTCCGAAGTGCAATCCTATTTTTAAAGGCAACTCGGCGTGAGTGGACCATGCAGGACCACCACCACCCCCCCATCAGCTCTGTTTGGGTTTTTGACCTTTCCCTGAAATGCTTCATGCACCTGAGTCTGAGGCCTCTTCTCTGGGGCTGGAAATCGAGGGGACTGTCACCAGAGGAGGGAATTTCACAGGAAATACTTTTCAGAGACAAGATGGGAGCTCCAGCAGTGAGGTTGAAGTTGCCAGGGTGTTGTTGGGTTTTTTTTTTTTTTGGTGGGGGGCAAAGTTTTTGATTTCCTTACCCCGCCCTCAGTCCTGGTGGTGGTGACAGCATTCCTTTTGCTAACTTCCTGTTTCTAGACTTTGGCCTTCTCTTTGGAAGAGGGTCAGTGCTGAGTCAGCTGCTAATTTATTTATTTTTTAATCGATTGCAGTTCTGGTAAATTGACTTTTGTGGTAAAATAACAGTACATTGAAGGAATAGTCACGATAGCCTTGGAAGTAACTGTGGCTGGTTCAGGCAAGAAGTCAGATACGGAAGGTGAAGTCTGTTTATTGCGGCTCCTGTAACCGGCTGGCGGCTTCTGTTGGTTCTTCTCTAAGAGCAACAGGCAGGCCTGAGTGGCCTTGTGTTTCCTCCTTGGGGCAGCCTGTCGTGTGACTCAGGCGGCAGACCTTCCCTCCTCCGGGGTCTTCTCTGCGCGGCGGGGGCGGGGGCGGGGGGCTGCTTCTTCCCAGGACTCCACAGGCCGGCATGAGCATTTAGCTTAGCTAGTAACTATTCATTAACTAGCTATTCTCTTCCACCCCCAGACATGCAGCTGATTCAGTATCGGGGGAACCCTTTGCTTTCCCTGTTTGAAGAACCGCCTTCCAGTGAGGAAGACGTCCGCCTGGAGAACGCCAGACGGCATCTGCTGGGTCCCGTGGAGAGCAACGAAGCAGCGCAGCGAGTCACCGGCCCAGAGGGCCAAATGGACGGAGCCCTGGATCAGCCTCTTCTCTCAGAAGACATGAACGGCGAATATAAACTCTTCCCTCTTCTGCTTCTCAGCCCCGTGGCAAATTTCATAGAAGAGGCCTCAGAAATAGAGACAACTTGAATCACTGACCTTTCACAAAATAGCATCTTTTCTGTGGAAAAAGATTCAAGAACCGCTGCTGGTCGCAGTTCTGCTTTCCTTGCTTTCTGTGGCTGAATTTCCTCCATAAACAAGGCAAAGCTATTTTTACCCGCACGAATGTAGTGTTAGGAAGGCAGCTGCAAGGCTGAAGTTCCAAATTGCACTGATTTTTTTTTTTTTTTAAAGTAAAAAAGAGCAAATTTCAAATCTCCTTTTGAACTATTTTATACACAAATATGCTATAAATGAGATTAATGTTTATATCTTAGTGTAAGATTTGCATAGGGTTTTCAGGTCATTTGATCCCATAATCGTCAATATTATCATAATACATTTATTTTTCTTCCTGAACTGTTCTGTTAAAGATAGCAAGTATGTTAGAATTATGTTGGGCGTTTTTTTTGTTTGTTTTTGGTAACTAATCTTCCTTTGCTCCAAACTTTTGCCTCAGTCCTCACTACTCTGACCTTTTATGTATTATTTACCTTTAAGTTCTCCCTCTAATTGTTGCAAGTAACTTCTGTTTCCTATGGCAAACAATATATTTTTAACATTTATCTTAAAATAACGGTAGCATGTCTGCCTGCTGCATATTTAGATACTTCGATGCTCATTGCATGTCGCACCTTCTGTTCCCAAGATGTGGCTTTCTCACGAATAAATAATAGAATTATCCAAGAAGAAGTACCGGTATACCATCAAAGCCACCTTTGCTCTTTAAGTCAACATTTCCTTGCATAGGCCTGAACCCCGATAAGGTGTTCTGTCCAGGTACCGCTGGCAGGTGCCCTTCTGAGGCTTGGGACCTGATGCCCACGGGGTTTGCTGGTTCCAGCGATTTTCTCCCAGACTGCAGAGTCTTCTGTGCCCCCTGCCTTCAAAAGCGGAATTTAGAGACCATTTAGCATGTTGGGATAAATAGAAAGATTAACCTCTCTTCTGGATGGGCAGGACATCTCCTGAACTTGTTTGGCCCTTTGCCCGTAAACAAAATATAGTGGCCAAATCCAGCCACCCAACATCCCAGCAAGCGTCACGAGTGCCAACCCTTTAATTCCACATCATCTTTGGGGGCGGAAGAACCATAGGGATTGGAGCCAAAATTCCCACCTTAGCTCTCCTGTAAGTGGTTTAATCACATAATTACCTTTAAAATGAAAGCTTCCTTTTCAAAATAACCTGTCTGTCTGAAAAATTGATTTAGGGCTTTCGATTTCATGGGTACCGATAATCCTCAATTTATGACTGGTTGCTTAGATTGGAATTATGATGGACCACCTCAAAAGGTTCTCTTTAATATATTGGAATATTAATATTTTGTTCAAAAAAGCTTCTTACGGACTGGTTCCAAAGTTCTGATAGCCAGCATGCCCCCCAGGAACGTCGCATGACTGCATTTGGATGCTTGGCAACTGGCTCTTTGTTTACGGCCGTAGCCCACAGTCACATGACCAGTTTATAACAAAATCCGGCACTTCTGCTTTTTGGCCAAAACACCCCACAGCAAACCGAGTTTGCTTCAGACTGCTGTCAAAAGTTGTAAAACCAGGTTGGTCATGCGATACAAGCATTATGACTGTCAACAATGTATGACTATAAGATAGGAAAGCTCCATTGCAGTCATAATTGGAGGACTCGCTCTAATGAAAACCTGCATGGAGTTTTGGTACTTGGTTTCAAAAGTGAAAGAATTTGGAAGGGAACGATGATGAAAACTCAACATTTCACTGGTTTTGAGCCGTCTGCTCCCAGGAGCGCTTCCCCCGAATTTCTCTGTGCCAGATTTTGTAAACTTCCCATCGCCATGGCTACAATACATAAGCAAGAAGAACTGGTTTGTGTCATTAAACCCCAATTTTATTGGACCAGGAGATCTGAGTTTGCTTGCTCAGATGCCCAACTCCCTGCGTTCTTGATGGTAGGAGCTGAATGATGAGTGAAGCTGAGGAGGTGAGTGACTGGTGCCCACTCAGTCTGTGTCAGGTACGGTTGCACCAGCAGAAGCTGAACAGAGGCCCTCCAGGTCATGGATGTTACCAGTAAGTCCAGCAGAAGTCTTGTGAATGTAGAAGAGCCATTAGATTGCAGGCTTGCTGCCTCTGGGCCCTGTGGAGGAGAGAATCCCCATAGGCTCTGTCCTAGAATCTTGTGTTTCTCCCAACCATCTCCCACTGATGGCCTTCAGGTTGAGATGTTCTCATGCCTCTCCAACAGGACCTCAGGTCGTGGTGTGCGACTGGGCATCATCTGCTTATTGATCCTACTTTGCCCTGAATTGACAGACGATCTGTCCCAGCAGCCTCATGTAGCTACTACATAGGATTAAACAGAAAAGACCAAACCCATGGGCATCCCGCAGCAGATTGCTCAGGGTCCAAATATTCCCCCTCTCCCTACTCACAGGACCTATCCATTAAGAAATAGAACCAGCAGCATAACATTGTGGATGGTCCACAAGGATACCGGGGTTGAGAAGAGTGGTCATGCTCCCAGGTCACTGTCACAGAGGTACATGAGAATAGCTGAAGGAGTTCCTGTCCCAGGCCTGATCCTAAATCCCAACTGCCCCAGATCCAGGTCATCCATATTCTAGAGGACCCTTTGTGATTGCAACAGTGATAGGATGGGAAACAAGAACCATGTTCATCATAGGCAAATGGGAAGTTCTACCCTTGGGTAAGGTAACAGAGAGTAGCTGTTTTGCCAGTGGTGTATGTGCAATGTTGGATTCCCATCAGTCACGATCTGAACATGAGTCAGCCATGATACACCATTGCCAAAGAGCAGACATGGAATAGTTGCGAAAGACTTAAATTCTGCTAAGGTTACACCCTTCCCTGCAGTGTTGATTGAGTTTTCAAAAGATGACTCCCCGTTAGCGTCCAAGTCGATCGATTACATTTTTATTACTTTATAAGTAACCCAAGGATGAACTTTCCTCCTCTTTCCTCCTATTTTCACCATAACAACCCTGGTAGGTTGGGCTGAGAGAGGGGTTGGTTCAAAATCCACCAGATAGCTTTTATTCCTAAGGCAGGACTAGAACTCGCCAACTTCTGGTGATTGGCACAAGGTCACCCAGACAGCTTGATATAATTATCAAAGGACTCCATGTCGCACAGTGAGTGGGTAAATTGATTCAAGGACTCAGTGGAAGGAGCCACAATTGTCTCCTTCCACAGCTTCATGCGGAGGAGGAAGCCTGATGGGATTTGGCTGTGGGGCTTCATGGCAGCTGCAGGGCTGCTTGCCAATCTGTGCTGCTGTCATGCTCTGGGCAAGAGGATCTGCCTCGGCTTCTGTCGGGATGTGAAAGAGTCCAGGGACCCTTCAGCAGTGCTGCTTTGGCCGAGACACTTATTTCTGCTTTTCTTTTGACAAGCAAAGAACCAAGTTCCCTTCCAAGGCATCCAAATCGCATTCACGGCACAAAATGTTGAATGAGGGTTCCTCCCAAAATTGATCCTGTGCACAGAGAATGAAAGGATGAGCTTTCCGTTTCATCTGGAAGAAAAGCTGAGAAGCAAGCAAACTTCTAACCTGTACCAACATGGGTTTGCCAAAAAGAGATGGTGCCAAGCAATCTTCATTCTTTGAAACAACTAAATTAGTGGACCAGTAAAATGCTCTGGACATAGTATACTTAGATTTTAGTAAGGCGTTTGACGAAGTAGACCACAACCTACTTCTTAGTTACTTAAGAAAAATGTAGACTAGATAGCATCACCACCAGATAGATTTGTAACTGGCTGACAAACTACTCAACGGGTAGTCCTTAATGGAACTATATCTACATGGAAGTAAGCAGTGGGGTGCCCCAAGTTTCAGATTTGGGCCCGGTACTTTTCACTATCTTCATAAATGATTTAGATGAGGGAATAGAAGGAGAACTCATCAAATTTTCAGATGACACCAAGCAGGTGTCATCTTCTTGAAAGCCTCCAGTGATGGAACACCCACAGCTTCTGGAGGCAAGTAATTGCATTGATTCGTTGTTCTCACAATCAGGAAATTTCTCCTTAATTCTAGGTTGAATCTCTCTTTAATGATTTTCCTCCCATTACTTCTGGTCCTGCCCTCAGATACTTTGGAGAATAGATCGACCCCTCTCCTCTGTGACAGTCCCTCAAAAATTGGAAGACTATCATGTCATGTGTTATGCATGGGGTTGATGGAAGAGGCAGGATACTCAAGATGGTGAGAACAGCTCTTTGTTGGTACACAGAAGTGAAGTGGCTGCCTAGGGAGCTGTCAGGCAGCTCAGCCACTGAGGTTCCTCCAATTTCCTGCCTGGAAATTGGACCAATTAATTGAAACTATTATTTTTCCCGCCTGAATGACGGACTTGGGTGAAGCCTTCTATTCAAGACTTCACTCCTCGTTAGTATATTTAACCTCACCCTAGTTCTTCTCTTTGTTAGAATAGACATTCCCAGTTCCCACAACCATTCATCGTATGCTTTAGCCTCATCATACACAAACGTTGAATGTCTCCTGTTCTTCAAGTAATTGCAGTCATATAGTTGATTACATCACTACTTCAGAAATGGGAAACGAAAATGGCCAGGACTGTCCCTCACTGAATGTGCCCACTTGACATAGTGGAAATAATTCCTGCATTCACCAGGAATCGTAAAATTGCCATTACATCAATGGCTCTTCCTTATTAATCACTCTCTATAAACTACTCCGGTTTCCTGGAGGAAAGAAGAGTGTTGCAATTGTGAGGGAAATACACCCATCCTTTTAAAAAAGTGTTTCCGTTTGTGCGTCAACCTCTGCAAGCTGGTGTCACCCCAGGAAAAGGAGAGGCAACTGTTCCTCTGGTTAGTATCTTCTCTCTTTTGTAACTTAAGCAATCTTAGCTCTCACACTTTGCCAAGACAACCTCAGCAGGTCTGCCAGACGTGAACAAAGTGAAAAGGATGTTGATCTCTTGCATCGTGAGAAGGCTTGGCTGGTCTTGATCAAAAGCTTGGGTTCCCCAACGAGATAGGGAAGTTGGTGCAGGTTTCCATAAGGCCTTGAGTTCTTTTCCATTGCATTTACCCAGAGTAGAAGAGCAATGTAGCTTTTAGAAAGAATTGTGATGGATGTCACACTGGCAAATTCCATACAATAGAGAGTAACAAAATTACAGAGCTGGAAGAGACCTTGGAGATCACCTAGTGCAACCAACCTCTGCTCCAGCAGGGGACCCTTTACCTGTCAGCTCTGAGATTCGGCTGCCAAAAATGTTACAAGGAATGAAAGGGGGGTGGAGGAGTTGGAAAGTTCAAGGTTATTTCGTACGTCGCATTAAAAAAATCCAGCTACGGTTAATTGGTTCTTGTGTTTAATGAAGTGTAAGAAGTGGGAGGAGAGAAGGTGGATTTTGTGAAACGCATTGACATGCCAGAGCTGTTCCTACTAAATCAGTTGGAGATTATAATTGTCTCAGAGTGATTGATTACCATGGACAATTTCTGGATGCCTAACATTATCATTTTAGACAAATGGCTGCCTGAAGACTTGTCTTTCTCTGCTTACTAGGGTTTTGGTGCCAGGCAATATGGAAAAAGAGGGAGGGGCTTTCTACATGAGGTCCATTTGGACCTGAAAGACTCCCACAGGTGCACCAGGGAATACGATGGCCAACTGATCTAATTTAACAGCAGTTTGATTTGGGGCTTTAAAAAAATATGATAAATGTCTCAAGGCAATAAACTGCCCAAGGTTCTTGTTTTAAAATCTTGTTGCAAATTGAAGATTTGTTTATTTATTTGTTTACATGTAGGTGCCAGCCAACTCCAGAACAACTCGATGGGTGATTATGGGGTACACAGGAGCAGACCATTATCTCTCCCCCGCTGCCCCACATCACCACCCCTGGCTGCTCTCTTGGGCCCTCCGTTGAATAAAGCCTTGGTCCTGCCCATTTTATGCATGTCAGAAAGGAGTCACAACCTCATTTTTGGGCCCACCCTGGCATGAACATAGTCTGTTTTCTTGTACAATGATCACAAGTAGAGCAATCAGTATGCTGGCAGTAGGCTAACACAACCTCAGAAGGATGGAAGGCTGAGTCAACCCTGAGCCTGGTGAGATTCAAACTGCCAAATTTCAGGCAACTGGCAGTCAGTAGAAATAGCCTGCAGTCCTGCATTCTAACCACTGCGCCATCGCAGCTCTTGAGTTAGCAAAAGGAGTTTTCCTCTGGAAGATTTTGTCAGAAGCACAAAGGAAAGGAACAAAGGAGAAGAATTCTCCTGCAAACTCTATTTCCCACCTCCAATAAACAGAATGCTGGAGCCCTTGGTGACCCTATCCATAGATGAATCAGATAGTCCTCAGCTTACAACCACAAATGGGACTGAAACTTCAGTCACTAAGCAATGTGGCTGTTAAATGAGTCATTATGTGGTTGCACTTGATTTTACAGCAATTTTTACTGCAGTCGTTAAACAAATCGTGTGGTTAACCAAACCCAGCGGGCTCAATTGGGATTACTTGTTGGAAATCATCTGGGAAGAGCACAAACTGCAACTGTGTGACTGCAGGATGCTGCAACTGTCATAAATGTGAACAAATTGCAGGCTCCCAAATTGTGAATAAGTGACCAAAGGGGTGGGGCGATGGTCATTATTCTGAGGCCAGATTGTGAATCGCTTAATCCAAGGCTGTTGTAACTTTGAGCTGTCATTAAGTGAATGGTTGCAAGTCAAGGGCCACTTGTATCCTGCTGTTCAATGTAGGAACCTAGATATTTCTTGGTTGTTTGTTCCCTAATTTAACTACTCTAACTCTCGGAGGTGTTTCCTAATATTCTCCATTTTTTTTATCCTATAAGGCCAGTGTTCCTCTGAGATTTGAGAGAACAAGCTTTGATATTTCTCTCCCACCTGCCCAGTCTTTTAGAAATGCTGAATCTCCCCTCTGTTGTCTTTTCTGGAGGGGAACATCCCAGGGGGATGCGGTGACTCCGTGTCTAAGACGCTGAGCTTGTCGATCAGAGAGGTCAGCGGTTCAGCAGTTCGAATCCCTAGCGCCGTGTCACAGAGTGAGCTCCCGTTCCTTGTCCCAGCTTCTGCCAACTTAGCAGTTCGAAAGCATGTAAAAAACAATGCAAGTAGAAAAATAGGGACCCCTTTGGTGGGAAGGGAACAGCGTTCTGTGTGCCTTCAGCATTTAGTCATGCCGGCCACATGACCACGGAGACGTCTTGGGACAGCACTGGCTTTTCTTTGGCTTTGTAACAGAATGAGCAGCTCCCCCCTAGAACTGGAAATAACTATCACGGATGCATGAGGGGAACCTTCACCTTTCACATCCCAGAGTCTTCGAGCAGTCCTTCTTCCTGACTGTCAAGGCCTTTCAAAAGTTTCAAGATGACGTGATTTCACTGGCTCAGTTCGCTCCTCTTGCTTTGCAAGACACTTAGTCTCTTGCGAGATTCTTTCAAAAAGAAAATAAGGAAGGAAGAATAATAAAGCTTAAAGGGGAAAAGAAGTCACGCTTACTTCACTCCTGGTCTTCAGAGGGGTGGCATCTCACCAGCGGAGAGCAAGAAAGTGGCAAATAATATGGAAAGATGGGCCCAGCTGTGGATTCTGAGCTTGGTGGTTGTTGTCCCTGGAAAAGGTGAGTTCAGAAGCATGACTTGGTCCTACTTGACAAGAGGGTCTTCTCAGGTCTAATCTCTGTCTAGACCCTCAGGTTTCATTCTGTGAGTTCTACTTCTGGGTTTGTTTTTTGTCATGGCACGTAAAGAAAGGATTTCCCACAAAGTTACGTTGCTGAAAACATAAAATATCTCAATACCTGATAGGCAGTTTCAGGATTTGCTTTTAAAAGCTGTATCCAGAAATTCTCCAGAAATTCTACATGAGGAACTTGTTGGTAACGTGAAGTCAACAGAAATGTCCATCGGTCACCCCGTCTCCCTTAATGTCAGTTCAAAGGCATTCAAAGGGGCAACAGAAGGATTCTGGGCTGATCCTGTACTTGGCTTGCAGAGGGGAAGTCTTCGCTGACTGTGGCACAGAAGTCAGGCAGGTGTGGCACCTCCAGGATTTTGATGGAAATTTCTTAGGTTAATAAAAACCTGCTGAGTTTTGGAAAGCAACCAAGATTGTTGTTTTTTTTTAAATGCTCACTCCAAAGTTGAGTTGTAGTATAACTTCAGTTTAAAACTTTTACTCTGAAGGTTAAATCTAGCATATGTGTACCTTACGGTGAAATATCGATGCCATTCAGATAAGTCCAATTTCACTACAATATCCCACTTTCTGCATCCAACCTAAATTAAAGGAATCTTCCAGTGAAAAAGTGTGTCTCTTCTTGAGGTTCATGGAATCAAACCAAAATTTATTCATGAAATAAGCATCCCACTTCAGCAATGGGTTAGGCAGACTCCTCATTTCACAGTAAATAGCAATAGCACTTAGACTTATATACCGCTTTATAGTGCTTTCCAGCCCTCTCTAAGCAGTTTTACAAAGTCAGCATATTGCCCCCAACAGTCTGAGTCATCATTTTACCCACCTCAGAAGGATGGAAGACTGAGTCAACCTTGAGCCTAGTGGGATTCAACCTGCCAAATTGCAGGCAGCCGGCAGTCAGCAGAAGTAGTTTGCAGTACTGCACTCTAACCACTGCACCACTGAGGCTGTCTATGTTCTCTCTATGTTTCAATTGCCTTATTGAGTGCAGCGTTGAGTTTTTAAGGGATGCATTTCACTGCCATGTATGACTACAAAGACAGCGGGGAAATATGTGAATGACTTGACTTGCGATTGGCCACCTGCTTGACTGTTACTGATGACATACATTTATGATGGTGGAAGTACCATAGTCCTAATTTAGAGGGTCATTGATTGACAGGTTTTTATCTATATTGCAGAAAGATGAAAGTTCCTTTGTTCTATAGCTTTTGTTGTTGCTGCTGCTGTTCCTTGCACTCCCTAATTTTGCCATTTACAACCTTCCCCTCTTTTTTTAATTCCTTTTCTTTGGTTTTTGTATTTTATATATTTTTTGAAATTTAATGAAGTTTTGGTAAAATATCTCCGGAGCTCTATTTCATTGCGGGCTGCAAAACCTGACATTATTTCAGCCATAACTTCCCCTGCTTGGGGGGGTATGAGGCAACACAAATGCCAAACGATATCATGGTTTTCATAGCTGAATTAATCAACTGAGATATTTCTGTTCTGGTAGGAAGCCTATTTGCAACACAGAACTCCTACTTAAACCCAATTAAGATGGACAAATTTGAAACACACACAGAATAGAATAATAATATGTAATGTAATGTAATGTAATATATTAAACTCCTGGGAAGTGTGCAGAGAAGAGTAACAAAGATGATAAAACGCTTGGGGCCTAAATCGTATGAGGGAGCTAGGTATGTTTAGCCTATGAAAGAGAAGGACTGGGAGGGGGGGGCATGATAACTGTTTTCCAGCACTTGAGGGGCTTTTTCAGAGAAGAAGGGACTGTCTTATTCTTCAAAACACTTGAAGGCAGGACAAGAGTAATGTGTGGAAGCTTCTTAAAGACAAATCCAACCTAGAAGAGACATTTTCTGAGAGTGAGAAGGATTAATCAGGGGAATAGCTTGCCTCCTCAAGCTGTGGATGCGCCACCACTGGACGTTTTATCACCCCGTGATCGGGATGGTCCAAGCTTTCCTGCCTTGAACAGAGAGCTAGGCTAGATGACCTCTGAAATCTGTCATTCTATATTCCAAACCTGGAAGGTCTCTGGATGGGGCAGAAGAGGGTCCTCCCTCTTACCTCAGTGTCTGCAGACTAGAATCTGACCTAGTTGCTATAATAAAAGAGACCATGGAGGAATGAGGGCTGCGTCCCTCACCTGCATCGTTCTTATTATAACAGAATAACAGAAAAAGACCTTGAGGTCTTCTACTTCAACCCCTACTGAAGCAGGAGGCCTGACAAACGGGTCAGGTCTAATCTCTGCTTAAAAACTTCCAGGGATGGAGCAGCCACAACTTCTAGAGGCAAGATGTCCCACTGGTTAGTTGTTCTCATTAACAGAGAGTTTCTCCTTAATTTTAATCTCTTATCTGTTATCATACCATCTGCTACTTCTTGCCCTGAGGTGTTTTGGAGAATAGGGGCAGCCCCTCAAATATTGGAAGATGCTATCACTTCACCCCTAATACTCCTTTTCATTTAGACTAGATATACACAGTTCCTGCAACCATTTTTTGTATGTTTTAGCCTCCAGTTCTCATCATTCTCAGTGGTCAATGTCTGGAACTCACTACCTGACTCTGTTGCCACCTGCTCAAACCCCCACTCTTTTATCCTCACGCTAACCTCTATCGACCTCACCCCATTCCTAAGAGGTCTGTAAGGGGCGTGCATAAGCGACAATTGTGCCTACCGTCCCCTGTCCTATCGTCCCCAATTATTAATTCCTATTTCAAGTATTTAAACTTAAGTTTATTCTTATTTCTATTATATTGTAAGCGTTTAAACAAACAAACAAACAAATAAATAAATCCTGTCCTTGGCTGGTCTGCAACCATCACTGCCCTTGCACGTATAGAGGAGGGGCCGTTTGGCCAGGGTTCTTCCTTTGGCTTAAGGGGAAATCAGGCAGAAGCCAATTTCCCCTGATTTCTTTGGTATGGGCACCAACTAGAGAGAGATCTGACAAACCGAAGGCCCTTTTGGCGACTGTGGCTTTCTCCGAAGCCTTCCTGTTCTCTGAGTGGCTTCCCAGGAGCTCTTCTTAATGTGCCAGGAGAATCTCCCTTTCTCTGACCAAGTTCCCAATACAGGAGTGCCCCCTCCCCCACACAAGAAAGAAAGAAAAGAAAGAAAGAAAGAAAGAAAGAAAGAAAGAAAGAAAGAAAGAAAGAAAGAAAGAAAGAAAGAAAGAAAGAAAGAAAGGGGCCTGCATAAGCGCACCAACGTGCCTACCATCCCTGTCCTATTGTTTCTTTTTTTATTTTCTTATATATATCCACTTCATGGATCCATAACTACGTTTATACTTATACCTGTCATCTTATAATGGCTTGACAAAATAAAATAAATAAAATAAACAATAACTTGTTCCAGCACCCCAGTTTTTCTTTCTTCTTCTCTTCTTGCTTGCTCACAGCTGGATTTAGATCAGGAATAGGCAACCCTTTTCTGTTCAGCGATGCAGGGGTGCTGTTTAATTTTTATCCTCCGGGGTGTCCACGGGGCACAGCCACAAAAGGCAGGATGGAAGCTTGCATGGTGTCACTGAAAACTCCAACTGGCTTCTCTGTGACAAACCCTCCATGTGCCTTTGGACTCTGACCATTGCAAAATTATGACAGCAGCCACAGCAAGCGCATCCATTCCTGGCTGATTCTTGCGAACAAGGCAGGTTCTGCCAAATGCTGTAGAGGATAGGAGTTAATGGAGAGGCAGCTGGTGCCATCTGGGAGGTGCAAGGACTAAAGGGAAATGTTTGGAGAAGAAAATCCTGGCCTGACAAAATTATCCCTCTTTAGCCTGATGAGACAAACATAGTCTCCACCTGCAGCCCTTCTCGTCCTGGGAATGTTTGTTAGGAATATAAGTCACCTAACAGGTATTTGGGTTAGAAATATATAAACCAGGATAAACATGTTAGTACTATACCTTTAAGGGAATGCAAGAGCATGCAATTGGGTGTGGTTTCTCAAACGGCCATAAGATGGAGCCAGAAACCTGGGTTGTTTTAGTCTTAGTCTCAGAAGAGAGTGTGTCTGAGTGTATCTCTGTTTCCTTCTGTTGGAAAGTATTGCTGTTGCTCCATTTCTTCTAATTGACCGATATTACTGGATTTAATGTAAGTCTTACTGAACTGTTTTTTGACACTGGACTTTGATATTTGGATTATCCCTGGATTGAAAACTGACTGATTTAACTTGTGAATGGCTTTGGATTGCTTACTTTGGACTTTGCTTAAACCTTTCCGGAAGTAAAAACTTACGTTTACTGTACAGTGTATCTGTGTGCTCTGTGTGTATTATTCCAACACTACTCTCTATATCTCTCTCTGTATGCGCTCATTCTCCTAATGGGGAATTACCTCAACAATGTTGCCTTTCCCTTCTGGGGTCAGCATCTAAACCTTCTGCTTGTGTTCCTCCCTCTCCTCCCCCACCAGTTGCCCTGGATTGGAACGTCACCCAGATGGTCAGCGGGACCTGGAGAGCTCCCGCCATTTTGCCCTGCGTGTATGAACCCTCCTCTGACTTCAAGCAGCTCAAGGTGACTTGGAAGTTCTTCCAGCCAGGCGAAGCTCCTCGCACCATCCTGCACCGCGATGCCTCCGGGGACCACATCTTCTTGGCTGCTTTCAGAGACCGCGTCAACATTGCCAAGTACCCCCCCGGAGACGTGTCCCTCCACATCAAGGAGCTTGAAATGACCGACATTGGTTCATTCATTTGCTTAGTGGACTTGGAAGCCCAAAACAGGAGCAGAGTCACCAGAGAAAAGACCGTGCAGCTCAAGGTGGTAAAAGGTAACCTTAGGCAGAAACCTGTCAGTTTGGGCTGCTGGGCATCCTGAGACCATGAGGCCTTTTGCTTCATTTCGTAGCCCTTCATTTCGACTCCGTCTTTCTTTTCTGGTGTGTTCAACTTCAAAGCTATGAGAAGAATTTAGGGGAGAGAAGGATGCACCCTAACCAGGCAGCTGAAGCAGAACCGCTCTGCTTTGAATAGCCATACTGTTTATTTTCCACATGCAAAGAAAGTGGTACCTGGAGTCAGGAAAGACCCTGGCTTCTCCCTGGATTAATAAGGCCTGGGAGCAGTGGTGGGATTCAGCCAGTTTGCACCACTTCAGGAGAACCAGTTGTTAACGTTCCGAGCAGTTTCATGAACTGGTTGTTGGAAGAAATCATGAGGGCAGAGAACCGGGGGTTAAATTATTTGAATCCCACCACTGCCGGGGAGCCAGTTTTCTCTTTTATCAATGAGCTTGTAATTCCTCCTTTGTTTAGCTCTTAATTGTGAGAGGCACTTTGAGAAACCTTTGCTACTCTTCTGCTCTCTAGTTCCAGCCTCCAAGCCGTCCATTGAAGCAAGCCGCCGGGAATCCGTCCTGCCCAGTGGGACCCGGCTGAGTCTGACCTGCTCAGCCAGCGGATCTCTACCCATCTACTACCGATGGTACAAGGAAGGGCCTGGGGAGGAAGCCGAGGAGCTGCGCAGGGGCCCAGTCCTTGCCTTCGAGGGCCTGCAGCGGTCAGACTCCGCCAGATACTTCTGCACGGCAGAAAACAGGCTTAACACGCGAAAGGAGCAGAGCGACTCCTTTCAGCTGACAGTGAAAGGTGAGGCTGCTTTGGTCACTGCAAGGGAGTCATGTCACCTCAAGGATCGCATTCAGGGTTAGACGGTCCACAGAAAACCTTTCCCTAGGCCCCCACCTTTATTAAGAGGTCCAGGCTCTTAATTCTCTGCATTAATACAGAACAGGTAGTCCTCAACTTACAACCATTCCTTTAACAACTATTCAAAATTATGATGACACTGGAAAAAAGTGACTTATGATTGCCAGAGATCATGTGGTCCTGTGGTCAAAATCTGGGTGGTTGGCAACCAGCATGGACTTCGGACGACGGCACTGTCTTGGGGTCCCGTGATCTCCATTTGCAACTTTCCCACTGGGTACAAGGCACAAAGATATCAGGTGTGCCCCCGTGTCATTGCAGTTATAATTGGCACCATTAGAGGAGCAGGGTTAAAAAAAAGTCAAAATGCTGGCTACAGTCATGCAACATACCCACAAAGGTGTTGGGTTTTGATGACATGGTTGTGGCTTCCAGCTTGGCTTTGCACTGGGTACAAGGCGCAAAGATATCAGGTGTGCCACTGTGTCATTGCAGTTATAATTGGCACCATTAGAGGGTTGCTTTCATCCTTCCCCGCTGGCTTCAACCTTCCCAGCTGGCTTCTGAGTCAGCGGGGAAAGCAAAAGTTCACTTAACGTGCAAAATGCACGATTCGCTTAACAACCATGGCAAAAATGGTCATAGATTCAGGCCCAGCACACTTAACAGCCACCTTGCTTAGCAACAGAAATGGTGGTCCCAACTGTGGTTGTAAGTCAAGGACTACCTGCAGTGGAAGCAAACTTGGGTTAGATTACCCCGAATTATTGAACAAACCATCACTGGCTTGGTTGTCATCACAAGCCAAGACCTAAAGCAGGTTTAGACATCATAACAAGCTGAGTTCAGCCAAGCACTAAACCAAAAGCTATTTTCTATTTTGTGTCTATGGAGATCCTCAGCCATCATCCAGGTCACGGCTGTATCAAAGGTGGTTTTGGAAGAGGCAGCTGGACTTCCTGATTTTTCTTGAGGACCTTTTGCTTCTCAGCCAAGAAGCGAAACAGAGAAAAAACCAGAAAGTCCAGTTGCCTCTTGGAAAACCACCTTTGGGACTTTCTGTTTTGGGTAAACCACCTGCCGCTTTTCAACCTTTCTTTATTTTCCCACTGGTGCTACGAGTGGACGCGAGGCATACGTGGAAGCAGCGGTTCAGAGACAGGGTTTGTTTACACTCTTAGGTCTGCATGTTCCCACCTCAGGAGCTCAAGCAACGGGCATAGTTCCTCTTCCTATGTTTCTTTATAAGAGGCAGCAGCGAAGGAGGTTAGTTTAAGAGGCCCCAAATCTTCCAGGGAGTTTCTTTGGCTCCGAGTGGGCTTGGGTCTCTCGGGGCGGGTCCACCATCTGCACCACTGCCACGCTCAGTAGCTGCTCCAACCATTCTACTCTGCTGACTTTTCCAAAAGCGCCTGGAGGACAATCCTCTGGAATAAGACGGCCACCATTTCTGTGGTCCGCAAAGAAGAAGGGAAGGTTGAGTAGGAGGTAGCCTTGTCTGGCTACTAGTCCAATGGAGCATTTACCAAACTATACCAAAACTCATCTCCCATATTCGGAGGGTTTGGTATCTCTGAAGATGGGCCACCGTTGAAAGGTCTGAAGGGAAAACAAATCAGTCAGAACAGATTATGGGGTCTTGCAGTCAAATCAGGGTGTTTTAATTCTTTCTTCTTCTGGGATCAGGGTTTTGGAAAGGAGGCGGTGAATAAACTCAAGATGATGAGCACAACCACACAATTGAAGACACGGCTTTTTGTGACAACCCACGGAGCAAAGAAACCAATCGTTGGTTGTGGTGGTTGCAGTCCTGACCTTGGATTTTTGCCCCTCCCCCGCAGGCAGCCATCTTTGGCTAATGGGTCACCTTGGTCTTCCTACTACAGTGGTAGGAAAAGCCTTCGCCAAACCGTCCATTCCCCGAGGGTCTGCCCAAGTGGCCCAGCTCCTGGGAGCCCTGAGGGCGGGACAGTAACTCTGCTGCATTTCCCTTCCAGATGCTTCTGAAGTCTCCACTGCAGGACCAGCTGCCGAGTCAGGGGGAACCTCAACAGGTGGGGCGATGGAGGTGTGGGCGTGGGAGGCAGGGGGCCCCGCTGTCCCTGGAAGCCCATGCGGCTGATCTTGTGTCACGCCAGGCAGGTGAAAGGAGTGGGGGCAGATTTCATCAAGCATTTGACTCTCGGTCCCAAGGGCACCCTAGTTTCTTCTATCATTCCTGTCTCCGGCTCTATAAGGGAGGCTCCCAGCTATTTGGGGAGGTGCTCAATTGATCTGCATTTCCCATCCTGGCAGTCTGGGAGCAGAAACCTCCAGGAGGCCTGAAATGACCCACCCCAGGACAGGTGAGGGACCACAATCCTTCCCCAGCCTGGTGTTTCCACAGCCCCAACGCCACTGGTGGCCAGCTGGGAACAGGGGTGCTTTTGGGTCAGATACCTGGAAGGTGAGACAGAGCAGGGTTAAAAAAAAGTCAAAATGCTGGCTACAGCCATGCAACACACCCACAAAGGTGTTGGGTTTTGATGACATGGTTGTGGCTTCCAGCTTGGCTTTGCACTGGGTACAAGGCGCAAAGATATCAGGTGTGCCACCGTGTCATTGCAGTTATAATTGGCACCATTAGAGGGTTGCTTTCATCTTGTATCACCATCACCTCATCCCCCTCCCTCCTGGGACACCAGTTTTAGATCAAGGCTGGCTTGATTTCTTTCACAGAGTAAAACGAAATAACAATAATCTCACACTGTGGATCATCAGCTGATGTTTATTTTGGTTAATGTAGTTTAGAACTTCCACAGGGATCATTTCAGGCAGTGTTTCTCTCAATCTTGGGAACTTGAGGTTCCCATAATTCCCCAGCTGGTCCACCCACCTGACAGTTGCTCCAACTGAGAAAAGCTGAACTAAAGAATGTGGCCTCCAGTAAAGGTGCTGCCCTGGATGGGTCAGGGATCTGCTCCCTGGTTTGCTACGGTTTGCAAGAGAAATGGGCGAGAGGATTCCTTGGCTCGGTGGGAAGGTCAGTGGTCCCACAAATCCATGCCCAGCAGTTCCTGGGAGCCAGTAAGAGCGAGACTGGGCCTCTCCCTCCCAACCTGCATGGCATGGATTGTGCTAGAAGGAACAGGCATCCTCCCCTTCAGGAGTGGAAGTAGAGTTTGCCCCTGTGAAGGGACGTGATCCATTTATATCCTCCAGATGTGACCTTCAAGGCACCTGCAGTCAGCAGTGAATTGCAGATGAGCCCATACTTTGCATGTATGGGTGACTCTGGACTCCACTGGCTTTGCCCAACAGCCCTGCCTGGATGCTTCTGCTCTCAGAGTGGGCCATGGTGGTGGAGCAATTACTTTTCCACCAAAAAGGGTCCTTTGGAGCAGACCATCCCCAGCTCTGTGGGGTGGGGGGCATCACCTTGGCACTGCAGGTGGGGCAACGGGTACAAAGGCTTCCGTTGCTCAGCCTGGATCTCACTGGCTTTAGATCCTTCCTGCTAACTTGGACTCTCTGGCTTCTCTTCCAGGCAGAGTGGCGACTTCATCCACAGCTTTTGGGGACTCTCCAGGACAGCAGAAGGAAAGTAAGAAGAAAGAAAGGCTGGAGGAGGTCCCTGGAGGTGAGAAGAAGACAGGTGATGAATCAGAGCAGCATTTTTCAAACTCAGCCACTTTAAGATGTGAGGAGTTCAACTCCCAGAATTCCACAAATCCTAACCGTGGCTGGGTTTGAAAAACTCTGCGCTCTTGATCTACTGCTGGCTGTGAGACATCAGGTGCAAATTTGGTGGCAAACTACAAACATTCCTTCTCCCTCTCCTGTTTGTGGCTAATATCCTAAAAGGAAAAGAAAAAAATGACATTGACAATTGTAGGCTATCCAGGATGCCCTGAATCTCAGCTTTATAGGATCCACTTAAGATCATTAAAAAAATAATAATAGTGGGCTTCCGGTTTGAAGTCTCTTCGGTGACAGACAGAAATCCGCGATTGTGTGTGGTTTTGGTCTGGGCTCGCCGCTGGAGCTTCCCGAGCTGGCTGGTTTCAGGGCTAAGCCACCCCATAGAGATGGTGAAGAGGGGGGAGACTGCCAACAGGGTTGAGGAGAGCCGCATCTCTCCTCCTCAGCTGGCCATTACTCCCCTTCCTGAAGGTGGTTGTAGTGGTGGTTAGAAATGGCCATCACAAAGAAGAACTCAACCAGAAAAGAATGTGCAGGAGGAAGATAAGAAGTGAAAGTTTTGGCTGACTGGGTTAAATTGTAAAAGCAACAACTAAGGTACCCTGGAATTTAAATTTACAAAAGAATAACATTGCTCCCAAAGAAGAGTCGGAAGCAGTGAAGCAAAGTGAAACGGGAAAGGTTTGATTTTTTTTACTTCTCTCCCCTTCCCTATACTGATAACTAAGAGACTTAAATTAGAAATTGGAAAAATCCGCTTTGACATCAACAGGCAATTAAGCTGAAAATAAAACAAAATGTCAAAGGGATAATAAAGATTTCTGGACACTAATTTTTTGTTCATAAGCAGGAAGGGAGAGAAAAAGAATAAGGGCAGGATCTGGAAGAGGGAGGAGACTGCCTGGAATTAAAAATAATCTACAGTAAAACTTCAATAAGACTTCTAAAAGATACATTTTGACTGAAACTTGGTAGCTAAACAGTAACCCCAGGAAGAGAAAGTGAAAAAAAGAGCAAAAAGAAACAGCCTGCATGTATTTGGATTATCTGGTGATCGTTGGATTCTTGGTTATTACATTTGAATGACTAAAATTAATCGGGTGGTTGTTTAAAAATTTATACAATGGCATCACTTCTAGATGAATTGAAAATGGAGCTTAAAAAGTACAAAGAAGATGCACAAGAAAGGAAGGGTTCTTTTGGCTTCGTTTTTCAATTCTTAGAAATGCAGATTTGGAACTATGAGAAACAACAAGAAACATCTGTAAAACAAGAAGACTGGGACAAAGAAGAAGCCATCTTTAATGAACAAGTAATTTTATGTGGGGAAGAAAAAGGAAAGGGGGGGAAGAGAATGGAGAATTTAAGACTTAAAAAAACAACCAAGAAAAGAAAAATAATTTGAAAAATAAGTATAATACTGGAAAGCAACAGAAAAGGGGAATACAGAAGCGAGAAATAGAGGTAGAGAGACAAGGGGGTAAAAAGGGGAGAGAGAAGAAGAGAGGGAAGAAGGAAAGGAAAAGAAGTTACAAAGGACCGGAACAAGATATAGAGAAACAGGACCTATTTAGAGATAATGGGTGAAAATCTAACTGAAAAAGGGATTCTTGTAAAGGTACATAAGATTGTATTGTTATATTAGTAATAGAAATAACTTTAGAAAATTGGAAACAATGTATGATTAAAATGAGGGATAAAATAGCTAGTGTAAATTTAGTGAAATGTTTGTGAATAAAATAAGTGAAATAAAATAAATGGGTAAATTGAATTAGGAAGGAACGGGAATATCTTAATTAGTTAATGTTTTATAAAATATAAGTGAAGGGGGGGAAATTAATGATGGAAAGCTTACAATTGTTCCCATAGAAGTATGATATTTAATTGAAAAGTAATGGTAAAGAAGTTAAGATTTTAATGAATATTAATATTAATGATAGAATTGAATTGGAATGGAATGTGTTGTTTTAATTACATACATTTATAATTTTTTTCTTTTTTTAAGAATATAGTGTGTATTTTAAGAATGTACCAAGCAGAATCCGAATGGAAGTTATGTATTATATTGAATGTTATAACTTTAGGGTATATATTGAAGCCTAAATAAGAGTTAAATGGATAAACTTAAAAGATATAAAGGCGTCATACTCCAACTACAGGAGAAATTTTGTTTAATGAGAAAAGATAATAGATAATTGAAACAGGACAGACAAAAAATATAAATATAATGATTTGAATTGAGATGAGATAATTAAAATAAAATTGAGAAAATTAAAAGAGGGGAGAAGCTATGCTGAAAATGTAAAAGATATGGAATAGAATATAAAAATGAGCATGAAGTCGAATTTGTGTCTGTACGAAGAAATGTAACCCAGGATTATGCTACTTTCAAAAAAGATGTTTTATTTGTATTTTTTTTTCTTTGTGAAAACTCAAATAAAATTTACACACAAAAATAATAATAATTAGAATTGCAAGGAGAGTTTACAAGGCAACATTAACATCTGCAAGACGGATGCAGCGTTGTACAGTGATTGAAGTCTGATGTTTGCATGGGCATGTGACATAAGGCTGGGCATCAGTCTCGGTGCCAGTTTTAATAGTCTCTGCAGATCCCCCTGGAATGGACCATTTTGATTCCCTTTTTTAAATCACAATTTTGCCATCTTTGAACTTTCCTACACAATAACTCCAGAGAAAGAGTGTGCTTTTTTACACAACAACCAATAGACCTCTGACTATTTATTTTCATTTTTTTTTAAAAGTCCAGGGCAATAGTGAACATAGGTAATGGAAAAAATGCTAGGGCTACAAGTAAAATGTAGATTTTAGGGTATTTTTAATCCTGGTTTGTTTAGGGGGGTAACTATGCAGCTTGCTTAGCTTGTGCACAAAGAATCTGATGATTCTTGAAAGTTCTTATTGTTCTCCTACACAAAAGGAGGGATGGCAAGAATGAATGCAAACACTTCAGGGAGTTAGTATGTTACAAGAATGTCTGCAGAACTCAGTCAAAAAAGCCAAGATGGTGTAATGGAAGATCTGCCAGTTTTATGTGTTGTGCTGTCAAGATTGAACCGCTTTGCTTCTTTCAAACCTTAATGCTATTCAACTTGCCAATGAACTGGGGGGAAGGAAGGGTGAAAGGGAGTTCTGAGTAGGTGTGCATGGACCGCGAGAGCCTGGCAACTGAGATCTTAACTGGGGCTTATTTGGGGGGTAGGGCTTATATTATGAGCACCCTGAGAAATCCTGCTAGGGCTTATTTTCTGGTTGGGTCTTATTTGGGGGGAAATATAGTATCAGGTGCCCAATGCATGAAATAGCTTCCTGTCTCTTCTTCCAGTTGTTACTCTGAGTTGCAAAGATGCCACACCAAGCCTCAGTTGCCCTCAGGCTGCTATAGTGCAGGTCCCTGTTATTATTAATAATCTCTAAAGTATACCTGATACTTCAAGTCAAATGGCCGATCAACAGTAGATATCAGCTGGGCTTACTTCTAGGAAGAATGGTTTAAGACTATGACATGTACGGACCATGTTGGTTTGCATCGATTATCTTAAAGATGAAAGGTCCAGGGAAATTTGATAGAATTCCCCATTTCTGCTGTGTCCCTTTAGCTCCGAGTGCCCAGAAGACACCTCTGCCACTGTATATCATCATCCTGATCGCTGTGCTCTCTGCAGGTTTTATCCTTATGGTCATCTCTGTGGTTTTCTGCAGAAGGAGAACTAAGAGTGGTGAGTTGCCGGGTGCTCATTTGCTCGGATTGGGGATCAAGGGATAATAGTTGAACAACTCGGATTTAAGAACCAGAAGGCTAGAGCAAATTAGGAGCCGGATTGTCAGCTTTGGAAGCCATAGTAGCACCATAATAGTGCTAATAGTGAATTTTTAGACAGCACAGTTTAGTATTTACAGACTAAATTTAAGATTGCGAATTCTGAATTCTAGAGAGGAAATCTCAAAGGTAGAAATCTACTGTTTTATCCCAATCCTGAGATTTGATTCCAAATGCTCGTGGTGGTGGGTAGAAACCAGCTTATAATGATGTGAGCGAACAGTTCAAGCAGGCGAAGTGAAATTTCAAAAACATACTGTAGAACATAGAATAATACAGCTGGAAGGGACCTTGGAGGTCTTCTAGTCCAACCCCCTGCTCAAGCAGGGGACTCTATACCATTTCAGACAAATAGCTGTCCAATCGCTTCTTGAAAGCCTCCAGTCAGTGATGGAGCACACACCACTTCTGGTGGCAAGCAGTTCCACTGGTTAATTGTCCTCACTGTCAGGAAGTTTCTTCTCAATTCTAGGTTGCTTCTCTCCTGGGTTAGTTTCCATCGTTGTTTCTTGTCCTGCCCTCTGGTGCCTTGGAGAATAGGCAGCCCCACAAATATGGGAAGACTGTGTTGTCGTGTCAGTCCTGGTCCATCTGACCACAGTGTGAGAGCAACCAGGGTATAATGTTAATAAAACATAAGCACAGCACCCAAACTCTGCCCTCAAGGACAACTTTAGGAGGCTGCTGGGCCTTGATCAATTCAAAACAGGACACAATAAGAGTTACCATAGAAACTGTCCATCCAGATCTCCAATTATCCAGTTGTTTTGTTTTGTTCTGTTCTATTTCATTCCCTCTTACTTTCTTTTTTTCTCTATTTTTACAGTTTTGTACTTATTTTTTTAGTTTAATGTAACTTTGTTTTAAGGAAATAAAAATCCATTAAAATGTTGTTTCTTTTTCAGATAATCTTTATCAAGTAACATAGTAAGTAATCATCTCATCCTGGGGTTGCAATAGTGAAATGTGTTGACCGAATATATTCCAGAGGGCTGGGTGTAAATGACCGACTTCGGGTGCAGAACGGAACTGCATAGAAAGAGCCTCTCAAATGCCTGGAAAAATAATTCTGCCTCCGTGAATTGCAAGTGATCCCCTGTCCTCATTAAGCAAGCAGAGTTCATGCAAGACATTAAGGAACAAAGAGGGAAAAAAAAATCAAACCAGTCAAGCTTTTGCATCACATGAAAATTGGACAATGTGGGATTTAGTTGACTTGGGTTAAGAATGTTGTGCAACACAGCCACGATGACAGCCACAGTGATATTGGTGCTAAAAAGCTGACGGGCGTTTTCTAGCACAATCTCACCAGCATCTCCCGGGGTGGGGCGGGGGCGGGGGGGGGGGGGACGACAATAACCCAAGAGTCACAGATTTCGCCCTTTTGTGCAAGGGATCATTGGAAGAGGCAGCTGTCTAATTGCAATTTTTTGCAGAAGAAGGCAAGGCAGGCTGGTTTGGGTCTGGACTCAAGTAACCATACGTCCAGCAGTGTGTCTCAGATGTGTCAGTCACTTGAAGAAGTGTGAGCTTTCTCAGCATGCTGGGTGTTGAAGTCCACACCTCTTAAAGTGACCAAGGAGGGGGTTCACTGTGCTAGATGCCGCATCCATTCTTGCAGTGAACCACAGCCTAACCATACCACCCCCCCAATCCCAGGCTTATTTATTTATTCTGTTATGCCCCTTCCTTCTGGCCTTCATCTAACCTCTGGTGTTCGAGTAAGAGAGGCTTATGTTGTCCTTTGCTGAGCCACCTCTGAGCAGGATGAGCAGTGAGGGAAAGCAAGCAAGCAAGGTAGCCGTTGCATGGTAAATGCAGCCGGGTTCTCACCCACCGTTATGGGGTCTGAGGGTGACTTGAGAAGACCGTATCTCCCCCCACACACATTTTTTATCTCCTCGGTACAAGCTTCTTCTTCTTTTCTCTTTCTCCTCTGGTTGCCCCTGGGTGGGAGTGGGGTTTTTTTTGAGAGGAAGAGCAGAAGGCAAGTGGGATCAGGTTGATTCGTGCTGGACAAATGTCACCAAGTTACCCTTTGTGCTTTTCAAAAGCAGAACTGCGGGTCTCAAAATAGATCATGTTCTCTGAAAGGCAGCTGATCACTGAGCCAGGCAGGCTAGTTGCAGGGGCAGCAAAGGGGAATCTGTCTGAGTCAGCCCTGTGAACATGGTGTTGCGCAAAGGCATCTTTCGCTTGCGTTCTTGGCTAAGTGGAACCTCCTGCTTTGCGTGCCTAATTTCACCACAGTCTATCTGTTTCAGCAACAACAATGCCCTCACCTTGGAGGGCAATGAAGCCATCCCAGCCAGTCCAGGAGTCAACAACACCTGCCTGTATGAGGCACCAAATTCTACTTTCGGCAACAACTACACTATGGAGCCGACCAAAGCTGCCGAGTACGTGACAATGGGTGAAAAGGTGGACAACGAATATGAGATCCTGGTAATTGACAAGCAGCTGGGGAGGTGATGGGCAACCTGGAACAGGGAAGGCTGCATCTTGCGCTCTCTCCGTCTCCAAGAGCCGAGTGTTGAAGGACGTTCCTCTTGGACCCTCCACGTATCAACTTGCCTTCTCCCGCCCTCCTCAACCGGTGGCCCTCCTGTCCAGCCTCCCAAAGGGGCTTCTTTCAGCCCAGCAATTCCCCCCAGTCAGCAGTAGCCCCTTAGACTTTTCTCCCTGCCCAGGAGCAGCCGATGCTGGGACAAGCAGGGCTTGTCTAAAATAAAAAATATTGACACTAAAATGTGCGTGTATTTGGTTTTCTTGTTTGCAGTTGTCTAGAATACACTTTCTGCCCTCTTCCATCTGATCAAAAACACATTTGTCCTAATAAAAGCACTTTTCTGTTATAAACCTTTTGAACTGATGAATCACGTTGCAAAACGTTGGGAAATGGTAGCTTGGGGATTATTGCTCAAATTAAGATTCTGTGATGTTTCATAAAGGAAGAATGAATTTAGTTTATTTTAAACAAGTTTTTTCCCCTTCTCTAATTGGCAGACAAATACGGTAGCCTTTTTTCTGTCCTATATTCAAATATTTTCCTAGGCTTGTTTTTATTCATTGGCCTACATATTTTAAAGCAAAATAATCTAATATTGACTAAGGAAGGAAAAATTGTTTGTAGGTGTATGGACTTCAACTCCCAGAATTCTTCAGCCAGCATATTGTTTGTAAACCACCCAATCGCTTATGTAAGAGAGGTGGTGCAGAAATTTGATCAGTAAATAAAGGGAAGAAGCACTTCTCGACAGAATGGCAAAGCAGGGCTACATGCAGGCACCTTTTGGATTAATACGAATTGGATTCCATAGTGTTGGTGTTGACTGAAGCTGAGTCTCTTAGGGTTGGGATTTGATGAGGTGAAAGCAGGTAGCAACCACTTGATAAACACAATGGACAGGGATGACCGTGGGGGTTTTGTATGTAGGTGTGTTAAAGGGGTGAAGTTGAGGCTTCAGCTGCACCAATCAAAGCCTGGCCCTTTATTAGAGGGGCTGTGATCAAAGCTACACTCTGCTGGATATCCATAAAAAGGAGAGTCAGGGTTTTGACTGCAGCTGGAGCCACGCTTTGGGCTTTTTAAAGCTGCCGCTCCCCATGGATGTCCCAGTCTTCCAAATCAATCAGGCCTAGGCTCTTGGGTGTCGGTGGCTTGGCAACCATGGGAAGGGGCTTGTGTGGTAGTGCTGATGTCCTTCTTTCTCCTTTGGCAAGTTCACTGCCCTCCTGCCAATCCTTTGGGAGAAGGACAACAAGGTCTCTACACTTAATGGGTCTCTAGTCAGCTGTGCTCTTGTTCCCCTTGGCACAGACCTCCGTGACAACCAAGAAGGTTGCAAGAAGAGGTTTGGAAAAGTTGAACTAGAGCTTGGTTCCTAAAGGACACAGGATTCCCTGGTCTGAATCCTAAGTGTGAAGTGTCTGTGGACAATTCTCTCTTCCAAGCCAGCCGGGGCTGAAGGCTTCTGTGGACTTTCTTTTCAGGGAAGGTGGGCGAGGCCAAAGCAAAGGCTTCATGTGATCCCATTTCATCCACTTTCAATATTCATATCATGAGAATTTAAATACAAAAAGAACATGGAAAAGAACACTGGAAGTTAAAGGCCTTTCATTTGCCCCCTCCACTTTTTATTTTATTTTATTTTATTTGGTTTGTCAAGTGCTTACAAGATAATAGGTAAAAGTAAAAACATAGTTATGAATACATGGATACATATAAGAAAAATAAAAGAAACAATAGGACAGGGACGGTAAGCACGTTGGTGTGCTTATGCACGCCACCTACAGGCCTCTTAGGAAAGGGGTGAGGTCAATAGTAGACAGTCTATGGTTAAAGTTTTTGGGGTTTGGGGAAGAAACCACAGAGTCAGGTAGAGTATTCTAGACATTAACCATTTTGTTGCTGAAGTAGTATTTCCTGCAATCAAGTTTGGTGCGATTAACCTTGAGTTTGTATCTATTGTTTGCTCTTGTATTGTTATGGTTGAAGCTGAAGTATTCGTTGACAGGTAGGACATTGCAATGCATGATTTTATGTATAATACTTAGATTGGACCAAAGGCGGCGTAGTTCTAGGTTTTCTAGGTCTAGAATTTCGAGTCTGGTGGCATGAGGTATTCTGCAACTAGTAGAGGAGTGGAGAACTCTTCTTGTGAAATATTTCTGGACTTTCTCAACTGTGTTAATATCAGATACGTAATGTGGGTTCCAGACTGATGTGCTGTAGTTGAGGTAGTAGTTGTGGAAGTGGTTGTTGGTTTGGGATTTGATTTTGAGCTGATAGGTAGTCGTTTATCAGTGCTGTATTTTTTTTTCCAAGAGAAATTAGGCTTTCTTGTATAATTGTTTCAAAGAATGTTACTAAACGTTTTTCTATTGAGTGCTGAGTGATTCTATGCTATCAGCTCTGTCAGGCAGGGTACTTGGTTTGTTTAGCTTAGGAAAACATGATGGACATGGACAAGGGAATGTATCTGATGCTTTTAGGAGATCAGCTAGGTCTTTGTTTCAGTTTAAGCAGGCAAGGTGGGCTTGATTGTCACACAGATAGCATTTGATGTTATTTTCACTTTCATTGATGGTTTTAAGACATCTGAAGCATGTACAGTAGTCTGGGAGGTCATTGATAGAGATATTATTTTTTGTTGTTGTTTGGTAGTGGAGGATTTGGAGTTTCTGGAGTTTCTGGCTGGCATGGTCAATGACAATAGTACACTAAACAATTGCTATAGCTAATTAATGTGATAGGTAGACAGTTACTTAATGAATGTTAGTAATTAATAAGTGTTAATTGATAAGTTAGAGAACAAATTAAAAGCAAGGTTATTTATTACTAAAAATCAATCAATCAACTTATTACTAAGAATCAATCAATCAATAGACTAGATAATCAATGATACACTATTAAATCTATCAGTTCAATGAATCAGTAAATTAGTGGTGATTTAATAATTTATTATTATACTATCATATTATAAATCAATTATTATAGACGAAGCATTAACTATAAATATTTGGTCTTGAGGTACTGAAATAGTGGAGGTAGTATAGTATTGGAGGTTTGTGACATAAAGTTCCTTTGTTTTTCCTTAGAGCCATGCTTTTTGGTTTTTCTTTTCTTTTGTTTTTGTTTTAAAGAGGAAGCGTTGCTGTTTGATAGATTTGAATGGAGAAGATTTGAATGAGCTCACCAATCATCTATTTTGGAGTTTGGAAAGGATGAAATTTGGGCGGGGGTTTAGTGGAAGTTGTCCAATCAGCTGAGTGGGAATTTAAATTCAAGCTGACTAATCTTCCCTTTAGCAACCTCCATCTGAAGGAACGTAAGAAACATACTGAAGACACATACAATCCCAACGCTTAGGCCAGCCCCTCATTGGCTCCATCAGACTTCTTCAGGATAAGGGAAGACCCCATACCCCCTCACGGTTTTCCTTCCTGGACTTAGCACATCCTCTTTGGGGCAATCACAATCACAACCTAGGCAGGAACTTCAATCTGCATATAGAAACATCATAGTCCACTTGTCATAGCAATAGTTGTATAACTCTAATGTCGCAGCTTACCTTCAACCATTGTTCATGGTTGAGTGAATAAATCCTACCTCCAGCAAATGCTCATTCATGTTTATTCTGTATTATATGTTTATTCGTGACCAAGCTCAGAAAACCGGACCAAATACATTCTTGTTTAATAGTTTAGTTTATTGATTAGCTGATAGGCCATATCAATATACAGAAGTCCAAGTACAAATTATTAATAAAATGCTATAAAAACCATTTAAAATGAAATTGGAGTTAATTTGATATAAAGATAAATAAAATAAGATAAAATTATATTTCAATATCACCCCTACAATCTACCCCAATCAGCCCCACATATACCAATCTTAGCTGAACCATTTCATTCAAGTACTATGCCATATCAAACGTTGTTTTCAAATTCTGGCCACACATAACTTATATCGTTTTAATGTGGGGTCCCCAATCATTTAATGTATGAACCAAGCCACCTGTCTCTCACCCTCTTATACAAGCAACAGTCCAATAGGAGGTGAGCCAAGTCTTCTACTTCCGCCACTCAGCAAATTCAAATGCATTCAATATATGGTGTAGAATGGTATCTCCTATATCTGATCATTGGACCAAGCTCTAAAGTGTTTTGGCAGTTGTAACTTTAAACAGCTGTCTATTTGAAAGGTTTTATATTTATGTTATATTTCAAGTTATCAGCCTTACTAAGTCCCAAAGGTGCTTTTTCAAGAGGCAACTGGACTTTCTTGGTTTTCTTTGACGATGTTTTGCTTCTCATCCAAGAAGTTTCTTCCGTTCTGACTGGAAGGTGGGGAATGGAAGGATTTATACTCCTTGCAGACAGCTGGTCATTTGCGCTTCTTTGGAGTATTGTTGAGGACACTTGGAGGTTTGTCTGTGTCCTCAGGGTCTTTAAAAGGATGCAAATGCAGCCCCAGCATCCAGTCAGAGCGGAAGAAGCTTCTTGGGTGAGAAGCGAGATATCTTCAAAGAAAAACGAGAAAGTCCAGTTGCCTCCTGAAAAAGGCACCTTTGGGACAAACATCCCCTGGATGACTGAGAATCTTCATTGACATTCAGCCTTACTTAGAGTAGCTATATCATTTGGTGCTTCTATGTCCATGATTCTTTGAACAACTCTTTTTTTAAAACTTGTTCTCCTGTTACACAAGAGACAGGAAGGCCACAGCTTCTTACAAAGTTTGTCAGTTTCGTTGGGCCTTGGGTAACTGTGATTCTTTCATTTAAGCAGTAAATTCAAATGAGCTTTTGTGCTAAGTATACTCCATTGATGATGGCAAACCCAAGATCCAGTCTTGGAAAAAGTTATACAAAGGTGTTGTTCAGTTGGTTCCCCATCTAACTGCCATCTATGCCTCTGATGATGGTTTTCAAACACCATAATTTTTATTTAGATTTAGCAATGGTTAATACTTATTGTTCTGCTTATTATTACTCCTTGGATGGGTATAAATCAGACAGAGCAACTCCACAAAGCATCCATACAAATTCTTTTTATTGGTTCATCAGGAATTCTTACCAACTCACAGTTATGATGAGGTTCTTCTTAATGTCCAGTCCTTTGCATGTCTGCATTATGGTGTAGAAATATAATAAACTCTCATCCCCATGATGATTGAAGCAGCTGCATGGTAATGGATTCAGGCAAGAGGGAGGGAGCCTCCCCCAACCCAACAAGGGTCAATTTGGTGACCAATCAGGATTACAGATGTGACCACAAGACATGGACTGCATTTCCCAGGATACCTTAACTATATTTACCATGATGCATTCCCTTAAGGGGACAGCTCTCAATTCCTAATTAACTATCCTATTAACTCTAAACTGTCTGGACAGCGCACTTATCCTGGAGGTAGGAGCTGAAGCTGCTTAATAGCCTACTCAATCCTACTTGTGAATATGATAATAGGATCATATTATCAGCATAGAGCGAGATGTTACAATATGTATTTAGGATCATTGGCATATGTACCATGGGATCCTTCATTAACCCTGGCAGGTCATTGATGTATAAGTTAAATAATAATGGATCTAAGAAACACCCTTTTCTTCCCCCTTTATTTGTGTGAATCCTGTTAGTGAGAACACCATTAACCCGATACCACACTTTCAAACAGGTACTTGAGTAAAGAGCTTTCATCAAAGCTGCCAGTCTTGGTTCTATTCTATCCTTCTTTCAAAAGGATTTGCTGGGTTTCTGTATAAATGTGTTGTTTCTTTAGGTACAGTCTTATTTTCATAGCTCCGTAATTCAAAGGTTGGCATGTTTGGTAAATAAGTATTTACCCAACTGGGCACCTTTGTATGTTCGTCCTCTGTCTTTGTGTTAAATAGAGGAATCTTGGTGGGTGCAAAGGCTGCACTTGCAAAACAACAGCAACAAAAACAGCATAATTATCCTTCCCAATGGAGGGACATATAGTAACACAAATCAATCTAACCTTTGCTATTCACTTTTTGTAAGAATTGTGCTCATTTTTCTACTGTTAGGAATTGTTCATTAGGAATTAATTCTGTAACCCTCACTTGTCAAGAATTGCAACCTTTGCTACTAGTCTATCTTGTTTGCTATCTTGCTTCTGTTGTTTGCTTCAAAGCTAAGCACATCCTTGGAGACAGAACAAAACAGTTACACAGGAACTTCCTGCCCAATAGATAAATGGAGCCAGAGCAGGGGGCAGTCTAGGAGCACGGATACCCAAGGCTACAAGGAATGCTCTGTAAGAGAATAAAAAGCGTGGACAGAGCACGGACAAAGAATGCTCTGTGGATAAAGGGAGCACGGGCAAGACATTGCCCACGTTGGGTAACAAACTTTTGTCTCTGATTGGCTGAATGGGGGTGTAAGATGTGGCCACACTCACCTAGGTGTGGCTTTTTCAGGGCATGAATGTTGCCTTATATGCCATGGAATAAGTTCACCCAGCCTTTCCTTTGTACAAATAAAAGCTGTTTATTTTCCAAGACTCTTCTTAAGCCTCATTTTGGCATCTTGATGACTTAAGTGCATTTTGTGGATCTTACATTTCCTTCCTTCAAACGGTTTTCAGTAGTCATCCAGCTGAGCCGGCCTTTGTTAATCACAATTATTTTAATTTTAATCCATTTTCAGATAACATGGACAAAATCGATAATTAAAGATCGACTGCTGAAATATGTGTAAACACAGAGGCTGACAAGAACCTCAACTTAATATTTATGCCCTGCTAGCAGTGACTCATGGAGGGTTACCACATCCAGGGTGCAAAAGTAGCTGCAGAGCAGAATGCTTTGTGGGCTCAACACATCTCTTCGCTATTCATTAAAGCTGCCTGATTAGTTACAGACACAAACACAAACACTTCTTGAAACGTGTCTGCACAGATTAAACTGAAATAATTCTTTATCCAAAGTCTGTAATCTGACCCATGAGCCTGAAAAGAGATGCAGAAGCTCCTTTAACGGTTTTATTAACTTTGCGTTAACATAAGCAGATTCCTTAAAGTGGCAGTATCCTTTTTTCAGGGCCAAGGAGATGGCTGAGAAAAGGCTGTGTAGAGCTGTAATTGCAGGAATGTTCCAATCTTGGATGGCAAACCTCAGATAAAGAATGTTTCCAGGCAAATACAACTCAGGCAAACAAAGTCACTAATCTAAAGAGGATTAGAGAGAGGAAGTAAACATATGTTAGACTTTAACTAGAGATAATTAATTGTATGGATTACCGTGCTGAACAATAACGAAAGTTAAGCAGTAACCAGTTAACCAGTGGTGGAGGATGATTAAAAATGTGTATAAATGCAAGACTAGACTCCAATAAAGATCATCATGATTCAGTTGTTCATGATCAAACAACTCGACTGCCTCGTCATTACAACAAGGCTGTTCTAATAAACAACAGAAGGATGCTGCCTTTGCACAGAGGCCAAAGTAATTGTTTTTAGAACATTCACTGTGATGGACAGAAGGATTAAACCTGAGGAAGAGGAGAAAGAACCTCTACCAATGAGATAAAATAGTAAGATAAAAGTCAGGACCAGAACTGTAAATTGAGAAAGCCCTTTGGACAACACCTCCCTGGTTCTCCTAGAGAGAGAGGGAGGGAGGGAGGGAGGTAGGGCCAAGCTTCTTCAGACTTGCAAGATTTTGTCATTGTAGCCCTATAATAAAAGCAATGTTAGTCTGCATGATTGGTTTCCAGTCTGGTCTACCCTGAAGGGCTGACACCACCAAACACATACATACAGGATATATATTGATCTATCCTTGGAGTTGATGCCATCTCTAAAGATGCTGAATGGCGAGAACCGGTACTTAACCCTTGGAAAAAATACAAAACTTTGCCGTTTGCTTTTTGCACCCTCTGATATCCCCACAATCTGTGTTCGGGAGACCCTGGAAGATCCGCTGTTCCGTCGCTGGACAAATGCCGCACTTTGTATATTTGACAAACTGACACTGCCACACTGAGTGTCGAACTCAGCTTGTCAAATACACACAGGGCAACACTGAAGGCTCCTGCAGAAGGCGACTGGCTGCCTCTTCATCAGCAGGAGATCTGAAAATATGAAAGAACGAAAGTTAGCAACTCCAGGAAAGAAGATTTTCACAGGAAGGATTCCACTCTTACCTCTTTCTAAATATAATGAAGGGTTTTGTTTTTTTCCCTTCTAGACATTTTAATGTGTCTGTGTATCATTAAATATATAGAGGCCACACAGGACCAGCCAATGGAATTGGCCCCTGTGCAGCTCAGCCAAGGCAGCTGCGAACCAAGCAAGGCAAAGACTGGCAGCCACAGAGAAAATGGCAAAAGAAGGGCCAGATCTGCCCTCTGTGTCTGGGCCCAAGATGCAGTGGTGGTCTCCTTCCACAAGGGTCACCCTCTTTGCTCCCTCCCTTGACAAGCTTAGACAAATCATCATCAATCAGTCTGGAAAGGACACAAACACAATTTTAGCATGCTTGCAACAGTTCTCTTCTACTTCGCCTGGCGAATTGGAAAAAAAAAAATGTTCCAAATTAGCTTCATAAGCTACAACACTTCATTTTTGAAAGGATGAAACCAACATTTAGTGCGCGGGTTGTAACTGTACCAACAGCTTCTCCCCGGCCTCTCCCTCTCACGCACGCTTGGCCTGAGAGAAGTGTCACACAGCAGCCTGCTGAGTCATGCATTCTTGGCTGGGTTTGCCCAACCTGGATAGTTATTGGCTGGATGGTCCCCACAAGGGACCATTGTGTCTCAGCAGCCAAAACTGACCGCTTGCCGTCCTCTAGTGGTTGCATGTTAACGGTCCAGGTAGGATAGTTTTCAATAAGCCAAAGTGCACTTTGGTTGGCATGTGAGGTGAAGGCAGACAGGGACTAAATTTTGTTTTGGATAACTGGATAACTCACCTGTGGTTTACTTTGCTTAGTTTATTGGACTGACCCAAATAAAGAATGCTTAGTGAAGCTGTGCTATGCTTTTTATTCATTTAAATAAATTTAAATAAAGAGCAATAAAATGGAAGAAAAAATCAGGTACAGCTCCCCCCACCCCCACCCATACCCTGCTAACACAATATTCACCGAACACCTGGGCTGGGTCAGTACAACAGCTCGACTAAAGGAAGTTGACCATTCTGTAGCCAAATGGGACATGTAGTCCACACCAGGCACAGTTTCCAAGGACTGGGGTGCCCCAAAGTGTGGCCTCCATCCTGACTTTTCCACCATACCCTGCAGATACCTGCATGGAAGGCTTATTTCTCTCTCCCCCACCACTCTTATTTTTTTCCTTAATGTGAGAGATAACTAGGTTGGAGATGGTTCAGATTTAGACAGAGGTGGCATTCAGCCGGTTCTGACCGGTTCTGGAGAACCGGTAGTGGAAATTTTGAGTAGTTCGGAGAACCGGCAAATGCAACCTCTGACTGGCCCCACCCGCATCTATTCTCCGCCTCCCGAGTCCCAGCTGATTGGCTGGTTGCCCCGCATAGGAGAACGGAGCTGGAAAGCAGGTTAGTGGGGTGGGTGAGGAATGGGGATTTTGCAGTATCCGCCCACCAAGCCACGCTCACAGAACTGGTAGTAAAAAATTTTGAATCCCACCATTGGATGACATAAACATTTTCTCCAGATTATTTAGGAGAAGGTTAAAAAGACCACAGCACAATCCTTTTATTCCTATCTATTTTTAGAGCATGTAATTAACAAGGAACAATTTATCAAGTCTCTGAAACTTGATTAATTAAGTTGATTAAGATTAATGGTTTACAATCACATTTCCCCCATTTTTTCCAATTAATGGCCTGATACCCCTCTCCAAGTTGGAGAAGCATCCTAGCCCAAAATGTGCTTAAATGGCTCGTGGATTTCATGAGTCATGTCTGAACTGAAGGTCTCAAGAGGTTTTGGGGCTTAAGGTTATTATATATCTGTTCTTTAGTGATGCTGATATTTAAGATAAAGAAACATGACCATGGAAACTTGAAATAGGATTTAACAGATGTGGAACCTGGTTTAAATTAACTACTGGATAACCGGACTGGATTTAAATACTGAAGAAAGAGATAGAAGAAAAATTAAAATTAAAAGAGGTGCACAAAAATGGCAGAATACTGCCTGGAAATAAAATCAGACTTAAGAAGTATAAGGAAAATGAAATGGAGAAAAGTGGAATTGTGCAGTATTGCTTTACAAATGCTAGAAATGGCGTCGTTGGAGAACAAAGACAGACAAGGAGAACCAGAAGGGGAGGAGTTGATTAAAGAAGAGGCCAGCCTCAATGAACAAATCACATGACGATCATTGAAAAAGGGAAAACGCATGGAAATTAAAACTTGGAGGTCTGAAGGGACAATTAAAGAAGTAATTGTTTCGAAAGTCAAACAAAGAAAAAGGAAACAGCAGAAAAGGGAATTACAGGAGAAAGTTCAAAAGAGAGAGGGGGATAAAAAATGGAGTCAGAAATGGAGGGGAAAAATAAAAAAATAAAGGAAAAGAGGAATAAGGGAAAGGACCAGAAAAGAAGGGGATATAGAAAGCCAGAAAAAAATGAAAAGAAGCTACATGGCTAGAAGACCTAGAGATAATGGGTAAACTGAGAATAAGAAAGGGGACTCTACAAGGCAATAATACATAAAGAGGTATAAGAATATAGATTGTAAAAATGGAATGATTGGAACTGATGTTTTCTTTTCTATTTGATTATTTTCTAAGAATTATTGTTAAATTAACTGAAATACGTGTAAAGATGGGACTATTATAAGAATGTCAATTACATTAAATGAAATTTAAAATATAGTTAAAATGAACTATGAGAATTGTACTAAAAAGACAAATATCAGTTTCTTCAATTAGCTGAAAAGATTAATGTATTAGAAAAAATAAATGTTTTAGAATAAAGAAAAGAATATCATGTGGAATCTAACCTAAAATGTATATGTGATATCTAGTATTTAGATGATAACTAAAATAATTATGTTATGGTAATTTTTAATCTGAGTTAAAGGGGAGTAAATTGAATGATGTATAAGACAAAAAGGTGGTGCACTCAAACAGATAATTAAGGGGGAAATGTTTGCAATTATTAACACTAGGATGGAATTTATTGAATAATGAAATAAGAATATGTGATGAAATTGCAAATATGACAGATAAAAGTATAAAAATACAATGAATACAGATTAAGAAATAAGAATTTTAAGATATTATACAAAGAAGATAAGAGTATAATTAAAGAAAAACAGAATAAGTTAAGATATGAACTAAAATGGATAAAATAAATGTGAAAAACATAAGAATATTTTTGAAAATTTATAGAAAATAGAAAATGTAATGATACGATAAGAAACTGAATATGTAAGATAGATATGTATGGTCATGTTTGTATGGAAATGTAAAAACCTGGAATCACACTGTTCACCAAAAGAGATGTTTGTAAAAGATAAAAATAAAAATCTTTTTGGAAAAAAAACGAGAAACATGATGCCAAGTTACCAGTTTATTATAATAAAGGAGTCAAGCTCCATCGCAATTTTAGGCATATCTATTGATTTCAATTGTTAATCTTAATTTTAAATCAAAGTCCAATTTAATGTTGCCAGAAATAACTGAGTCCTGTCACCAAACAAGGTCAAAAAACATGTCGTAAATACATTGTAAAAATGAAAGAAACATTCCTAAGATTGTAAAAAGGAAATGAAAAACGGTTCTCAAAAACTGCAAAATATTTCTGATGGCTCCTTCAATGCGTCACATTGCCACAATAAATTTCCAATCAATTGAACAGTATGAAGCATTCCATCTGAACAATCCTGAATATTGATATATAACATAGCCAGGGAAGGTATATTGCAGACCCCTGTCAGTTAAAGAACTCTGCTGTTGTGTGTCCCCCTCCAGTGGAATATCCCCCCGAGATGAGGCAGACCCATGCCCACCTAGCCTTCCTCAAAAGAGGCAAAGCATTGCTCTGCAGCCTTTGATGGAGAGTGCAGAGGAGCGGGCAGTCGACGGGCCAGTCGGTGCCCTGAGAGACCGTCCTTCTTCATCTTTGGAGTTCTCCTTTTTATAGGGCTTCTTCATTAGCCTGACCTCCTTTTAAAATTCTAATTTTTATATACCGTTGTTACATTTTACCGTTTTAGTGTTCGCTGCCCAGAGTTCCTCTCTGAAGCAGGTGGGCGGTTCAAAAAGGTGAAATCTAAACAAACAAACCAAAGTGGAGACCAAGGACAAATGTTCAATAAACATTCTAAAATGAAGATATTTGCTAGTTATCACAGCTGGGTGCAAAGGCCCATCTGAACACAAGGTGGCAGGAAAGAGCTTGACTTTTGGCTGGCCTCAGTTGATCATTCCTATTTTTTTCACTATGGATCAGGTAGCGATAGGAACCCATTTTTAAAAAAGGATTCCTGCCTTTCTGCTTTTAACAATAAGAGTATTTAGCAAATACGGGGGTAAAACATTTGCTATTAACTCTTCTTACATAAAGCACAGTTAAAAATTCTGTAAGCAAACATTTCCTAAAATTTGGGAAATGAAATATCCAGCTCTAATGCAGAAGACTGAATATAGATATGATTAAAGAAGGGAGAGGAACTGTTTCAATGTTAAATGAAAAACCAGTATTCATAGTATGGCATTTTTATGTTTGTTATTTTGCCACCTGATTGGTGTGCAGGAAAATTAAATAATGATGCTTAATCTCTCTATGTTCTTTCTTAAGGCACAAATTCAACCAGAACAAAATGAATAAATGAATTCTTTAATGGCCAAGTGTGGTTAGACATACAAGGAATTTGTCTTGGTGCGTATGGTCTCAGTGTACATAAAAAGAAAAGATACATTCATCAAGAATCATAAGGTACCACACTTAATGATAATCATAGGGTACAAATAAGCAATAAAAAACCTTTAAATGAATGGTTAAATGAATGAACTTTATGGTTCTAATGTCTTATGTAAAGACACATGCATGTAGTGCTGTTACCCATAGTGTATTTGAAATGGTCCAGAGAATTATTTATTCATTAATCTTACTGTCTAACACAACTTTTGGGAAGGACACAAAGCCATGGAGTTGGAAGACTGCGGGCCAATTCGCCTCCCTTCCAGCCCTTGGTTTTTATTCCTAGACCACTTAAGTTTCAAAGAGAACAAATTTTGAACAGTGATGGAAATTGGAAATTCTCTGGGTGCATTTTGAGGGGAGGGGTACCAACAGATTTTGAAAACGCCCGTCTGCAAATCCAGTGGACAGAGTTTGAAAGTGGACAGAGACTCCACAGTGCTGTGACTCCATCCCTCCTTTCAAACTATCACCTCCTCCTTGACACTGCTCACCTCCATCTTTAAGGAGGGGAAAGTTACGCAGAAGTAAATTCTACTCACTCCTAAAAGTGGAAAGGATCCATCCCATTTGTTACTAAACAAGTTTGGCAGTTTTTGTAACTGAACTCCCTGGAAAACAATGGCTAATTGGCCATTTCCCCAAAGCCGGAATTCAACCCATCTTCTTACCAGGCCAGAGGAGAAGATCCAGGCACCCCCTAGAAGAACCAGAGAAGCATACTTTACCCTCCTCTCTTTGAAGTCCTCACTTGGGTACTCCTGCCATTTGAAGCCGAAGAGGAAGAGTAGCGATGTCCACAAAGACAAGAGGTTGTTATGCAAGGGACCTCTCCTTAAGAGGAAGCTAAAATGGGGAAGATAATGTTGAGGTCAGATGATGACAGGAAATCGCTGAATGTTTGACAAGTCAAAATTGAGTAACGTTTTGCAGTCCTTGGTTCTCGCCTACCACATCGCCTATTCCTGCACCTAATTTGGTTGTTCTTCTGTGCCCAATCCAGATAATTTTTCTTGGAATAGAATAGAATTAAAGTAGAATTAAAGAGGAAAAGAAAGAGAAGGAAAGACAACAGCTTCAGCTCTGCGGATTGAGGACTGAGGGCTCTCCCTCTCTTCTTCCAAGCACAGTTCCTTTGCTGGCCTTCCAATATTTACCAAACCTCAATGTAAACCCAGGTTTGGGCAATGGAGATGAAAAATGACACTTTGGAGTTTCAAAGTGAATATGCATTTGTATTGATGTTCTGAAAGCATATGTAATTTATATACATTTATAAAATCCTCCCCTCCCACCTGGACCAACAGCCCCAGGGCACTGCAAGAATTTCTTGAGCTCAACTGCTGTACTTGGAGCTCTTCCCAATCATGACCACCTCCAGCATTTTCCTACTTGACACATGACCTGCCTTAGTTTTGATCGGATACTGTAGTGTTCATAACATGTTGGTCGGAACAGACCACCTGCCTGCTCCCACCATGGAATGAGTGCCTGGACTGCGTCCAGGATGGACACAAGGGGAGTGGCTGGTCAACTCAATCCAGATGGTAGCTGGAACTGTGCAATTCAAACTTCCTCCTCTTTGAATGTCCATCAAGTAAATCACACAATGGCACAACACACAGGACAAGTGTGAACCCAGCCAGGGAGAAGAGGCAAACGCTCATGGGAAAAACTTGGTTGAAAGGCCACACCAAGGTTATAGCAACATTTATAAGTCACTTTGAAATCATGTTTTATTCTGCTCCAATCAATGTATAAAGAGAGTGGACAACCATTTGTCTGAAATTGTCCAAAGTCTCCTGCTTGAGCAGAGGTTGGACTGAAAGTCCCACAAGATCTCTCCCAATTTTGTTGTCCTGCGATATACTTGCTTTATCCCTGTGGAGTTTGCTCCCGCTGAATCTCACAAGTGGGATACCAAAAGGCTCTGAATCAAAACATTCACCTTTAAAGGGCAAAATATACTTTACACACTATCACTCATAGCTCAAAAACATGGTGTGCATGCTTGATAGGAGCTGCTTAAACATATCATCTCGATGATCGCTCTGTGAAGTTCAGTAGGTACTGCAGCACCATATCTATCCCGAATTTTGAAATGAGTGAAAACCAAGAAGCTCAAACATTAGTTTAACTTTATTGCTTTATTTAACACAGTGTTTTTCAAATTTGGCAATTTTAAGATGGGTGCACTTCAACCCCCAGAATTCCACAACCAGCATGGCAGCTGGAGAATTTGGGGAGTTGAAACGTATACATTTTTATATCTTACCCACATTACCTATCTGATATTAACACAGTTGAGAAAGCCCAGGAATATTTCACAAGAAGAGTTCTCCACTCCTCTACTAGTTGCAGAATACCTTATGCCACCAGACTCAAAATTCTAGACCTAGAAAACCTAGAACTGCATCTCCTTTGGTCTGATCTAAGTATTGTACATAAAATCATACATTGCAATGTCCTACCTGTCAATGAATACTTCAGCTTCAACCATAACAATATAAGAGCAAACAATAGATACAAACTCAAGGTTAATCGTACCAAATTTGATTGCAGGAAATACGACTTCAGCAACAGAGTGGTCAATGTCTGGAATACTCTACCTGACTCTGTGGTTTCTTCCCCAAACCCCAAAAACTTTAACCTTAGACTGTAGACTATTGACCTCACCCTTTTCCTAAGATGTCTATAGGGGACGTGCATAAGCGCACCAACGTGCCTACCATCCCTGTCCTATTGTTTCTTTTATTTTTCTTATATATATATCCATGTATTCATAACTATGTTTTTACTTATACCTATTATCTTGTAAGCAATTGACAAAAATAAATAAATAAATAAATAAATAAATAAAATAAATCTTCAAGTTGGCATGTTTGAAAAACATTGTTTTAGGGTAACAAAGTAAGAGTTTCTCTCTTGAATACAATGATGTTTTAAAAATGTGTGTTAATGAATAACGTTCTGCTTCCAATTTGAATGCCAGCCCTTCCTCTTAATCTTAAATTGAGGATATGTAAACACTTTAAATATTGAACTCACTTTCAGAAGCAAAGGAGGAAAGGAAATCTAATCTCTGAAGAAAATGACCTGTTGGCTATCCTCTTTTCTGTTCCAGTCCATGCAATAAAAGCCAGTGTGGAATTAGTCAGTTTTCACCATTTGCCATTAGTTGGCAAACCTTATCCAGCACCCTCATCTCTCAGTGTGTAAATGAGGAGGTTTTTTTCAATGCCCTCTTTTGCCCAGAGAGATTCATCAAATTCAGTTGCTGATCACTTCTTCTTTTGTTTCAAATAAAAGAGGAATGGGAAAAAAATAATACATGTACTTAAAAATAGGGTGAATAGAGGAAGAGACTATTCATAAAGTATGCCTCACTGAAGTAACCAAACTGGAATAGAAAATGAATCATTATTTTATTTATTTGATGGATTAGAATTTTTCTTTGCAATAAAATATTCTCAAAGGAAGTTTATGTAATTAGTAAAGAATAGAATAAAAATCCATTACAATATACCATATTGAAATAATAACAGTGGCATATAAATGATCTAATCATCTAAGAGAGGTGTAAATTGCAAATGAGATCACATGGGAATACAGACAAAATTCAAAATCCAAAAAACATGGCTGGGACCCTCCTGGAGTCATGCAAAGGGAAGACTTGTATTTACCTTGACATTCAAAACTATGGTCCCTCAGGAAAGGGCCTGTCTCCAATTGACTACTTGCTTGGGATGCCTCTGTTAAGACCAAGGAGATACCTGAGAATATCCCCTATTGATGTACACACACACACACACACACACACAAACAGCCTGCAGCTAGGTCTCCATCCTGAAGACCACTTAACCCTGTTTTTTGGATGGCTTTCTCAAGGATACCCTAAAAAGCCAAGGGTCCAAATAAGATTGCTGGGTGGACCAGAAGTCCTGGCATGGTATCATCAGCCCCACACCCCAAGGGCCACAGCTGCCACCATCGTGTGTCCCCCAAGTTGCAACACAAGGGAAGGTCAAGAAGGCTGCCAAACTGGAGAGGCACATTGCTCAGGCACAAGACTTAAAACAGATTTGGAAAATCAAGTTGAGCTAATGTTCCAATCTGGATTAAGCTAGATCACTTTGGTTTTACGCATCAGTTTGACTTGTAGACTTCATTCAGAAAGAGGTTTTCATTGGCTCCAAAGGGAAATTCGAAATTGGCTCCAAAGGGAAACTCCACACAGCTATGTTGCTTCGTGAAGGGCCATAATCCAGAGGTAAGGATGCCCTCTGTTTCCTCCCTCTCCCCCGTCTAGCTCAGCCCCTCCACTTATGGCTGTAACTGCAGCGTATACATCTGAGGAAGGGCCTCTGGCAGAATGCAAGAGCTTATCCTAATAAAATTGGGGGGCTTTTAAGGTACCCAGAAGGATTATTCACCGTATTCACTCTTGTTTCAGGTTGCCCTCTTTGCCTCAACACAAAGACAGATGAGTATCTCCTTCCCCAAGCGATGCCAAAATCCATCCTCCAGTTTCAGTGCCAAATTTCTCCATCTGGTCTTGGAGTCTTTGGGAACACAGAATTACAACCTTGGGCTCTTGGCCTGTCAAGAAAGGCCCCCCATCATGTACAACGTATTTTCCTGCCTGTATTTCACTTAGAGAAGGCATTTGGACCCTGTGCCCCGTTACCTAAGTGAGGGCACAACAAGACTTAGGGACTCAGGCAGGGCACCTTGAGAGGACTTGGGGCAATAAGGGGGAGGCTGCATGCCCAGCTGTTGGATGGACCCTGCTAGGAAGACATATTGGTAATATTTGAAGTGTGACGCAGTCATGAAATTGCTTCTTCCTGTATTGCCCAAATTTGTTCCCAACTTACTATATTGCTTAAAATTGTTCTATCAAGAAGTTCTTCTCTGCGGTCTTTTGCACAAAGTACAACGTTTTTCAGAAATTTTTGAAGACAAGCCTTAGCAGCATCAAGTTGGGATTTTTCCATCCTCTTTTTCCTGTAGTTTTGTTATTTTGTTCAAGAGTGAGTAGTCCTAGTAGATCTAGGGGCTGAATGGTGTGTACTAGTGAACCATTACCAAAGGTTATTGAAGAGAACATGCTAACGTTTCCCATACAGAAGTCCTTCCTTCCTTCCTTCCTTCCTTCCTTCCTTCCTTCCTTCCTTCCTTCCGTCTTTCCATCCTTCCGTCCTTCCTTCCTTCCGTCCTTCTTTCCTTCCTTCTGTCCTTCCTTCCTTCCTTCCTTCCATCCTTCCTTCCTTCTGTCCTTCCATCCTTCCTTCCTTTCTTCCTTCCTTCTGTCCTTCCTTCCTTCCTTCCTTCCTTCCTTCCTTCCTTCCTTCCTTCCTTCCTTCCTTCCTTCCTTCCTTCCTTCCTTCCTTCCTTCCTTATGGGTATATGACGTCTAGAGGAGAGCCCTCTTCATTCCAGGGACGGGAATGATTTCAGGAAAAGCAATCAAAATGCTTCTTGATCTCTGGCTCTAATCATGCATGTTGAGAGAGGTGGAAGCTATGAGAAAAGTGCTTCTACAAGTATTTGGTGCAGTATAGCTGAGAACAAGAAAGAGAAGCACATGAAAACGAGGGGCAATGAGCTTCCAGGATCAATGATACCAGCAAGAAACACCCTTCGATTTATTTTAACAATTTTGATTGGTTTTGAGGTGTTTTTTGAAAATGCTGATAATAAAGTTAAGGGTTAGGGTTGGGTTAAGGCTCTGTAATTATGCCTAAGGCTTATTTGATGCTCTGAATAAAATTAACACCATAGGCTGGCAGGGGTGGCACAGTGGCTCAGGGGTTGCTGGGCTTGTTGGCTGGAAAGCTGGCAGCCCGGACTTGAGACCTGAGCATCATGCAACGATGAGGTGAACCGTTTTGCATGTCAAAAGCATGCGAATGCGAGTAGACTTTCAAGAAGAGATTGGACTGCCATTTGTCAGAAATGGTGTAGGGGCTCCTGCTTGGGGGTTGGTGGGGGGGCTGTTGGACTAGATGACCTACAAGGTCCCTTCCAAATCTGATTATCTGTGTCCCCATCATGGGCAGACTAAATGACCTTGAGTTACAGGAGGAAGACCCACAACCAAGAGCCTGAGCCAGGGCTGTAATCTGAGACAGTGTCCCTGGGGGACAAAGGGAGAAAGGGAAACCCACTCGGACTTTTAAGAGTCTGTTCTTCTTAGAATAAAAATAGTACTAAGGTTCCTAATTATGGCACCCTGTTCTGGTCTGCTTTGAGGGGCTGACACCCTCCCTCCTTATTATGAATGGTTCCCCTCCTTGCTTGAACTTAAGAAACAAAGTTCCTTAAGTTTTCCTTAGCTGCACTCAGTTAGGACAAGTCGACCTTTTCCTTTTTTCTTAAACGTTGTTCTCCAACGTTTCTGCTCTTCTGTGCCTCCTACCCCTACCAAGGTCCGTGTCTGTCTGTGTCTCCTTGCTCTCTCTGTGATCCCAACTTTATTTATTTTTTGTCCTTGCCTCTCTCCTCCTTATGACCGATCCGTTTCCTACTAGAGACCCCCTACTTTGATTTCCTGACTGACATAAATCAAAGAATGAAATTTAAAAATAAATATTCCGGAATGCTTGTAAATGCTAAAACCAACGACTGGGAATTTACCTGAAGCACAGGTGGGGCAGGGGAAATGTTCCCTATCTCTGGGAACTTTGGGCGGTCCAGCAGAAGAATGCCCTCTGGGGACATCCTTGGTCTTGGAGATGAGAGCTGCCCCCAACCTCTTGGCCTTCCAAGAGACCCTCAAAACTTGGCTCTGCTGATTGGTAGATGGCGGCAGTTCCAAGATGGAGGTGGCTGAGGGGCAAGAAAGAAGACCCTCACTTCCCTACCATTCATGATTGCAAGCTGCCCCGAGTTCCCAGGTGATCACACAGCTGGCCAATAAATGTTATGAATGAATGGATGGATGGATGGACTTGGTTCCTAATTCCTAACATGCAATTTTAATGTTTTTAATATTTTTGTATTCTTGCTTCGATAGTGAGATGGGTGGCATGACAAATTTAATAAATACATTCCCTTCACAACTGCAGCCCCACTCTGTGTGGAGTTTGTATTTGGCTTTTCCTTCACCAAAATAGCTGACACCCCCCCTTCCCTCCAGCTCACTTCTCACAAAATGCATTCTGAACAACCAAAAAACCCCATAACCTTATCTGTCCTTCACATTATACAATTGCACACCGGGGGTAAAGATTCGTAAAGAGTTCCTTATTGTAAGATACCTGTGGAATGTTTTTGAAAGTCATTTTTGCTGGAAATTGTTGTCTGAAATGGTTCTTGTGGTATTATGGTCCTGGCAAATTTTTTTTTTAGTTAACTTCCAGGTCAAGATATATTTCTAAAAGGTTCATATAATTTCTATGTTTGGAAAATACAGATCCTTTATGTTTTTATTTTAATATTATTTCCATTTTTAAAAAGTAGAATGTCGGCATCTTTTTCTAACTGTTAATGACCCAGAATGGCATAACTTTCAGGAATACAATTAAAACCACTGCAGCTGATATTTTGACTGCTATTTAAAGGCTTGGATGAGCCCTTCCACCCAAAAACTCTGCAGTAGAAAAGACAAACTGCCGGCATCGGTAAAACCTTGTTTGACAATATGGAAGAAATAGAATTATAAATGTCCAGTTTGTCCCTGGGAGACCCCACCACCCTCAAAGACCCCCACTGTAAAAGATCTAAGAAGGTGGCAGTGGCAGGAGAGAGTATAAAAATCTAAGGATCTCTCTCTTGGCACTGCTGAAAACCAACCCCTTATTTTCTGGGCATAACTGAAAGAAATCAGGGGTGCCTGTACTGCAGCCTTCACAGCTTACAGATTTTCTCCATATCATGTTTTCTGGACAATATTTTTGCTAATAATGCAAGGCAACACATAGCTTTCTGGCTGTGTAAACTGCAATCCTTCAAAAAGGAGAACAGAAACAAACTTCCCCAGTGCGCAGGGAGGCCCATTTCTATAAAATTGCATCAGTCTGACTCTAAGATAATTGTTACAAATATTTTCAAAAACTGCCTTGATATTCTCCAAAGTGATTTCACCTTCAAGTCTTAATGTTGCTTAGTTTATTTTCGGGGTGCTTGATTTTTTTCTTTCAGGTTTCTCTGGGTGGGAGTATTTTTGAATACAGCTTAGCTTGATTAGCAGAGCTGCGTTCATTTCTGGTCACCACAAAACAAAACAAAAAGAGGTTGAGACTCTGGAAAGAGTACAGAGAAGAGCAACCAGGATGATTAGCGGGTCTGGAGGCTAAAATGTACAATGAAGGGCTGTGGAAAGTGACTAGTCCAAAGAAGAGAAGGACTAGGAGTGACATGATAGCGGTCTTCCAGTGCTTGAGGGGGGGTGTCACAAAGGACAGGGCTTAAGCAAATGTTGGGATCAAGAGAGGCTCAAGTACAGTTCAAGGGAACATGGACGACGGGAAGAAATCGCCCGGCAGAATTGCCATTCCAAACTGAAAACACCACTTCCGTCTGCAACAATTGCAACCATGGAAAGAAAACGATCTTTTATCAAATTGAAGAAGAGCTGATAACGAAAGGAAAATATCGTGTTGGTTTGTCACTGATGAAGACACGTTCTGGCAGAGGTCGAGGGATTTATTTTTATTTTTATTTATTTATTTGATTTGTCATCCACTTACAAGATAATAGGTATAAGTGTATGCATAGTTATGAATACATGAAATGGGTACATAGAAGAAAAATAAAAGAAACAATAGGACAGGGACGGTAGGCACGTTGGTGCGCTTATGCATGCCTCCTACAGACCTCTTAGGAAAGGGGTGAGGTCAATACTAAACAGTCTAAGGTTAAAGTTTTTGGGGTTTGGGGATCTCACTATGGGAGGATTTTCTGAGCAAGCAGGAAACGCTCCATTTTTGCAGACCCCACAGAATTCTTGCTCCTAGCAGAGGAGGCGAGAAAAGTGTGACGCGACTTGCCGTCCCTTCGAGGTGCTTTTCTCTCAGGCACCTGCCTAAATCGCTTCACGGTTTAGGTGAACCTGTAGGTCTCTCCTTCTTGAAAACGCCGGCAACACAGCCATGCTTGCAAACAGGCCCCTTCTCTGCTTGCAGCCGAGGGTCTGCGTTCACCCTGGAGCGCAGGATGGGTCCTGCCCTGAACCTCTCCGGAGGAGGGTGGCGGCCGAGGGGCCATTCTGCTGAGCCCCGAGACCCGTGGCCTGCCAACCTCGGCCTTCTCAAAGGGTCCCTGGGCAGCTGGGCAGAGCCGCCCCCGCCCCTCCCCACCCTGCCTGCCTGCCTGCCTGCCTGCGGGACTTGACGTGAAGCCACAGCATGACCGCGGAGGTCCACCGCGGAGCCCAACAGTTCTGTTGCTAAGCAAGACAGTTGTTAAGTGAGGTTTGCCCCATTTTTACAACCCTTACTGCCACAGGTGTTAAGCGAGTAAGATGGGCGTTAAGTGAATGTGACTTTATGCATTGACTTTGCTCGTCAGAAGGGGGCCAAGGGGGGACCCCGGGACGGGGCGACTGTCACCAATAGGGCCAGTGGCCAAGGGAGGGTCTGGATTTTGACCAGGGGACCACAGGGAGGCTGCTGCGGGCATCGGTCCCTCTCTTCAGCCCCGGCACCTTTGAAGGGCTACTCGGTGAAGGGTGGGAAGGCAAGGACCCCCAGCCTTTGGCAGGTGAAGGGTGGGAAGGCAAGGACCCCCGGCATTTAGCAGGAGTGCAGGGGGGGGGAGAGGGGCAGGGGGCGGCTCCACTCCGTTTCCTCGAGCACAGGGGAGCACAGGGGGAGCTGGGGGGGGGTCCTCTGGAGGCTTCCTGGGATCCCCAGAAGGTTTGTCGCTCCCTCCCTGCAAAGTCCCTAGTTATCTCTGGCAGGCAGACTCCCAATCCTGGCCTGCTTCTGGCTGAACGGATGGCAGATGTGCTGCTTATCAGCCCCCCCGCCCCCCCGCCTTGTGCCAACCCGGCCCTCTTTCAACACTGCCGCCGCCACCACCGCTGAGTGCCGAGTCATTGCCAGGGGGAAGTGACTGACCGCTGGGTGTCAGCCTCCACCGGGGGACCTGCTTGCTCAAAAACTGGCAGTTGGGGCTTTGCATCAGCTCTCATCCGCTGTGGCCAAGGGCGTTGCTCCGGCTCTTGCCAGCAGCTGCGGTGGAAAGGGAGCCACAGCTGGAGCAGGGAGGGAGGGGGGGAGGGAAGCCCAGGGAGGCTAACAGCAACCCATTGCTTGGAGCTCGGGCGTCCTCTGGGAAACCTTTAAGAGGGTGGACTTCAAGCTCCCAGAAATCCTCAGCCAGCCATGAAATTCGACTTACTCTCTTTAAAATAGAGAAGATAGAATGACAAGAGTTGGAACTGGGGCCTTGGAGGTCTTCTACTCCAACCCCCTGCTCAAGCAGAAGACTCTATAGCATTCCAGACAAAGAGTTGTCCAGGGATGGAGCACACGCCACTTCCGGTGGCAAGCCCTTCCACGGGTTGAATGCTCCCACGGTTCGGACGTTTCTCCTCAATTCTGCGTTGCTTCTCTCCTTGGTTAGTTTCCATCTATGGTTTCTTGCCTTGCCTACGGAGAATAGGCTGACCTCCCCCCGCCCTCTTCTTTGTAGGAGCCCCTCAAATACTGGAACGGTGCTGTCGGGTCCATCCCTTCCGCCCCTGTTCTCTTCGTTACACTAGACATACCCAGTTTCTGCAACCATTCTTCACCTGTTTCAGCCTCCGGCCCTCAATCCTTTTGGTTGCTCTTCTTTGCGCTCTTTCTAGAGCCATGGCATCCTTCTTCTGTGTGGTGACCAGAACTGAATGCAGGATTCCAAGTGTGGTCTTACTAAGGCTTTGTAAACCAGTGGTACAACTTAATGTGATTTTGATTCTGTCCCTTTGTTAGAATAGAATAGAATAGAATAGAATAGAATAGAATAGAATAGAATAGAATAGAATAGAATAGAATAGAATAGAATAGAATAGAATAGAATAGAATAGAATAGAATACAATACAATACAATACAATACAATACAATACAATACAATACAATAAGGAATACAATAAGGAATAGAATAGAATAGAATAAGGACTAGAATAGAATAAGGACTAGAATAGAATAGAATAGAACAGGATAGAATAGGATAGAATGGGATAGAATAGGATAGAATAAGGAATAGAATAGAATAGAATAGAATAGAATAGAATAGAATAGAATAGAATAGAATAGAATAGAACAGAACAGAACAGAACAGAATAGAATTCTTTATTGGCCAAGTGTGACTGTACCCACAAATAATTTGTCTCTGTGCAGAAACTCTTGGTGTACATAAAAGAAAAGATACATTCGTCAAGAGTTGAGAATCATAAGGAACAACACTTAATGATAGTCATAGGGTACAATAAGCAATCAAATCATACTAGGAAACAGTCAATATAAATCGTAAGGATACAAGTGACAAAGTTACAGTCATACAGTCACAAGTGGGATGGGATGGGTGATAAGGAGTGATGAGAAGGTTAATAGTGATAGTAGTGCAGACTTCGTAATAGTTGAACAGGTTGAGGGAATTATTTGTTTAGCAGAGTGATGGCATTCGGGAAAAAACTCTCCTTGTGTCCATTTGTTCTGATGTGCAGTGTTCTATAGTATCGTTTTTAGGGAAGGAGTTGAAACAGTTTATGTCCGGGATGTGAGGGGTGTGTAGATATCTTCTTTTTGACTCGTGCAGTAGACAGGTCCTTGATGGAAGGCAGGTTGGTAGTAATTGTTTTTGCTGCAGTCCTGATTATCCTCTGAAGTCTGTGTCTGTCCTGTTGGGTTGCAGAACCAAACCAGTGCTAATGCCGCCCAGAATTGCATTGGCTGCTGATGCGTGCTGTTGGCTCATATTTAAGTGATTGTCCACTAGGACTCCAACATCCCTCTCGCAGTTACCAGCATTAAGCCAAGTTTCAGCTAGTTTATACCTGTACAGTTGTTTTCTCTTTCCTAAGTGTCATCCATGTAGATAAAAGTGTACTTTTATCTACGTAGAATTTCATTTTCTTAAGATGGGGATCCCAGTGTTTGAGTCCGTCAAGATCTTTTTGGATTTTAAGCTTGTCTTCTGAAAGATCTTCACCATATTAAATCTACTTGGTCTGAACTCTCCACTGACTTTATGGACTTCTTTGCCCTTACTTAGATCTGCTGCATAGAATGTTGCATTTGAACTCAGTTTAAATGCTGGCTGAGGAATTCTGGGAGTTGAAGTCCAGAAGTCTCAACATTGTCCAGTCTGGAAAGCCTTGCTCTAGTGCAAGAGAGATTTTAGTGTCGTCCCTGTTCTAATTTCATCTGCAATAAAGGTGAAGCGTTTGAGTCAAGCTTGGCCCTTGGTGACACACAGGCCAGCAGTTCAAATGCAACATTCTACGCAGTCAGTTAATTCTTTATCCAAAATTAACTTTTGGTTGCTTTTGATCTGACCGAAGAAGCAAAGAAGTCCATAAGTCAGTGGAGAGTTCAGACCAGGCAGGTCTGATATGGCAGAGGCCTTAGAGAAGGTCACCAAGCATAGTAAGAGAGGACGTGGAGGACTTTCCCTCAAGGCCCCTCTTAGCCCCAGCTTGGCTTTCCCTTTGACAGAGGTGGACTTTCCATCCCAGTCCAACCTCCAGGAAGGAGCAGGGGAAAAGATGGCGGTTATCACTGCCAGTCTGAAGTCCTGCATGGGGGACTTGACCCGAATTCCTTGGTTGTATTCTGTTCGCAGTTGGTTAGCCAGGTCTAATCCCACATGGCTTCTGAGCCCAAAGCCGGCTGGCCAGGTGCCACCAGATGGGGATAAAATAAGTTCCCCAAAGGTGAAGGCGCCCGCAGGAGTTTCTCTGGGGTTTCAGAAGTGAGAGGACACGCAGAGGGTTGAGAAATAAAGCCCAACCATCCAGCTGAGCAGCAGAGGGAGCAGCTGCTTTAGGGTTAGAGAAGAGAAATGGCACCGTGGCGTAATCCGAGCCCTTTTTCTTTCAGGCAAAAAAGAGAAAAGCTCTGCCTGAGCCTGGCTGCTCTGCCACGAAGGTCCAGGTCTCCCGGGGGAAAGAAACCCAGATAATCCAGAGGCCACAGGGGATCCTGGGCCAGCAGTCAGAGCAGACCGGCCACTCAGCGTTTGCTGCAACCCAACGCTGCGTCGTCCGACAGAAGGGCAGCTTCAGCTCCTCGACTTTCCCATAATTGGTAGCAAAGGCCGCCCAGCCTGGGAACATTCTCTGCCATCGGACGGTTCCCAGGGAAAAATGACCCCGCTCCGAAATTAAAATAGAAGAGCTTTTCAGCTTTATTTCCAAGAAGGTCCATGTGGAAGGTGCAATTCACGGACTGGGAGCCTCTAATAGAAACTTTTCACCATGCTGACAAAGGGAGGAATTGGGGCACAGGGGTGGGGACCCCCCCAGGGCTGTCTCTGCATAGCAGGTAGCCAGGGCAGGTAAGAGGAAAGGATGCACGGATAGGGTGTGACGGTCGTTTTTCCTAAGCAATTCTGTCCTTCTCTGGCAAACCTGCCAACTTTTGGCCAAAGATAAACTTCAATTCGCTAAGCAGAACTGGCCACTAGGAGAGAAACGGGAGCATGATTCCAATGTCTGCATCGGGATACTAGGGCACAGAAACCCCGTAGGATTTCTTCCTCTCTCTCTTTTTTATTTCTAACATCTACAATTTGTTGGCTACTATACATATAATAAGCTAGGTATTATTTACTTATGCTGCGTTTATTAGATTTATATTTATTGTGTACAAATCAAGGTAGCCCAAAAGGTGCTCCCTTCTCCTGTTTGTCCCACGACAGCCTGTGCTTCTCCTTCCATTTCCTGAATATATCCCCTTTTTTTTTTCTTTTCGGCATTTTAGAGAACTCTCCCATTTTTCCCTTGGGGGAGAGGCGATGGGTGCAGTACAGTCTTCAGTACAGTACAGTTTCCCGTTTTTCCTGGCTCTTGTTCTCCCTCAGGATTTTACCCCATCGGGTCCTTGGATCCAGCCTGCCTTCCATCACAGTTCTGCTGTGTATGTGCTGCAAGCTGGCTCCTTCGGTGGGTCTCTCTGTTTCAAGGAGGACGGGATCATTTCCCCTCAGCGTCAATTCTTCAACCAATTCCTTCCTGTTGATGAGGTCCAGGATAGCCAAACCCTGATTCTTTCACCGTCTGACAGGTGAATTTGTCAGCGAGAGGGGAGTTGTACAAATTTACGGTGTCCTGCCCTCAACCTATTTGTTAGCCACTTTTTCTGAATAAATTGTAGATTTTCACGGCTGTTCAACATCCAACCCAGTTTCAGGGGAGCCCCTCTGCAAGATTTTGATTCCCACCCCCCTCAAGATGTTTTTGCCGTTGACCAACCCATTAAAAACCCATCGCCTTCAGCCGTGCGTGTGAAGCACGGCTTGCAAATTGATAATGGGATCTTCAGGAGTAACGGGGTGGGTTTCTATCTGTGCTACACCCTAGAGACCAAGAACTAGGCGAGGGAGAGGGAGGTCAGATTCTTTTTCACAGACACACACCTCCACACACAACCCAGCCCACCCCCCAAATAATTATCCAATCAGTGAGGATACAGGCTTCTCCCACGGGAGTCTTTGCAAGCAGACAGTTACATTTTGTAAAAGGAACTCCACTGTGTAATGGGAGGGATGTGCTGAATCTCTGTACATTGGAGGCATAAAATGCAGAAGTCCCTATTCTTCTGTTGCCCCGGGCATTATTGCGTTGCCCGTGAACATTGCAATAAACAAGATAGCATAGCTCTCCGTCAATATGGAGTGTTTGAAGAAAAGCTGCAAGAACCAACACACGGAGCAACCGCTCTGATAGCCAGATAACATTATATACTAAAATACAGTGGGGAAAAAAAGCTTTTTAATTAGCATGTGAAAGATAACAGAAGGAAAGTCCAGCAGATCCCCGTGGGAAGGGAATTCCACAGTCATGGTGCCGTCATTGAAATACCGTCCTTCTCCAATATTGTCCTCCACTTCTCAGAGCCGCCCATCCTTGGAATGCAAACTCAGCTCGGGTCCTCCGAGCTTCAGGGAAAAGGCTGTTGGGAGCCACAATATGCTGGGAAACAGCATATTTTCTATGAACTTGGCTGTTTGCTTGCAGACATTTCATTACCCAAATAAGTTACATTAGTAGGGCACTGATGACGTTACCTAGTTGGGTCTGCAAGCAAACAGCTAAGGTAAGAGAGCACAAAGGACCCCACCATTCAACCCTGAGCTACAAATATTATTTAATATTGGAATAAACTGCTTAGGCCCGCTTGTTTCTCCTGTTCAGGGGATCTCCCAGTTATTCTCCCTCCTCCCTGTCAAATTTTATAAATAATGAAATCGCCCAAAACGGAACCTGTCCCCTCAAAGAGAACTATAAGCAGGAGGAGGCAAGACTAGTCCAAAGTGAATTAGATGTATTTGTCCCTGGATCTGAGGAAGGGGGTGCTTCCTTTTGACAACGTTCGCATCTCCCTTTGGTGATGATCCAAACCTGGGAGCGGCGGGGAGAACCACATGCATTCTAGTACATAGATCCACTCCTGTCAGGGTTCCAAGTCATAAATCCATGACAAGCAAAACTCCGAGGCAGGCAGATTCCTCAAAGAATAGCTTTACTGGATGTATCATGTTGGCACAGATCTGGTGAAAACCGACTCTGAAAACTTCCGTGGTTTTTGCTTTTCTACTTTCCCAAAACAATCAGTCACATAGTCCAATCGCTGTGCAGTCTGGCAACCCAGCGGCATCACCCCGCCTTCCTCCGACCAGGTGTGAGAATCTCCTTGGTTCCCAAGAGAAAGCATTTTGTTTTGGCTACCAGGTCGCCTCTACCTCAATCCGCCCCTCCCTATCCCTCGGCCACAGTGTGGCAACCTTGAAGCTGTCAAGATGGCTCTGGTCAGGCCAGCTTCAGGCTTGACACCTCCCTCCACTATTTTGTTTTTCCTTGGATACCAAACCTGGCAGAGCAATGTGGTTTTTCTGGCACCTGGCATCCTGGGTCCCTGACAAATGCATTCACCAAAGAATGAGGTAGAACAACAAAAGTAGAACCGTGTTTCAGGGATATCTTTACTTGGAATTTTGCAAGGTTCTAGACTTCGTTTGTGAATAGTCCAATCTGAAGGCTAGGATAGTATAATTTATACATACTACTAAAAAAAATCAATCAATATAATAAATATATATAGTATATACTACATTTATGCTATATTATTTATACTCTGGAGCTGTTTTTTTTAGGACTGAGAGGAATGTACTAATCCTTGTCAATATATCACATAAAATGCGGACCGACCAAAATTTCACTCTTGCAAATAGGCTCGTGATGAAGTTTTAAAGGTAAATTAATTGAAAGTCTCCCCAGGGTCAAGTTAATCCACAGGGGATAATTAAGACGTGTTTAGGGGCAGCAGTGCTCATGGTCCTTTCTTCCCCACCATGGGTTCCAATTCTGCTCTTAGTAACACATTCAAATCCAGGTAATCCTTGATTCTTGATGGTTCATTTAGTGACTGTTTGAGGCAGATGGGGCTTTTCCTCATAAACACGTCTCTTCCCCCGGCCCCTGCTGCTTCCATCTTTGAGACAGAAAGAAAGCACCACTATTTTGAAAACTTTCCTTCGGTATTCCTACTGTGTTTCTAAAACAAAGCCAGCAAAATGGTGGCCTCAGAAGATTTGTGTTTGTGTGCGATGCCTGTACATAGTTGCAGAGGTTGTGGTGGAGGAAGCGTCACAGAAAAGGCAGGTGCACTGAGGGGGGCAGAAGCCTCTCCACCTCCCCAGGGTTTTCTCCTTTCCAGAAACTTTCTGGGAGGTTGTTTTTTTGGTTGCCAAGGAGGTTTATAAATGTTATTTACTTATACATCCAGTTTCTCTGGCTGCTCACGCGTACATTCTCTGGGTGGTTGAGAAAGGTTAAGATGACAGAATAACAATTTCAAAGGACATAAAAGTGTCCATGCTGGAGCATGGGAAGCTGCGGGGGGAGATTGGCATCGAATAACCATTTTGAACCAGTTCCAAAGAGGACAACCTGACCAGGGCCTGAAGAAAAGCCAGATTTTCAAGCATGGAAGTCCTGTGCTGCTCAACAGCCAAGGAAGAAGTGGTCATGGGAACGCAAACACCTAGCTACACGTGGTCAACCTATTCTCCAAAGCACCAGAAAGCAAGACAAGAGGCAATGGGTGGAAATTAAGCAAGGAGAGATCCAACCTAGAACTAAGGAGAAATTTCCTGACAGAGAAGACAATGAACCAGTGGAATAGCTTGCCTTCCAAAGTTATAGGGGCTCCATCACTGGAGGTTTTGGACAACATTTGTCTGAAATGGTATAGAGTCTCCTGCTTGTGCAAGGGGTTGGACTAGAAGACCTTCAAGATCCCTCCCAACTCTGTTACTCTGTTATTCTTTTATAAAAGGGGATGTTCCATCTATGGCTGGCCAACTTCAGCCTTGCAGCCCATCAACCTCCTTCCGTCTCTATCTCCACATGACACCGAATGCTGAGCTGGTGGGGCTTCTTCCGCTTTCTGCCTTTCTTGCTCTGGCTTACTTGAACCTGACTCGGCATCAGACTGGCCCAGAGAGGTGACCCCATGGGAGGAGAAATCTATATTGGCCCCGGGTTGAGGAAGGGGTGTGGATGCATCCTCTCTGTGTCCTCTAGCACAGCATTTCTCAATCTTGACAACTTTTAAGATGCTGGCCAAGGGATTCTGGAAGTTGGTCTTATATATCTTAAACTGCCAAGGTTGAGAAATAAGCTCTAGGATGTTCAGTCACAAAAGAGGCAAAAAGAAGGAAGTAGGGTGAAGTTCCTTGGGGAAACCACGGTGCTGCATGGCAGAGGCCTCCTGAGATTCTGCTCATGGTTCAACCATAAATGCAATGGTACAGCTCCCATTTGCACAGAAGAGGAAATGTTCTGAGGATCTGGAGAAGGCTTGCCCTCCCAAATTGATCGTGGGGGGGGCGGGAGTCTTCCTAAGGCAGCAGGGGCAGAATTAGGGGTCACAGGATCCTTGAAGGGCTGTTGCAAGCAAGAGGGCATTGATTTATTCTCCAAAGTATCCGAGAGCAGGACAGGAAGTCATGGGTGGAAGCTCGTCAGAGGGAGATTCAACCTGGAAATCAGGAGGAATTTCCTGACAGTGAGAACAATTAATCCATGGGACAGTTTGCCTCTCGAGTTGTGAGGACTCCAACACTGGAGGTTGTTAGGAAGAGACTGGACAACCATTGGTCCAGGACAGAATAGGGTCTCCTTCCTTTGGGCAGGGAGTCAGACTAGAAGTCCTCTTCAAGGCCTCTTCCAGTCCTAAGATCCGATGATTCCAACACTTCGGTTTGAGCTGGGATTTGGCCAAGGTCTTCCCACCTTCCATTGTTTCCCTATCCCGGCTCCTTCAGGTGCCATTCTGTGGATGCCAACGTCTCTCCTTGGACGACGCTTGTGGATCAGACCTGGCTCTTAAGGAAGCGGAAATGCCAGGGAAGCATCCTGGGCCCAAAGCCATCCAGGAAGGATCATGGGGAGAACATGCTCTGCGCACCGCAAGTGCCCCTTCCGTTCGGTAAAAACGGTCGAAGTGTCACGTGAGGGAGAAGCAAACCTCAGTCGCTTTCCCGTTCATGGGGACCTCAACAAGGGTGTGTGTCAATGCCTTGGATTTCACTATGCAATCTTCTTTCCTCCTCTTCGAACTTTGACATTGTAGGAAGTTAGCACCCACCCCTCCTCTCCTAGAAAAATGAAATATCGTGGGAAATATTTAAAAAGGCAGAATGTTTCCCCCCTAAAAAGAGCAGAAACACCTCAGAAGCCGAAGCCCACCCCCGCCTTTGTTAATGGGTGGGCCATTAAGGCCTGGACCAGAATACTTCACATAACAAAGATCTCCAGGTAAAGGTAGAGCAATTGCCCCAAAGCCCTTTCAGTGCATCATCATCCAGCAAGGCTCAACCAAGCCTGGAACTCAGGACAGCCTACAAAGTTAGCTAAGACCACCACCACCACCCGCCCCTGGAAGTCTGACAGCCAATGGGATACATTTTTTGCACAGGAACAGGGAACGCTAAGGTGGGGCCCAAGAGAGGGTATATAAGGGTCTCTCAGCATCTTGGCTGGCCTTTCTTGATCTCTTCCTTCACCTTGAAGCATGTGACCATCCTTCCTTTTCACGCTGGAGCTCCAGGCCACGTGGTCCTCTCCACCATTAAACCTTCCAAACAGCCTCCATGTTTCCAGTGTCTTTTTCCCCCACTTGGGACTGAACCCAGAAGGATATTTCTTCCAACAGCATGAAATTCAGAAACACAACCTAAAGAAATATTAGAAAAAGGGTCCGAGAGCAAACAGGCCCCTCACGTGGGTGCAAATCTCCACCCGACGTTTATTTATTTATGTTCTTAAACTCATGGGACCCCTCAGATCCCCACAGCGACTCTGGGTGGCGACCAATTTTAAACAGAAGCCATAATGTAAAACCATTAAAAAAAATGCAGCTGATGACAAACAATTGAGAAAGGAAATGGCAGCCGCACGTGAAAAGTAAAGGCCCCACCTACTCTGCTTCCCCAATGTCCCCCTGACCCTCCCAGGTCTGGGCAGACAGCCAGGTCCTCAGCGTTTCCAGAAGGCTGGCAGGGTTCAGGCCAACCTGATCTCAGAGACGGGCACTATGAACAAAAAGGCCTTGTTTAATTAAGGAGACCCAAAGTTTCCCCCCTGCCAGTCCTAATAAGGCAGGCAGAGGCAACTGGAGTCAGGGTCCTTCAGAGGAAAGGCCATTTCCCCGTGGCTTTTAAAGATAACCTTGAATTCGGTCTCTGAAACCCAGGAATACACTGTTTATAATGCATTAGGCCAACTGAAGCCCGTGAATATCCCATTCCCTCCCTGCTTCTGCTACAGTTCCTCCACAAGGGCGACCACCCGTTTTCAGTCCCATCCCAGACGGGAAACCCAACTGAAAGGGGAGCAGATATTCTACTTCTTCCAGAGTTCTCCGCATCCCTCTTCTCGACCACCTTCAGCGAAGAAGGTGAGAGATGAATTGAGACTAGTCCAGAACTGGTCCGGGGGGCTCACAGCGACTTCTTGAAGAGGGGCAGACCATTCCTTACTTGTCACCAAACTAGTCTACTGGCTTCTGATTTCTGAATCAGCTGTGGAGTGGGAAAGTCTTCCCTTCTTTTCTTAGGAGACCAAAGAGGAACAAGATGTCCACCAGAAAGGGCGCTCATGGCAGGAGATCAAAAAAAAGGACACCTTTCCCACCATCAACCTGTGTCCACAGGTCACCTATTGGGAGGCCAACTAGGAGATGAGTTTCTAGCACACCAGTGCCTGAACTCCCAGCTGCCCGCATCCTATCAACACCCCAGTTATTTGATGGCAGAAGCGTCAAGGTCGGCTGGGGGTGGGTGGGGGCAGGATAAAATAAGTTGAAGTGTGAGAGCCACCGCTACACAGGTAAAACTCGTCCATTTCGTTTAATCTCCTGCCATGAGGAACACCCTTCTGGGTGGACATCTTGTTCCTCTTTGTTATCATATTCCGTATCTGTGGTCTCCTCAGAGAAGAAGGGAAGAAAAAGTGGGCAACTGGTTAAGAATTCAGCAGCAAGCAGAGTCCTGTTTGGCCCTGTTACGTGACTGCTAAAACTAGGGCATAAACGTGAAATGATCCCAGGTGTGATCTCCCCTCTCTTCCCCCACATTCCACACATTCAATCTTGCAATAAACAGAGAGAGATCATTTCAGCCCTGAGATCTGAATAAAGAGGGAGCTTGCGTAATATTCCAGTGATCTGCTCATTTGTTTAACTGAGCTAATTTTTTTATTACATGCTGTCTTTAAAAGCTTTTAGAGCAGAATTTATTCCAGACAGTTACAGGTTCATAAACACTTCAATAAATCCCTTGTAATTAAAGCTTTTTTAAAAAAAAATCTGCTTAATGAACTTCTATTACAGGAGCTTGTAAACTACTGAGGACATATTCCAGTGGTGGGATTCAAATTTTTTTTTAATGTCGGTTCTGTGGGCATGGCTTGGTGGGTGTGGCAGGGGAAGGATATACTGCAAAATCCCCATTCCCTCCCCATCCCACTAACCTGCTTTCCAGCTCCGCTAAGAAAAGCTGAGAAATGCCCTGCATTCAACCTTGGGAGGTGCATCTCTGCCCAGAGCAGAATGAAGGCTTTAATTCTTTCCCAGATGGATGGATGGATGGATGGATAGATGGATGGATGGACGGACAAGAAGGAGTTAACATGGGAGGGTTTTGGAATTCCAGAGCTGCTAAGTAATTATTGGCAGTACATCATAAAAATAACATTTTCCATCTGTGCAAAAATTCAAACATGAGTTCTGTATATTAGTATTACCTGTGAAGGCTATTTGAATTGAGTATTTTTCTTTTACTAAAAAGATAAATATTTGAAAGCGGTCTCTAAAGCTCAGGGCTCAGCCCTGCCCAGCCCTCCTCTTCCACTTAGAGGAATTGGGTGGGTGGGAGGGCCTCTTTCCACCGGATGCGTCCAAGCAAAGGCAGGAATGTCTCTGGAACGCTGTCTTCCCCAATGGCTGCGCATTCCTAGCCAGCATGGCCCTGCTACCCTCCTACAATTCATGGCTTCCATAGGGGAACAACGGACATCAGCCATTAGGCGAATGACACAGAGAATCAGTGGCATCAGCAATGAATGAAAATCATTTGTGTCGATTGTGTGGTGCTGCCTTAAGGCTAAGCGTAACCAGATTAGCTCCCAGCCGCCTATCGCCCTTGGTGCCCTTCTCTGGATCCATTCCAGTTGATCTGAATCTTTCTCTAAGGGTGCCATGTAGAACTGGACCCCAAGTCGAATCTGTGAAATTTCCCTTTTTGTCAAATCCCAATTTTCTGCTTGCTTGCAGCCACATCTGGCTGGGGGATTCTGGGAGTTGAAATCCGCACGTCTTTAAGGCTGATGAGGCTGAGAATCCTGCTGAAGTCACCCCAGTGACGCCAATTCCAAGATTCTTTTCATACAAACTCCAGCCAAGCCAGAACGTCTCCATCCTAGTTTTTTTTCTGTCTTTATCAGATCTTGGAGGAAATATAGAGGGGAAATGATCTATTTAACTGATGGTTTGTTTTTTTTTCTTCAGGAGAGGAACTCTATTTCCTTCAGGATTCTAAGAGGTTTAGTATTTATGTAAAATACTTATGCTAAATGGACATGCTAAATTGACATGACTGCAAGGATGATTCATACCATGGTTCAAAACTCAAATATTACTTTTTTAAAAAATCCAGAGACTTCATATTCAGCAAGGGCACCGTTGATATTTCTGCTGTCCCCTGCTGAGATTCATAAGTGGAGGGAGGTGGCCTGGCCCTGCTAAGTTTGGTAAGTATTCTGATTGGAAAGACTTTGCCCACTTCTGAAAAGGGATTTCTTGGCTTTGGCATTCCAGTGGCCCCGTTATTGCTGAAGTGAAGCAGAGAAATGATAGCTGTGGTCCAATACCTGAACGGCCGCCACAGAGAGGAGGAGGAGAGAGGGCCAACCTATTTTCCAAGGCGCTTGAAGTCCAGACAAGGAATAATGGATGAAAACTGATCAAGGAGAGATTCAGCCTAGAAATAAGGAGGAATTTCCTGACAGTGAGAACAATCAACCCGTGGAGCAGAAGTTGCCTTCAGAAGTTGTGGGAGCTTCATCCCTGGAGGCTTTCAAGAAGAGACTGGACCTGCCACCTGTCAGAAATGGTGTGTAGGGTCTTCCTGCTTGGGCAGTGTCAGGTGAGGCTGATTGGTCTGATCTACTGTCTTTTGCGGAGGTTGTAACAGTTGAAATTTTAGATTCCAGGAAACAAAGAGGATGACTCCAATATTGGTCATTTGGAAGCATTTCCTACCTTCTCAGCCAGAATTGGTGAATAAACGTGATGTCAGAGCTCCTAGGCTCATGCATGCATTTCGTTCAAAATATCCTGACAAACCCTAGTTTCTTTTATGTATCTAACATTGCCTTTGAACTTTCTATTTCCTGTTGTTTTCTTCTTTTTCTTTCGAGGGCTAATGCCTCTTGGGCAGGAGGGCCGAATGTCAGCCTCCAAGAATCGTTCTTCTGCTTGTCTTTCTGGCTGCCATAGAAAGGGGGGGAGGGAAGATTAATTGGGCTTCTTGGGGGGAAGAGTGCTGGAGGTTTGAGTTGGTGAAATGTAAAAGGTGGGATGTTTTTCTTGACTAGGCTTACTTGCTTACTGAGGCAGAAGCACCAGGAAGAATCCAGCCTACTCTGTGGCACATATTTATCCAAACTCACATTCCACACACACACACACACACAGCACCGCGGGTGAGATTTAGATCACCTGTATTTATTAATTGTTATATTCAGCAGCAACTCAATACTGCCTATCCTGTATCTTCAGCAGCAACTCAATACTGCCTATCCTGTATTTGGTTCTCATTGTATGTATTCCTTTTTCCCCCAGTTTCACCACATCCTATTCTTTAATAAAGCATCCACATCTACACACACCGTCTGGTTTATGGAGGATAGGCAGGTTTCGCTGCATGTCGAGTTGCACACAGAGTAACGTGTAGTGGGGACACAGCAGTGGTTGTTGTAATAACAGAATCCTATAAGTGTGATTGTGTATCCCCTGCTTCTTCTTCTACTTCACTGAATTAAGATGGCATCTGCCTGAGCCACCTCCAAGTGTTATCTGTGCCTTCTGGACTTAACAAATGCTTCAGCCCCCTTTGCCCAGGCAGTAGGTTCTGCATTTCTCTGTCAAAGTCATCTTCCTTACTCCTTACACTAAGGGTGCAGATCAGGAAACAACCACTCCTCCAGTGGTTGAAGAAGAAGTGGTTGAAGAAGAAGTGGTTGAAGTGGTTAAAGAGACCTCGGCTTGGTCTCTTTAAATGCAAGAGTGGACTTTACTAGAAATTCTCTCTCTGGCCCTTTTCTGGCCTGCTCCCATCCTCAGTGCTAAGAGGGAAAGCCCTTCAGTGACATTCTTCAAGCATTTCTTCTTTTCAAGGAATTGGGAGAAACTGTCTGTAGAATTTCTCTCTCCATAAATTAAGAGGAAAGCTTGGCAACATCGTAAGTCTCTGGCCTTGCTTGTTGCCAGTTATGCCAATAGCTCTGGATTATATCATTTTTATTTTATTACGTATTATTTTTCAGCAAATTCTTTTGAAAATATTTATTCAACAAGCGGTCTATTCATTTCAAATAAATAAAAAAAAGGAATATACAGGAATTAATCTGTCCCCTGCAAACCCAGGCGTCTCTGGATTCCAGAGCTCCCATTTGTCCTCCCTGCAAAGATCACCAACCAGTATGAGAAACAGCTACCAAACACTCTCTTGTAGGCTGGGGGTTTAGGGTGTGCATAATCCAAGAAATCCAAATCGGCAGAGTGAGATGTAGAAAAAGGCATAGGTGACAGACAGACAGACAGACATTTGACCCAACAATGCTGGTTTCCCAGAAGACTAATACGTCTGTGTCCTGGCTGACAGGTGATGAGATGAAGGACAACGGGGGAGTCTTCAGGCATGTTGTCAAGGATTCCTCCCACTTCATCACCCACTCTTTGTATGGCAAGGTTTGTTTCCCCCTAAGAGGGAAACTGAGAAGCAGCCAGAAGTGACGCTGGGCTCCGAAGCAGCAACCCAGAGAGAAGACGCAGTGACAACATGAAGACCCAACACTTAGAAACGGTGAAAGAAGCCTCTTCACGCCCAGGGCTCTTAAAAAGACATCCAATAAAGTGAACGTGACAGATTTGCATAAAGTATGGAGAAAAATCAGACTTGGTGTGTTTGCAAAAGAGACATTTGCTCGTCTCTATTGTAGGCTTCCCAGGGGCTGTGCTCTGGGATACAAACACCCCCACAGGTGTAGGCTGGGTGGGGTCGATCCCCATTTGGGCTCTTCCACTCTTCTTCAGGTGGTGAAGGTTGCAAGCACCAAGAGTAAGTGGCTCCAATCTTTTCTTGGTTCTTGAAGAGCTGGTCTTGGCTAAGCAAAGGGTTACTCGGTTCCTTTTGCATTTCTGGGTGTGTGTGTGGGGGTAGGTGGGGAGGGTGGATGGGGAGGGTCCTCATAGTGCATACTTTTAGCGGAAAGACATTTCCCGAATCCTCCCTCTGCTTCCGCCCCTGAGCTCATCAATGGGAAGGGCTGAGGGGACCCGCTCTGCATCGTCAGTTTTGCATACACTTTGACTCCTTTGGAGGATACAAGGAGCCTCCACTTTTCCTGGGATTGAGATTTTTCCAAGGGCAAGGAAGCTGCATTTCCTGCCCTGGGCTCTGGCACCGCTTGGCTGCATTTTTACCCTGTGAGGTTGGGGAGGATTCAGGAGAAAAACTGCAGAGCCTGAAAAGTAGCTCTGTGCTTGGCGGAAGGCCTTGCCAAGGAGCAACTGGGACCCAAATGGGAGAAAGAGATATCTAAACAAGCTGCTGTCCCCCTCTTCTAAAGGAGCACAAGCCCACAGGTCAGAGGTCAGAAAGTTTGACGTTCACCCTTCTGGGTAAGACACTGCAGAACACTCTAGAAGGAAGAAAAGCAAAGACTTTGGGGAGGTCAAAGCCCCCTTGGTGGACCAGTCCTGGCAGGGCTGAAAGGCAGCTGGGTCAAGGCAGCTGAGTTGGCCAGGGGATCTCGGCCTGGCCTGGAGTTTTGCAGCCTCTTTTGCAGCTCATCCAAGACCCAGAAATACTCTTTGAGCTGCTCTCTTTTGGGGAATGCAGCGCTACGCAAAGAGAGGTGAAGAAAAAGGAAAGGCATACGGGAAGTCCTCGACATACAACATTTGACTTACTGGCAGTTCAAGGTTACAATAGCGTTGAAAAAAAGTGAGTCACAAGCGCTGCAGAATCCCCATGGTCACGTGATCAAAATGCAGGCTCTTGGCAACCGACTCCTATTTATGACGGTTGCTGTGTCCCGGGGGCCACGTGGTCTTGTTTTGCGACCTCCCGACAAGCAAAGTCCGTTGGGCAGCCAGGTTCACTTAACAACCATTCACTTAAGAAGGGTGGTAAGTGTCAGCCCTGGATCCATCTTGACTCAGATTCCGAACTACCATAGTGAGAGGATGGGTAAGCTGTGGGAACGGGAGAGAAGCAAAGGGAGTATAGATACAGCAACATTCTTTCACCAGAGATCAAGGACAAGCGGCCGGCACCTGGAGGGGAGGGACTAGAATTTGGCAGCAGCTGAGACGGGAGGTTGATTGGCTAATGTGACCGGGGAGTCACTAAGTGGGGCAGGGTGTGAGTTTTAGTGTGGAGGGGGGAAAATGCAGGAATTCAGATGAATGAATGAATTCTTTATTGGCCAAGTGTGGTTAGACACACAAGGAATTTGTCTTGGTGCATATGGTCTCAGTGTACATCAAAAGAAAAGATACACTCGTCAAGAATCATCAGGTACAACACTTAATGATACAAATAAGCAATTCAATCGTACAAGGAAAAGGTCAATATAAATCATAAGGATACAAGGATACAACCAAGTTACAGTCATGCAGTCACAAGTGGGAGGGGATGGGTGAAAGGAAGGGAGGGAGGATTAATAGTAATAGTAATTCAGATTAGGTAAATAGTTGGACAGTGTTGAGGGAATTATTTGTTTAGCAGAGTGATGGCGTTGGGGAAAAACCTCCCCTTGTGTCTAAGTTGTTCTGGTGTGCAGGGCTCTACAGTGTCGTTTTGAGGGAAGGAGTTGAAGCAGTTTATGTCTTCTTCCATCCGAGTGACCTTGAGGCAGCATCTCAAGGAGACACAGCACTTATTTTCATTTCCCAAAGCAGGACCCCCTTCATTTCTCCTCCCCCACGGTTCATGACAGTCTGTCACTGCATAGCAGCAAAGCCCAAGCAAAGCCCCAGGTGGTAGCTGAGATCGTGAGCCGTCAGCAGAGATGTCAATCTTACACCTGTTAGACAAGTCATACAATCTTCCATCAGCCAAGCCTATCTGTACTTTACCATGTTTCATGTTCATCCCAGGCACTCGTAGCAGCTCCATAGTTTCAGCTCTCCAGCTGCAATTTGACTTCCTTTTCAGCCAGGCTCTCTTGGACACGAATGCTGTTCATTTCAGCGCCACTCTTTGATGTATTACATACTATGAAATCCGTCCAGCAATCCTTCACTTCAATTTCATCTCAAATAATTTCATCACTTTTGTTTAAATTGGGGAAGATTGAAGAGACAGGGCATTGAAACCAGCTCTTTATTGAGTAAATTGGTACAACCCAGCGACTTGCCTGTCCAACAGCTCACCTTTTTAAAGGGAGCTGTCGGACGGCTCAACCAATGACATTCAACCATTCTTCCACTGGAATGGTGGACCAATGAATTTAAACTATTCTTCTTGCCGGAATGGCGGACCTGAGTCCCTGTCCCTATAACCATTGGGACCCAGGACGTAGCCCCTGAGAGTTTAGGCACCAAAAGTTTAGTTAGTGCTGTGGCTTTAGCCTGCCTGTCACTTTGTGGAACAACTTTGAGGAACAAACCCACCCAGGTGTTCACATCTGAATAAGTCACTTCAAGAAGAGGAGGAGGAGGAGGAGGAGGAGGGGACATTTCCCATTCAGTGGCATTCATAGCTTCTTTTCAGATTTTATGTATTCATTTACACCGGCTTTAATTGTTTTTATAAGTAACTCAAAATGGTGACCATACTTAATACTCCTTCCTGGCACTGTTTTCCCCAGACAACAACTCTGTGAGGTGCCAGCTGGCTGAGAGCAAATTGTCCAAAGTCACCCAGCTGCCTTTCATGCCTAGAGCCAGACTAGAATCACCGCCTCCCAATTTCTAGGGTGGAGGCTTCACTCGATGAGTCTTTTGCCCTAATACTTATTCATTTATAGAACCTCTTATTGAAAGAAAGTCAGAGGGATGAGCTAAGCCTTCTATATGCAAGTGGGTGACTGGGGTTCCCAGCAGACAGACAGACAGACAGGCTGGGGTGGGGGGGCTAGCCGAGGAGAATATTAGGAGAGCGTCACAGGAGAAGTGGTGCAGAGGATGAAGGACTCAGCTTAACTTCCAGATCTCCCCCATTTGCCACTGAGCGAAGACTGAACTTCTTCCAGGTGCTGCTGTAGCAAAGGAAGGCCAGCAAGAAAGAAATGTTGGGTGGTGAATCAATGGACAATGACAGGAAATGCCTTGTGCTGCGCATTTGTAGTAGAGACTCCCAGAAAGTGGTGGCGGGGGGAGGGGGGAGAGGATGCGTGTGCAGATTTGAGCCGGGAGAGGATGTGTGTGCAGTGCAGGAGATGTTGGGGAGGGTGACTGAGGAGGCCGCTTCGGGTTTGGTAGGGCAAACCCACCTGAGACCCTGGAGAGGAGGAGGAGGAGGAGGAGGAGATACAAGAGGCAAAGGGGACAGGAGATCCACGCTCAGCTTTTCACAGCCTCCACTCAAGAATTTTGAACTAATAAAAAAGAGTTTCTGTCTTTGCTACTTAAAGCTGAATCTATCTGGAAGGCAGCCAAAGATTAATTGGCGCTGCATTTCACCTCCTTTGGATGGAAAACCGGGACTCTCCCAATCTTCTTAAGAAGAGAAAGGACTGAAAGCCCCGTTCTATAAAATTTCTGACATATTCAATAGGAGACGGGCTCTTTGCCTCTGTGAATGAACTGTTTCTCTATTTCCCACTCACACTTTTTTTCCTTGGCAAAACAAAATGAAAACCCACCGACTTGAAACCAATTCCATTTCTAATCGGCAGTTTTCTTTCACCTGTAAGGACCACAAATATACGGATGGAGGCCTTATTGATGGGGCATCCAGGTTAGGAGGACAACGTTTGCAGGGTATGTTGAAAATGTCAGTACCATTTTTACTGCCTTTGGTGGACTTACAAAAAATTAAAAATTATTGTACTGAAATACATACATGAATTCAAAAAACTTGGAAGATCAATATATAAACCAGAGCGTTTTTGTTAGGACTGATGGACAAAAGTCTGGAAAACCTGCATGGTATTTTCTTCATAGAATAGAATAGAATAGAACAGAACAGAACAGAACAGAACAGAACAGAACAGAACAGAATAGAATAGAATAGAATAGAATAGAATAGAATAGAATACTTTATTGGCCAAGTGTGATTGGACACACAAGGAATTTGTCTTGGTGTAAATACTCTCAGAATACTCTGAGAAAAGATACAATTGTTAAGAATCAAGAATCATAACGTACAACACTTAATGATAGTCATAGGGTACAATCAACAATCAAATATTTTCACAGCCCTCTTTTTGACTCATGCAGTATACAGGTCCTCGATTGAAGGCAGGTGGGTAGTAATTCTTGTATACGACAGTGACAGCAATCCAACGCTGGAAGGAAGAAAGGTCGTGATTGTGAAACCTGATGGAGCGGCTGAGATGGTAGAACTGTGAATGAACTGTTCAAAAAGAAAACCCTTCAAAAAGACCTCGACTATGTATCAGAATGGTCAAGCAAATGGCAACTTCAAATCTCAACAAATAAATGCTCTGTCTTACATATTGGCAAAAATTCAGAAAATAAAATACAAGCTGAATAGTCAAGACCTTGTTGATGATCCAAACTCTGTCAAGGATCTTGGAGTACTCATCTCTAATGATCTAAGTGCTAGAGCCCACTGTAACTCCATAGCCAAAAAGGCATTAAGAGTTGTTAACCAAATCCTACGTAGCAATCTGAACTGGTCTCCTCACACATCATCCTTAGTGAAGCATTTGCAAACCGGAGCCTGCATTTCCTGCGTCGGATGAGGAGAGCACATCTCTCTCCTTCTGTCCTGGCCACTTTTTACAGAGGCACGATTGACAGCATTTGAACAAACTGCATCACCGTTTGGTTTAGTGGCAGCAGAGCCTCAGATAGAAAGTCCATGCAGAGAGTGTTGAGGACAACTGAGATTATAGGAAGCTCGCTTCCTGTTTTTCAGGATACTGCTTATAAGCACTTATGTACTTAATGTCAACTTGTAAAGTATTCCTGGCTTGCTCTCAAGTTGCCATAAGCAGGAGTGGGGGGAAAACTGATGGAGCAGCACAACAGCCACAACCAGAAGCACATTCCACGCATACCTTCTTCAAGGCTGTATCCCAGGCTACCCGGACCAACCGGAGAGGTGTGATCTCTACAGTCGGCGAAAGTGCTCTGTTGGAGAATGTGATTTATGACACACCCTGCGGGGTGGGGGGAAACAGGGTCATAGGTGGGCCATAAATCACTTGAGGCAGAGCTGACTTCATTTGAGTATGTGCTGACACGTTGCTCCTAATAAATACCTAGATTTCTTTTGAAACTTGGCTCAAGGCTCATGGTTTAATTAGAGCATCTGTCGGAACCCTGACACTTAGAGCTCACAGCATTGTTAGAGACCCTGCACACCCACTTTACGGTCTGCTTCTGTTGCTCCCCTCTGGGAGGAGGTTTCAAAGTATTTCTAGCAGGACTACCAGATTCTGCAACAGCTTTGTTCCCTAGGCCATCCGTCTGGTAAAACTTGCAAGATTAGTTTTTCTCGCCATATACATGTATATATCCAGATTAGACTGTGTTGTTTCCCCGTGTCATATAATATATACATAATTTTGTATTTATTTATTTATTTTGTAGTGTAGTTTATGTAGTGTATATTGGAGGTGGTGACCCTTTGAGAACCATACGCAACAAAATTTCATTTTAATGTATGCTGATTCAGATACATCTGTGTACGTTTAAAGTGACAATAAAGTTATTCTAATATCTACTCTATGGATTATTTAAAAGTGGAGGATTTAATTGTGATTGTAGCATAAGAGATGAACATAACTTTGATCTGTATCTGTTATCCAAAGTTAATCTTATTTGGGTGGTTTCACTGAAGCATCCCGACAGGAAACATTTCACATGGCAGGAACCACGGTGTAATTCCCTTTGAGAAGAGTTTCTTTTATCCCTCCTTAAACCTCCGATTCATTTTTTTCTTCTGGAAACAATCACTGAACGAGAAGGAAAAGTTCCTGGTCACACAACCACTTCTGTCTGCAAGTGAGCCTCTCAGGTCATATGAGCACCAACATTCTTCCCCAAAACCTGATTATCATATCAAATCCGATAGTGTTCTCTGGAGAAAGTCAATATGACCCAGCCGTTATTGTCAGTCCTGCTATTTTGGGTTTGTTCTATTCCATGTCAAAATTTCCTCCGAGAAAGGAAACCAAACTCTGCTACTAGACTCTGAGCTACAGGTTGTTGTCTATAAATGGGGATGCTGTTTCCCTGCTCTCTGAATCTGGCATCCTGCGGCCCGGTGTAATTCTGATATATTCATTGACTCCAGAGTATCGTTTGAAATCTGGGCTCAATCCTGGATGAAGTTTAGCTGACACTCTTTAAACAAGTGGTGGGAGTCAATTTTTTTACTACCGGTTCTGTGGGCGTGGCTTGGTGGGCGTGGCAGGGGAAGGAGACTGTAAAATCTCCCGTCAGAGGTGGGATTGGCCGGTTCTCCAAACTACTCAAGATTTCCACTACCGGTTCTCCAGAACTGGTCAGAACCTGCTGAATTCGCCACCTCTGTCTTTAAAACCAAAACGTAAGGGGAAATTTGAAACTATTTGAAATTTGTGTCTCTCTGAATTTTGCAATGCAGTTTGCAAATTGATGAAAAGCTCTCTTTGGGAAACGTCTGGACAAGATTTATATGTTCGTGAACATAATGAGCAGCCTTATCTTCTCTTACACATATTATCTTCCGAGGTCAGGATTTTAAGCAAGACTGCAAATGAAAACATGCTTGTTTGCACAAGAATATGGAGACCTGTGATGGTGAACCTATCTATGGAAACGCATGCCGAAAGTGGCACACAGAGCCACTTCTGCCAGCATGCGAGAGGTCACCTAGAAGAGCCCCATTGCGCATGCGTGTGTGCCGCCCACCCGACAGCTGATTGTTGGGTATCTGGCGCGCATGAATTGGGGGCGCGGGAGACACGCATGCATGTGCAGATGCACAGCTCATGCAGGGGTGTCTTGCATGCATGCACAGAGGCGTGGTGCACTGGGGATTGGGCGTACATCCACAGGGGGTGTGGGGCCCCCATGCGCACTGCCTTCTGGATGCTGGCACACAAGCAGGTGAGCCCAAGTGTGCGTGCCGTTTTCAGCACAGGAGTCCCCAAAGGATAGCCACCACTGATGGAGACATTTGCTGTTTGGCAGGACAATAGACCAGGCAAACATTGGCAACCAGGCTGACTGGGTGTCTGTGACATTTTGCAAGGGCTATCAAAAAACGGAAAAAAATAAAGATAGTGGCCACAACTGCCCAACTGAAGAAGCCTAGGATCATGCAGACACAGAGTACAGAGAGGAAAGATAGAGGCCCACACACCTAATGACGCACGAATCATATAACTATAAACCAAAAATACCAATAATACATTTAGGGTTAGTGCACTTGAGATTGTGATTTTATTTTATTTCAAAATGACTGTCTTAGTTCAGTGTAATACATGCTTTACACCTGTCTTTCGCAATACTCTTTTCAAATTTGGATGCTGGCCTCTTTGTAAAAAAATTATCAGTCTACATGGACAGATTACCTATCTAGAATCTCTAATCTGTGCTCTCCAAGCAGAAATTAGGTGCCGAATCCAGCCATCTATTGATCTGCCATGCTACCAGCTCCCACTACCACAAAGATCCTACAGGAAAAGGGCAGTATGGACAACCGTGGGATCTGGCAAAGTGAGAACACAAAGTGAGAAATCAAATAAGTTCTTAACCAACCTAGCTGACAATTTTGTTGTCCAAAAGGTACAGAGTGAAACTAGAGGGACAGCCATACCGGACTTAATTCTTACAAACAGAGAAGAAGTGATAGAGGGAGTTGAAACTGCAGGAACCTTGGGTGAGAGTGACCATGACATACTAGAATAGAACATAACACAAACACAAGCAATAGAACATAATGACACCAGTCTTGGATTTTAAAAGAGCTGGTTTTAATAAACTCAGAGAGAACTTGGGAAATATTCCATGGATGAAAATCCTATAGGGGAAAACAACTCAAGAATCTTGGGAAACTCTGAAAAGTATGATCATAGAAGCCCAGACCAGCACAATACCACTGAGAAAGAAAAACAAGAAATTCAAGAAGAAACCAGCATGACTACACAAAGATCTCTCTGGCAAATTGAAAGACAAAAAGGACAAGTACAAAAAATGGAAAGAAGGACATACAACTAAGGCAGAATATCATCAGATAGAATCTGCAAAGACCAAGTCAGGATAGCAAAGGCTCAGAACAAACAAAGACTTGCAACAAAAGTCAAAGATAATAAAAAAAGTTTCTTCCAACATATAAATAACAAGGAAAAAAAATCAAGGAAACAGTCGGTCCACTAAAGAGAGAAGATGGCAAGGAAGTAACAGGCAACAGAGAGAAAACAGAACTGCTTAACTCATTCTTTGCCTCTGTCTTCACGCAAAAAGAAACTATAGCTCAACCCAACAAAAACATAACTGTAAAAGACAGACCAGAAATAAAAGTTAAAATAAGCAAAAATAAAATAGTAAGAGAACACCTGTCTGATCTTGATGAAAACAAATCACCGGGGCCTGATGGATTACATCCCAGAGTTTTTTAAAGGAGATGGCAGAGGTCATCTCTGAACCACTGCACTACATCTTTCAAAAATCCTGGAGCACCAGGGAACTATCAGAGGACTGGAAAAGAGCTGATATGGTTCCCATCTTCAAAAAAAGGGGGAAAAAAAACAGACCCAGGAAACTATAGCGCAATCAGCCTAACATCAATACCTGGGAAGATACTGGAAAAGAAAATAAAAAAACAGATCTGCCAACATCTAGAAACAAGTAAAGGGACCCTCTTAACTCTTCTGATCCTCTCATGGACCCCCTTTCTTTGCCAACACCTCCCCCATCTGGGGCCCTTGCTGGCTGTTCTAGGGCTGGTCCGCTTGAAGGACCTTCTGGCATTTCCTTAGCAGCTCTTAATGGGTTGAGGCACACAGTTGAGAAGCCAAGCGCAGCAGCAAAGGGAAGTAAGTTGGAGAGGAAGCCAAAAACCAATAGATGGACTAGATAACAGAGAGTCAAAGAGTCGGAAGGGACCTTGTAGGTCATCTAGTCCAACCCCTGCCCAAGCGGGAGACCCTACACCATTTCTGACAGATGGCAGCCCACTCTCTTCTTGAAAGTCTCAAGCGATGACTAGAGAACATTCCTTCCATGCCTACAAGCACAGCCAACCCCAGACAGTGTGACGTACGTGGGATCCAGGGCTGCTCTTTGGAAGACAGCAAAGTCCGCATTCTGGACAGAGAGGAGCGCTGGTTTGAACGAGGGGTCCAAGAGGCCATCTAGGTCCACACTGAACAGCTTTGTCTCAACAGAGGGGGAGGGAGACAACGTCATCTGTCTCCAGTTTACAACAGGGTCCTTTCAACAGTTCCAAGAAGGCTCCACCCCCATTTGCACCGCTCAGGTGACCCTGAGGCCATAAACAAATCTCCAAATGGCCTAAATGACCCTCTGAAAGGATGCAAATGACCAGCTGTCTGCAAGGAGCGTGGATCCTTCCATTCCCCACCCTTCAGTCAGAGCTGAAGAAGCTTCTGGGATGAGAAGTGAGAGATCTTCAAAGAAAAACAAGAAGGTTGCCTACGTGGTGTGGACACGGAGATGCCAAGTGACATCGTGGTTAGGATGTTGGACTGGAGCTGGAGAGACCCTCGTTCAGTCCAACTCCAGCTGCCCAAGGCTTCCTGGTCAATGACTGCCTGATAACCCTACCTCATAGGATTAATGTGGAGAAAAAAACGGAGCAGGAGAGCCGGGTTGAACTTTGGGAAGAAGCAGCACATCGTTACAAAACGGGGCTGCGTCTTTAATCTCCGCATCTTACTCAAAGTACCGTAATCAAGTCAGGATTTTTGTTGTACAAAAGCTACAGCAAAGTGGCACAGGAAATAAAAGAACCGTGGTTCAGAATCTGGGCTATTCAAAAACCTATTCTCAGCTCCAGTTTGGTTCGCTTCCTATTTCTGTCACTCCAGCCTCTCTTGCAGTTGTTAAGATCTGGGTCTGAGCAGAGGCCACGGCCCTATGGGACACCTTTCACACAGAAAGACTCCCGTCCGTCTCCAGCCACTCTGGAGGGCTCTGAAGCTGCCTCGCCACACACCCCCCTCCGCCCCTCCAAGCAATTTCCTGGCTCTCCCCCTGCCCTGCGCCGCCCTGGGGCCTCCTCCGTGCAAACTTCTCGCCGGAGCCTCCCCAGGTCCAGTCTTCGGACGCTCATTTGGGAGTGGGGGGAGGCAACCGCCTTCCTCCTGTGCAACCGGCGGCGCTTCCAGAATCAAGTCCGGGACGGCTGGCTAAGCGTCAAAACGCCTTATTTAGGCAACGTGGGGAGGAGCCGCTCGGGCCGGGACACCCTCCGCTCCTTCCTCTCCCTGGCTAAGAGGGAAGGAAAGTCGGCGGGCGGGGAGAAGCCCCTCCAGTTCCCTCCGCGTTCTCCCGCGGGGGCCTGCGGTCCAGCTGACGCTCTGCCCGCATTCCTGCCCGAGGATATATCCAGGGCCGTCCGGACAGCTGGGACGGGAGATGTTTCTCCTCGGGGCTGGGCTCCTCTCCCCCGCCGGGTAGAGGGCCAGGAGGCTGCGGGCGACATGCTGGCGGCCGGAGTCCCAACGGCCAGTAGTCCCCAGGATGACTTCCCGGCAGGCAGCTAGCCTGCCCCAAGGGCGCTGCAAGGAGGGGGCAAGAGCCTGGCTTCTCCCGTAGGTGCGGAGCAAGGTAAGGAAACCGGCCAGGTGGGAGGAGACCTGGGCGACCCCGTCCTCCTTCCTAGAGGAGAAGCCGCTTCTCCCCTCCTCTGCCTGGAGCCGCTTTGCCTTCCTTCCTTCCTTCCTCTGCCTTTCGTTTTTCCCAGCTACTTCGGCTCCACTTCGGTTTTATCGCCGGCGCGCTTGTTCCTGGACGGCTCCTGCGCAGGATCCGCCGAAAGCTCGTTTTCTAGGGTCGCCTGGACCTGCAGGCGGGGAGTTTGCGGCCGCTTCCTACCAGCCCCCCTCCTCCTCCCTTTGAGGTTCCCCCTTTTCCCAGCCCGTCCTCCGGGTGTCACTTTCCGTGCTGGCTGGGCAGTGAAGGCACAAGAGGGCTCCCTCTGTCCTGCGCACACACGATACCTGCACGTAGAGGAGTTTCCCTGTCACCCCAGGGATGCGGCAGGGAGGCCTTCGCAGGCTCTAGCAAAGAACTGCCTGGTCTCCCGACTGCACGAGCATGTGCCGCCTTGCAAGCATTGGTGCGCTCTTCCCCAGTTGCATGAGGCAGCCCCGCTTGGGGGAAACCAATCGGGCCTTTAGGGAATAGGAGCAGGGCTTCTCAACCTGGGCCGCTTGAAGGTGTGTGGACTACAACTCCCAGAATTCCCCCCTGACAGCACAGCAGGCAGTGGACATAGTGCCAGCTGTGGTGATTAAAAAAAGATGGAGGAAGCTCTCGGGCCAGAGAGTAAGGTCAGGGGAGGACCTGGAAGCTGTTCAAGACGGGAGAAGCTGTGTCACACGTGTCGAATGGGGGCTGTCGGACAGCACTGGGTGGGCCTGCCTAGGAACTGGTCTGAGAAAACCCTGAGATGGGCAGTGGGTCATGGCCCGGAGGCCTTTCAGCTCTGCCTGCCGCTCCCAGAGCTCAGATGGAGGTACAGGCAGACACAGGTATCATGCTGGGGGGGTGTTGGGGGGAGTAAATATTATCTGGTTGGTCTTCAGTCAATGACAAAATCCTTCGGAAACCGAAATGGGGGGTGCCCTCTGTCTCTGGGTGCTGCTACACACCCCTCTTCTCCCCTCTCTTGACTGCCTTGACCACAGCACAGAAGGGCATTTCCAGAAATTTATTTGTGGGGGTGGGGGGGAGGGAACTCTTCCGCGTTCCTCTTTTGTCAGTAGAAAACCTGTGGAGAGCTGCCTCCTCAGAAGCAGCTCTCCACAGAAGAAGTACTAGCGGTGGGTGCGGAATTGGGGTCTGGGAGGCGGCTACTCGGAAGGGACTCACCCCTCTTGCTAGCAATGGCCATATCCACACCAACCGCAGAATGCTGCGCCCCTTTGCAATTCCCCCTCAGGTGACAAGATGCAATTGCAGTTTCCATATTAGCAACATGCCGGTGGTATTAATAGAGGATCCAAGTTTTCGCTTGATGTGTGGTTCCCTTTGGGGTGGGTCAACGTGTGCCTGGACTCTACCATCTGCAGAAGAAGGAATGAGATCTCCCTGCATGAATGAAACGTTCTCAGGACTCCCGAGAAGGGCTCCAGCTGTTCTTCCTGCCTAAGAAGCTAGCTTTCTACTGGCAGGAAGACGCCTTTAGAGGGGGAGGGGAGGCCCTACAGCGGAAGCATTGGTGTTATCCCTTGACTTGTTCCTGGCTTCTAGCGTGTTTGTTAGCCATTGAACTCACCATTCTGAGTCCTGAGCGCTTGGTAGATGACTTCTCTCTAATAGTTTGGAGGGATGTATTTCTTTTCTGAAAGAGGAATCCCTTCCCAAACCTGCTCAAGTTCAAAAGTAATCCTTTCCAATCTCCTCGATCCAATGTCTTGGATGTTTCAGGCTGTTTCGGGTGTATATCACTTTAGGCAGCTCAGGGGGCTCCGGTATGGGACTTTGGGAAGGAGGTCTGGCTTACCAGAAATAAGCAAGTAATCCGTCAAAAGGCTCACGGAAAAGCTGCATCAAGTGGAGTTCTCCTTGTTTGAGAGCAATTCTCCCTGGAGCCACGAAGCTTTGGAGAGAACTTGGAGCAGATCACAGCCTGGTCAACTTGGGAAACCTTTGCCTGCTGTTCTTAGAGACCCAGCTGTAGGGAAGACAAAATCTGGCCAGGGATTTTCCCCCCACTGGAAAAGATGGCAGCCATGGCATTTTCCCAGGAGACCCGCTAGGCCGGCCAGTCGCTGGGTCTTCCCTGCTGAAAAGAGGCCCACAGCTGCTGAGTGGCTTTGGGTGCCGTCCACAGCAGGCCTGGCAGCCTCCCGGGTACCACTGTTTTCTTCCCATAAATCTCTCACCATTTCCAGACCTCGCTGTGCCTTCTTGTTTCCACAAAATTGTCCCACCGGGACATGGTAGGAGTTCCCACCAGTCTGGGCACCTAATATAAGGCTGTCAGAGTTTCAGCGTGCATCTTCTCATTCTTGTGGGGTCTTTTTAATATAATGCAAAAATTATCAGGTGACGTGCAGCCTTTGCTGTCAGAAGTTTCCCCAGCTTGTTTGGAACTGTAAAAGTTATTGTGGGGGAGGCTGGTTGGTGGGCTTTTATCCATGTATTGGGCAATGGCTAATGGGACAAGAGGACACCTCTTGAAATTATTTATTAACAAAACCATAATATGATAAAATGGTAAAATACTCTACGTTTATAGTATTGTTTCCATGCTTTCTAAGCTATGGGTAGGTTTCAACTAACTATTCCTTTGGTGGCCATTCAAAGTTGTAATGGCACTGAAAAGAAGTGACTTTCAACCGTTTTTCAGTTCCGATCTTTGCAGTATCTCCATGGTCATGTGACCAAAATTCAGATGGTTGACTCATACTTACGACCGTTGCTGTGTCCCAAGGTCACAGGATCCCCTTTTGCAGCCGTCTGACAAGCAGAGTCCGTGGGGAAGCCAGGTTCACTTAACAATCGGGTTAATAACTTATCAGCTGCAATGATTCACTTAACAACAGTGGCAAAAAGGTCATAAAATGGGACAAAGCTTACTTAACTGGTGTCTCACTTAACAACAAAAATGTTGAGCTCAATGGTGGTCATAATTCGAGGATTTCTTGTGCTCAGAACTTGCAGCGATTGAATGAGAGAGAGGCAAGCAGAGAATGACAGCAGTCAAAGAGAGTAGGCCTTCCTCATATTGGGGGGCCAGCTCTGACAAGGGAACATGCCCCACCCCAAATGGCCAGGTGTGCCACTCATGCCTCATTTAATACCCCGGCGTACAAATTATTCTATCAACCACGGCAGGCGTGGCAACCCCAAAGTTGCCTTCAACTTTCAAATCACTTCCTCACTTCCTGTTCCAGATTGCCAGCTCATGGTCCCCAAACCAATGGAGCCCCCCACTGCTCCATCCTGCAGGTCTCTTTCTCATCAGCACAGCTGGTGGAGGCGTGAACCCCTCCCTCAAGGCTCTGAGCCCCCCCCCCCAAAGCTTTCCAAAGAAATCTCAGAATGAAGAAATCACTTTTTCACAGGCCAGGCAGGAAGAGGGCCACCCCAGTGCGCAGACGCTCTATCAGATAAACAACAACTGAAATCTCCATCCGAGTGCCTTGGGGTCGGGGGGTCGGGGGGGTGGAGGTGTGTCTCTGCAGGTACCGGTAGCATCCTTGAGCAGAGTCAAGGGAGGACTTTCTCAATTCTGGAAGTGGAGGGACATTGCACGGGCTCCTACAGCAAAATGTGTCCAAAATGTGTCCAGCTCTGGGCTCCTGGGGCTGGGGGCGCATTTGGAATTTTAACAATATATTTTTGAGAGCACTTCCCCGAAAAAGGATTGTCATGGTGAATACGGCCAGCTGTAATACATCCATCTTTGCCCACACCCCTCCCCACCCCCAGGGTCCAAGTCCCCTAGAAGAGGACAAAGGTAGCTGCGTTGGGACAGTTTGGACAATCCAAAAGTGCTGAACTTTTATAAAACAAAGTGCAGACAGGTCTGGAATAATTTTTTTAATATATTAAAGGTGTTGTACAAAAGTTAACACCTGTTTTCATCATAAGCTACATTTGTATGTCACCTTGGCTGCGTTACTGAATATAGCCCGTTTCTAAGTTCACACAATGCATAAAATTTGTAACATAACCAAACAAGGTAGATTCCCACCAGAAGCTGAGCCAAAGAAGCCAAGATGAACTTGAAGAAAGCCGAGTGTCGGTGGCAAATGAAGCCGGCGAGCTTTAGAGCAGGGGTGTCCAACCTTGGCAACTTTAAGACTTGTGGACTTCAACTCCCAGAATTCCTCAGCCAGCTGGCTGAGGAATTCTGGGAGTTGAAGTCCACAAGTCTTAAAGTTGTCAAGGTTGGACACCCCTGCTTTAGAGTATTTGAGGATCTTGGGTGAGCCTAGAAAATGAGGCTGACATCTGCTGCCCACTTTCTCAACAGTTTTCTTGCCCTACAAAGGACACCTTAGTTGTCTCCTTGCTCCCAGGTTGGTTGTGAGTTTCAGGTTCCTCTTGTTGGTGTGTTTGAGCCATGCTTGATTGTTAGAAGGTGTGTGCATGTGTGTGTGTGTGTCCTCTTGCTAGTCCTCCTTAGTTCTAATTTGGATCTCGCTTTGATCGGTTTCCATCCATTACTTCTTGACCTGCCTACAGATGCTTTGGAGAGTAGGTTGACTTCTTTGTGACAGCCCCTTATAGATATTGGGAACACCACTATCATGCCACCCGTAGTCCTTCTCTTTGTTCAACTAGACAATCCCAGTTCTTGCAACCGTTCTTCATACTTTTTAGCCTCCAGCCTCCTTATCATCTTCGTTGCTCTTCTCTGCACGCTTTCTAGAGCCTCAACCTCTTTTTTGTATCATGCTGACCAGAACTCTCTGGTTGCAGAGAGGGTCTCTCCTCCTCTGTCCTCAGCCTTTCCAAAAAGGCCTGTGGGGAAGAGGGGGCAGGAGATTTTGGTAATCGGGTTGAAGCCTGGGAAGCCAAGGGGTCTTCCTGACATATAAGGTGGTCTTCTAATTGCAATCACATCAGCTAGAAGAATTTCCGAACTGGCGGCATTGTCAACGAGAAAGGACCTGCGGACAGAGTGATTCTTCAATTGGATCTGGAAAATGGAAAAATAACCAGCTGTGCAGAAGGAAAACTGGGCATTCCTGCTGTCTCTTTCCATGAGAATTTCATTGCAATGTTCTTCCACTTTGGAAAAAAAGGCAAAAACAAAGTTCCTTTAGCATCAAAGAGGATGCCTTTCTAACACTGGGAGAAATTGTACCACAGCCCAACACAATTAATTAATTCCACTGAAGCTTAGTCCAAGAAGAAACTCTAAGTAGCATATCTAAGGGTCAAGGTACACAAAATGCCATGTGGTTTCTTACATTTCATAACTGGGATTCTTGTCCACCAGAGCAATAAATTAAAAGGCTGTTTTAAGAGAAACTTGAGACACTCTTTTCGTTTTCAGATGGATAAGCTGTTTGGTGTGAAGGCTCACTGTTTGTTGAGAATGTGGAGCGTTTATCACTTGAGGCCGGGCTCCGTGATTCTATAGGGCCGCCACCTCGTCCTTCTTCATCCTCCTTTCGCCACTCAACAAATAGCCTTTGCAGTTTTGACCAGAAGCAACAGCAGGACCAAAGGCAGGACGACGGCCGTCAGCTTCCAGCCTCCTTAAAAAGCATGGACTGCCTGCAGCTTTAAGAGAGTGAAGGCCACGTGTTTCAAGGAAGGCTGCTGCTGCTTCCTGTAAATTGTATGCTGGCAAAGGGAGGCGTTCTCTGTTTGAGGCCTTCTGTGGGGAAGCCGTGCCATCGTCTTCCAAGGGCTTTGCGAGCTGTGTGGGATGCTTGCTTTAGGTGAAAACGGGGGGGTCGTTGTTGCAAAGAGCAGGCAGATCTGAGAAGATGGCTTCTGGCTTACTGGAGGGAAACACTGGAGTTTTTACACCTGGGGACCGCAGGCCAAAGGGCACGTCTTGATGCGACCACACATTCGCCACAGACACATCGTGGAGGATCTGTGCAGATTCCTAAGCATTTGGGGCAGGAAGGGAGCCCTTGTAGGCTGCCTTTCCCTCTAGTGTTCCCACCTGCGTGGGACCAGAGACAGCAGCATCTCTCTCCAGTTCTTCTCCTACTCAAGAGCCGCTCCAGCTCAAGGTGAAGTATATCTCTGGGCAGCTGTGCAGACCACGAGGCGGTGCCCAAAGTGTCACGACCACAATTGGCTGCTTCAAAGTTGGGATAAAGGATCAAAGCCGTGTTCTGAATGAGAAGGAGGGGGCCGAGGAGAAAACCCGCTCCCCGGTCTCCCATCTCTTCAGAAATCCACACGCACAAGAGACTCGCTGTTCTCTTGAGGCTGAAAACAGCCTTGCGCTTTCTCCAAAGTTCTCCTAAGAAAGTGGCTTCTGTTTTTTTCTACTTTCAGGGTTGAATTCCCCCCCGCCCCCCCATCTTAATTCTCTCTTGATGAAGGTGTTGTGCTTGCCTTCTTGGAGACAGAGGAGGCTGCTCTTGCTGGTGAGGATTTGTTCTTTCCATCCCTTAGTAGGTGCCCCCCCCTCCCACTCCCAAGTGGAAACGTCCCCAGAAGGAGATGCGGGCTGAAGTCTCCCCATGGAATTGAATGGAAGTGGAAACAATCGGAGGTCACAGAGAGGGAAAACTGGGCAAGAAAGTGCCGGATGCAGGAAGCTGAATTGGGCACTGAGGCAGGAGGTGGCCAACTCACAGGTACACCAGGTAAAAATGGGACTGGTAGGGGAGTCAAAAAAAGTCAAGATGGGGTGCCTGAAACCAGGTCAACAAAGCTCTGGTCTTACAATACACATTAAACACCAGCCTTGCCTTCCTTAGAATGATTGCAGGTGCCATCTTGGTTTTTTTGACACCCTTTGTAGATGCTCTGGTTCTACAGCCCCAGTTTTACCCAGTCTAGTATCTGAGTTAGATACCTGTGGATGACCCTGGGCTGGTTATCTCAGATGCTTTGTCTTGTAGGAACTAGCCATCATTCTGCCAGCTTGTGTGAAGGTGGCCATGGCATTCAGTTCCGCTCTGATCTATTTCTTTTGGCCATAGATGAAGAGTTGTGCTTGGCCGGCATGTGGTTTAGTGTGTTGGAAAAAGCCGCCCCCCCTCCCATCTTCCGTGCAGCCAAGCCTCGTCACCACAGCAGTGTCTGCCTGATGTTCCACATAGCCCACTTGGGAGCTTGTAATGAGAAGAAAATGTATTCGCAAACTGCATGCCGTGTCCTTCTGTGTTTTTACCGCTCTCTTGAAGAGCAAGAGTTGTAGTCTGACTTCCTTACACAAAGAAGACTTGCTAGCCCGGTGAAGGCAAGAGCCCTTTGCAAACCTTTTGTTGGAAATAAATAACTCTATAGTGCTGACAAATGTCTGGGAAACTTTGTGAGCTCAAAATAATCTGATCTTCCAAAAACAGACAGGGTGGGGTTACATTTGCATCCAGCATCAAGAGACAGAGAAAACAGGATGTTTTCTTCCCTATGCTAGAACTTATTTGTTCTGTTCCTCACTGAAATGTCAAGCGAGGGCCAGGATTTTGCTTTTGGAGTTGCCAGAAAATGTTTCGAAAAAGAAGAGAGCAATTTAAAAAAAGAAAAAAGCACAAACCACGGAGGACAAAGCAACAGAAAAAGAAACTTTGATTTCTGCAAACTAAGATAGGTGGGGCTATTCTGACCTCTTAGATATGGTGAACTTCAACTCCCATAATCCCCAGCTAGCACGGCCGGGCCAGGTTTTCTGACAGATTATGGGCGTTCAGACTGGAGAAGACTATTTTTAACAATAATTATAGGGGACTTCGGATACATTCAAAATTTTGAGGTTTCTCATCCTTACGGGAGAGTCATGCTAGCAGAATGGGAGAATGGAAATCACACTCAATAACCAAGAAAAATAAACAGACCATTTAACTGAGCCCAGTCGGAAAAATCGCCAGCCGCCTCCGGGCAGAAGCAACGATGACGTGTTGTTTTCAATTCCGTCTCAATGCTGTCCTTCAAAGGTGCTGCGACTGGAAAGAAAGGTGTACCGGCAGGAAGGGTGCAGCTGGTGGCCCCTGAAGACAAGGCTCACCTGTCAGTCGTGCCTCAGGGACCCCAGAAGCCAATGGCTGCTTTCCACGATCTGCTTCTAGCAGGACGTCACAAGTGACCCTGAGAAAATGTCCATTGAGCATCCATCTCTGCATGCATTTGATTTCTTGGAAACATTCTGTCTCCTTTTGAGCATGAGAAGGACTCCATCGGGGATGTTCTAGTTTTTCCGTAGGACACTAACTGGACATCAACTCTAAGGATGGCTGGAAAGGAAGTAAAGTCACCTGTGAGCCTGCCTCGGGCCTAAGCAGCATTTCCCTACCTACTAGCACTCCGTTGGGAAAGGTGCCCCTTTCCTGGGCTGGAAATGTTGGTGGAAGGTCATCCCTCCAGGCACCGTGAGGGTCCTGTGCAGTTTCTCCTGGGCCAGAGAGCCGATTCCCCCGGGACACAAGTAGGAAGGGGGCCTTTCTTTTCCGTTGCTGCTCTCTTGAACATGGTTTTTAAAGTTCTTTTGCAGGTGCTTTCGGCAGTGGGATGGCTTGCCTGCTGAAGTGGTGGGCGCTCCATCACTCAGGATTTTAAGAAGAGTCTTGACTCTGTCATGATAGATTGTCGCCTGCTTGAGTCGAGGGTTGGACTGGAAGGCCTTCCAACTCTGCGGTTCTGCTGTTCTGTTCTGCTTTCGCCCTTGCTCTGCTTTGCGTGTCAGCTGAAAGTAGCTTTATGTCCAGGCTCTTAAAGGAGGTTGCAGCACATGGCATCGCTCTTGAAACTCCCTACTTCTCCTCTGATGGACCAAGGAGGGAGCGGGGAGAAGTGGCTTCTTTACCCGTGCCACGAGGCTGGAGTTTGCATCAACTGCCTCCAGGTATTCTGGCTCTGGGCAGGCTGGCACAGCTTTCCTTCTCCGCTCAGTCCCCCTCCCGGGGCCTATTGGTGGCAAGAGCTGTTTACCGCAGGTTGGGCTCCAGGAGGAAAGACAAGTGGCAACAATATACTAGCAGTAGTAATAGTAGTAGTAGCAGCAGCAGCAGCAGCAATAGTAGCCATGAAAACCCAAACATTAACATTGAAAGAGGGTAGGAGGAACGATATATACACCCTCTTATCACGTTTTCTTTTGTTCCTTCTTGGAGGGCTAAACCCTAAAGGGGCCTTTGGTGGCAACAGGACTGCAAATGGTCAGATAGCCTCTTTCCCCCAGCTCCACCACGGCATCTTTGAAGACTACGCAGTGCATTGGCAGTGGATAGAGGTACGTTGCTTATGAAGCGTAGAGGCATTCGTGTTCTGCTTTAATGGAAACCAGATGCAGACTATGCCTGGCCAAAAGTGCCTTCTCCTGCCAAACTGCAGATGAAGTGATTCAATCAGCAGGGAAGCGTTGCCAAAACTGAAACCGTGGCCACGCCACTCTTGGGAGGAGCTCCAGGAGGTCACTGGAGATGGTGGGGGTGGGGAGGGGAGACGAGGAAGGGCCATTAAGAAATGGGTGGGGTTTCCAGCAGGGCCGGGCGTGGGGTGGGGGGACTTTTGCCTAAGGGAAGGGGTGCTGGATGTTGTTGGGCACCCTTAAGCTCCTATACCCATTTCTGGCGTTGTGCAAGCAGGAATTTTAGCCTGCAGAGTGGGGGCTCAGGTGGAGGAGGGGGAGCAGGACCCCTTGGCGTGCCTTCTACAACTGCATCAGGGCTGGACAGGAGTTTGATCCTTTAGGGCAGTGGTCCCCAACCTTTTTTGTGCCGCAGCCCAGTACCGGCATCACAAAAATCATCTGCGGCCCGGTACCAGCATCAGCACGCATGGCAAGGCGAGCCAAGTGACCGGCCAGACAGCCGTCCTCCGCTTCTCCCCGCCACCTTCAACTCCTCCTTTGTACCTGTGTCGATGGGCTTCACAACAGCTTCAGGATGGTTGCTCGGTTCGCCTTGCCATACGTGCTGAAAGAATCCTCGTGCCTTAGTTTTGTTCGAAGCCGCCCCCCTCCCTCAATGAAACTAAGGCGCGAGGATTCTTTCAGCACCCAAACGCCGCTTTCTACCTGGAAAAGCTCACTGGAAGCACTTTTTCATCAAAACAAGATGGCGGCGCCCAGCAAACCGGCAGCCCGGTAGAAATTGTTCCACGGACCGGTATTGGTCCGGGGACCGTTGGTTGGGGACCCCTGCTTTAGGGCACCTAACGGACCTTGTAAACTAAACCTAGGCCTAAACCAAACCAAACGGTCCCGATCAATTAAGGGTTGTGCAAATGGAAGTCCGTGAGGAATCCCCTCCCTCCCCAAAAAACATTTCTTCAAATGTTCCCATTGGCTTCTAAATTCTTAATAGTTCAAAAACTAATTCTATTTTTAATGACGTTTGATGCAATGCCAATTTCTTGTCTGTGTTTGGGCCGTTCATCCCAAAGTTGTCCATCCCTGTGAATGAAGCAATGGAGGAGAGTGTTTGTTAGCTGGAAAAAAATCTACTTTCCCTCCTGTATCAGCTCTCCGGTGGCAGCCGCTGGCGATGTGATCCAGTGTCTGCTGAGGAGCCCCCTCCCTCCCGCCCGCCACATTCGGGGATCCTCTGCCCCATTGAAGCAGGGAGTCTGGTGGGTGACATCAAAACCTAATTTGGGGGTCAGATCAGGTATATTTTCCCCAGAATCTGGATGTTTGACAGTCCAGTTTACTACCCACTAGGATTTTACATCCGAGTTGCAGCTGCTGTGCCAGCATCAGTGGGGCGTACCTGGGTTTAAGCCTCCCAAGGAGTAAGACTGGCCTGCCGGAGCGGGTTGCCAATAGTTTTTTTTGTGCCCTCCGAGAAGGGCATCCCGTCATCGTCCGGCTGGTGGTGGGACGTGGATCAGATTGGGAAGCCTGGTCTTGAGGCACCACTTAGGATCTCAGTCTGGCTCCATTGGATAGGTGGCCTACCTAGTAATGCATAGTAATCCACTTACTCCATTCTTATGAATGGAGTAATGCACTTACTCCATTCTTATGAATCAACACATTTTAAAACATAAGCTATAACTAATATATAATTTTGGAATGCCTCAAACCTTACAAAATTGATTATATATTTCTATCATATGCAGAATTATGAGCTGCTTCTATATAATTTTATTACTACCGTGTTTCTCATATAATAAGGATGAGTCTTTTTTTTTTTTGAGTCCCCCAAAAATGGCTAGGTCGTCTTTTCGGGGGTGACTTAATTCCCCCCCCCCTTGCATCTTCGGGCAGGCGGGCAGCGACGGCTTGGATGTTGACCTCAGCATTGGTGGGGAACTTCGTATCAGGGTCAATGCAGGCAGCACCATATCTGGGTGTGCAACAAAAGTACTTTCTAACGGCAAGCGCCCCCCCCCATTTCCCCCCCATTTCGCATGTTTTAATATAGGCCTTAATTTGGGGGGAGGGGCTTAATTTCATTTCATGCCTATAAAACATTCTGGGACTTCCTATTGGGGGAGGCCGTATTGTTGGAGAGACAGGGTATTGTCCCTGCACTCTTTGCCATCTGCTAAATAAATAATAGATGAAGTACTACATAAGTAATCACTAGAGGCTTTGAAGAAGAGACTGGACACTGAAATAGTATAAGGATCTCCTGCCTGAGCAGGGGGCTGGACTAGAAGATCTCTGAAGGTCCGTTCCAACGACGACGACTATGATGCATTTATTTTACTTAAGCGTGATAGAATTCATACATCATCCTAAATTATGGCTGGGTTTGATGGCATACTAAGTCGCAGGCTGCTTTTGCAAGCCCTGTTAACTGCCTCCCCCCACCCACCCCCGGTATCTTCTCCAGGGATTTGGTATCTTCCAGTGAGTTTTGGTGTGTGATGCAGAGCCAGCTGGTGGGAAAAGGCTCCTTCGCTCCCCTTCCCAGGCTGAACCATCATAGAATGGGGGTGGGGATAAGCAGTGGACACCCCATTTTGCATTCCCACCTGGTGAATGCCTGGACAACTCCTTGCAAATTTCTGGGCAAGATTTCAAAAGTGGTTTGCCATTGCTTCCTTCCTGGGGCCGAGAGAAAGTGACTGGCCCAAAGTCACCCAGCTAACTTCGCGCCTTAAAGCAGGACTAGAACTTGCAATCTCCTAGTTTTCTACTTGATGCCTTCACCCCAACACCAAACTGGCTCTCTTATACGACAGTGGAGTAAATTAGGAGATATCAGGACAACGAAATTACTCCTGTTAACTGAACTGAACTTTTGTCTGAATTTAAATTGAAAATGAGTAAATGAGGGTGGAGTTTTCCTCCTGGCTGCACCGACTTTCCCAGAAAGGAAGCCCACCGTGGGATTCGCTGCTTTAGGTGCCAACTGTGGAAGCCACTGTGCCTTTGGCAGGGTCCAGAAAGTGCCAGCAAAGGGGGTTTGTGGCCAGGAGCCACAGCCTCAGCTCCTGGGCCACATAGACAGATCGATGAGACCCAATGAAGCTGCCCCACCCACACCCTTGATTGTTTCCGGGACTAGACGGGCAGGTGTGCGCCAAGAAATGCACGATGGATTAGGATAATCTCTCTTTATGAATGCAGCATATCATCCTGTCCATGGTTGAATAATGCCGAATCCCTAGAAGACACGAGTTGCACTTCATTCGTCTAGTCATGAAAATGCCACAGCTGAAATTAATTTAAAAGGCAAAGCCATGCTTGCTCAAAATATTTTTTTAACCCGAGTTTGAAAACAAACAAGTTTGCTTATTTGGTCTCCTAGTTATCGGGTATCAGCCGAAAGCATGAATTATGGGGACACGGTTAGAAGCAAGTACAACTGCAAAACTCGTGTTTTGCTGTACGAATCCTTAGAAACTGTGCACAATTCTTCCCTTTTTGCTAAATTGAGGGACGTCCTTGGGGCATTTGGATCTCTCTTCTGCCTTCCCAAGCCGGTAGGCATTGCACTTGCTCCTCCTCTCACCTTATCCCAGTTTGAAAGTCTGATCTGGGCAACCACAACTAAGCCTCCAATTCCCCCCCCCCGGACTTCCATGGCTGAAAGTGGCCTTGAAGGTGCCACTCCTGGATCCTAATCCAACCCCCTTGATGGAGCCTTGCTTTCTGTCCACATCTCAAGCAGCGGATGTGCTAAAATGCTGCTCCTAAAGTCCTTGAGATTCCTGAGCAACCTCTGAGCTTCTTGATAAGATCATCAGCAAAGCTGCTTCCCTGGTAGAATCTTCCCCTTCCCCAACAGTTGTGTGCTTATAGTTTTTGAGCCAAGCTTCCCCATTATAATCCTTTCTGGATATATTGGGGCCCCACTCCCATCATCCCCTTCCCCACACACAATACCCAACAAAGAGCAGCCCTGCAGGAAACCAACATTCTGATCTGGAAGCTTCCTCGAGTAGCGATCTGCCTTTGGGTTATTCTTTCAGAAAGCTTCGAGTATCCGATCCTACCCCTCGATCTTAGCAAAGAATGAAAGGGGGAAAGACGCAGCGAGAGAAGAGGTGTGGCCGTCAACACTTGGCAGCAGCCAGGGTGCCTGGAGATTTGTGCTCGGAGGAATCAAAAGAAGTTGCTTGAAAGGCACCGAAGGATGCGCTAAGCTCTTCAAAACATCAGATTGGCTGCTCCATGGAAAATGCTCATTCTCCCAACCTCAGCCTGGAGGAAATGCTCGGCTTTGTTTGTTTTAAACCACTTCCTTGAATTGGATTCTGGCAAAGTCCCTTCACAATTGACCTTGGTCTGAAGATGAAGTTTTACACACACAAAACGCGGCTCACTTTCCTTCCTACGTTTCGATCCTCGCAGAGCCGTCCCGGGAGGGCCGAGATGGCGCTGGTGACTGTGTGACGGAGGCCCCACCGCTTGAACGGAGAGGAGGGGGCTTCACAGCTGCAGACACCATTGTGGACTTTTCTGAGCCTTCTGGGGACCTTCCTGCACAGTCTCTTCTCCCCCCTGGCCCCCTTGCATGGGCATCTGTACACATCTGTGCACCCCTGGTTGTCCTACCTGGTAACTTTTACAGGCTATCCAAGTGTTGTTCCTTCTCGGACAACAAAACAGCCCAGACTCTGGGCATAGTGTTCAGAAGCAACTCCCACGAATGTAGACCAAGCGCAAGTCGCATTCTTTAGAAAATCCCACCCGGAACTTGCCTCGCAACATTTTGGTATTTCCCAGACTTTTATTAAAAGGCAGAAATGTTTGTGAACTACCCTGATTCTTGGATTTCCTTCATCTCGGACGACAGTCATGGAGCAAAGTTACAGCTCAGTTGTCAGCATGCCGAGAGCGAGCACACAGTCCTAGGGGAGGTTGGAAAAGGGCTTCCTTTGCCTTGCACCTTAGAGGCTCCTGCCATCCAGGTAGACCATGCTGGGGCACTGGGATGGCAACATCACCAGGGGCTAATCTCTACTGGTCCGATAAGCGATATTGTGAATTGCTGGAAAGTCCTAAGAGCCTGTTCTAACTGTGTCAAATGGGTCATCTTTGCCAGAGCTGCTCTCGCTGATGCTGGTCTGGTGCCACCATAGGACTGCAGGTTCTCTTCTGCTTCCCCATCCAGGACTTTTCCCATCCGTGCCATTACATTGAAAAGGCCGCCGTATTCGGGACTAGAAAGAGGATGTTCACGAGTGCTCCTCCTTGCTCATCTTGGCATTGAACAAGCCCGGGAAACCCGCTCTTCCCCTCTGAGGACTAAAAAGACATTCTCTTCTTGGAAAACAGGTTCCCTTTCTTTAAAATTAAGACCGCTAAGCAAAATAAGCTAAATTCTCCCTCAAGTCCCACTCAACCCTGGAAACGGTTCAAAAGATGCCCACTTCAGGGTTTGGGCAGTAAGACTGAGGAAGTTCCTCAGAAAGGTTTCTCTGACTTCCCTTGGCTACACCCTGCTTAGCTTTTGCTGAGTCTGTCACAATCGCTTTAGGGGCTCCCATTTTCTGTAGGCAAAACCTCTCCCAAGAGAAGTGGGACTTTATTGATTACTTGCATGTAATTTCTTGGTGGTAATGAAATAGCAGCCATTGCTCCCTTCCAGTGTCTTTTGACTTCGCAGTCTTCCTTACAGACCTGGGATTTTCTGATTATCTCCCATCAAAATACCAACTTCTTCAGACACTAATCACTTGGGTTGAGACAAGGTTGGTGCGGGGTGCCACTTGGGCACTGGAAACCAATCCTCAGGCTCATCTCCATTTCTCTTTCAAACAGAAGGTTGCTTCACTCAGAGAAGACATTACGTTTTATACTGTCTTTCCCAAACTACGTGATTAGTTTCTACCCAGGCTGTAATCCCCAGCAAAATGTCAGATAAAATCAGATAATAAATAAACACAATCTTGTAAGGAGCATTCAAAGGAGTTCAGGGTCAGGATAATTTTACTGGCAGAGGGATTTATGCAGCATGCCCAACTACAAATTAACTGATTTCATATTTGTCTGGGTTACTTTGCATATCCAGCTATGTGATTCATTTACGGGTCCGTGTTATTACACTAAACCAGGTTAGTCAACGAAACAACCGTTCAGTTATCTACTGATTAGTATGCTGTGCACAAAACAATGTGTCATTAAATAGTGTTTTCAGATGAATGGAAGCTCTTACTACCTGCTCTGCATGTCATTAGAAGCTAGCTTTTTGCTTTTTTCTTCTTTAGTGCTATAGAAACTGCAGGATGATTCAGCTCAGTGGTTGTTTTACTAAAACGAATATTGCCAGTAGTTTATATTATTGAATGGTTTTTGATGAAGCAAAAGAAGTAGAGTGATAACCGACCCTATGGATCTTGGAAATATATATTTCTATTGTCCCAGTCATGAGTGCTGACTTGATTCATAAAGCAGCTCATATTAATGAAAAGCAATGAATGAATGAATGAATGAATGAATGATGGAGTATATGAAAACGCTTTGTTGCAGTCAGTATTTTCTTATAAGCATTAGATGTGAACGTGCCAACCAATTAGAATTGAAAAACAATCTGCATAACTCTGAATCCATGGTCGGATTGAGTTTGACACCCCTGCATTAAACAAATGGCTGTTGATCCAGGACTTCCTCTCGTGTGTTCCTTGAAGCTTCACAGCCCAGTTTCAATGAAGTGGATGTTGCAAAGGAGGAGGGAAAATACTGGGGGGGGGGGCAGAGGGGGGCAGAAGGAGGGCACTTGCTCTCCTTTCTTGCTCTTTGGACCCAATTCTCTTGGGCAGGGAGGTCCACCCTCTGGGTGGAGAGTGTGATGACAGGGACAAGGAATCCCATCCTGACCCAGAACGAGGCTAAGGCTGAAAAATGCCCCCTGGATCAGAAGACCACTCCTGTAATTTAATTTTATAGTGGTTAGTCTGATATTAACTGACTTTGAAGTCTTTTCTGGAAAAAAAGTGAAATAGATACGGTATCCAGCAGTGGTGGGATTCAATTTTTTTTACTACCGGTTCTGTGGGCGTGGCTTGGTGGGCGTGGCAGGGGAAGAAGACTGTAAAATCTCCAGTCAGAGGTGGGATTTGCTGGTTCTCTGAACTACTCAAAATTTTTCCAGAACTGGTCAGAACCTGCTGAATACCACCTCAGATTAACAGATTAACAGATAATCAGAGTTGGAAGGGACCTTGTAGGTCATCTAGCCCAACCCCCCGCCCAAGCAGGAGACCCTACACCATTCCTGACAAATGGCAGTCCAATCTCTTCTTGTAAGTCTCAAGTGATGGCGCTCCCACAACGTCCGGGGGCAACTTCTGTTCCATTGATTGATTGTTCTCACTGTCAGAAAATGTCTCCTTATTTCCAGGTTAAATCTTTCCTTGTTCAGTTGCTCTGGTATCTCTGGTATCCAGGCACAAAAACTAACCTAAAACAACAATAATTCATATTTGCATGGTGTGCCACCCAATCTTTGCAGACAAAGCCTTTGATTGCATATCTGCTGGTTCTGGAAGAAGTTTGTCAGACATTTTTGTTTTGTACTTTTTGGATGGAAATCTGTCAGTCTCTTTTGCATCATTTTATTAAACAAGAATGCCACGATCTTACATGATCTGGAATCAGTTATCTTATTCTGGACAGAAAGGCAGCACCAAGGTTACGGGCTCCATCTTGTTTTGCACCAGAAGCCCAAGGGTCACCATTTGGAGCCAGAGGTGAACAGTGCTAGTGCCCTGGCTGCTCTGTTGCAAGGAAACATCTCCCCGCTCCCCCAGGGCAAAGTTTGGCTGCTGGAAAGGTTCCTCATCAATTCACCCCCCACCCCCCACCCGCACCGCACCCCCGGGCAAGCCATGCTCTCAGCTCCTCTCTGGCATGAGAAAAGGAAGGTCCCGGCACTTGTGGTGAGGTCTTCAGTGGCCTGTGGTTGACTGAGCCCTTCCTCTCTTTGTTGGCCTCCTTGCACCCTTGCTTCCTTTTTCTTCAGCTGTCACAAAATCCACTTCTTAAGGTCTGTATCTGAAGGTCAGTTTTTCTCCTTTCAGAAATTCTAAGGATAACGTTGGTATCCTAAGCAAAGGAATAAGATGGGTGCTACCTGTGAGAAATCATTTAAAGCCTCAGATACGGATGACCTGGACTATCATGGAGCACAACTTGGTCTTTTAGATGCAAGATGGGTGTCCTTGTATCTTCTTAATGGGTGGAGGGGGCAGAGAGTCAGTGGGGGGGCGGCAAAGTACTAGCTCTCACAATCCACAAAATCTTACACTATAATTAAGATTCTTTTTTGCCTATTAGTTTTCATTGTCATTGACTAACATAACCAAACCTTGGAAACAGGAAAACAAAAACAAATTAAATCAAGTAACAAAGGGCTCAGTTGTTGGCAGACAGTTCCTGATCTCTTTTTTGAGAACATTTAAAATAACCTGAAAACCTGCCCTGGCTTGGAAGGAAACAAGAAAGCTTTTTCCAACACAGAATGTCCTTCAGACATCATTTAGTACTTTCAGATCCTATATATTTTCAGATATTTTTGGAATTGTTGTAGCATCCGAAAAACAAACATAAAAATATCCCATTGAATTCAAATCACAAATGTTTGCCAGCCTATAAGTGTAGCCTGCACCTGCTTTGTTGGTTGTTGGGTGTTTCTCTTCTCGGCCTTGCCAGCAAGCGAATGGACACTGCACCAAGACCTGAGAAAGTGTGGGAGGACCGTGTGGCCATCCCTGTCCTATGAGCAGTGGCCCCCACCCTTGCCCACATCCTCTTCTACTTTACACAGAAGGCAAGTGCCCACATGGGAGGCCGAAGCAAAGGTGGCCCCAACAATGCAAGCATGAAAATCGCCCAGTTGGACTCAAGAGGCTGCATTGAGCATGCAAGACGATGCTTCCGATCCAAAAAGTGGACCCTGGATCTGTGAGAATAATGCTAAGAAGGTGACGAGGGTAGCTCTGATAAACATTTCTACTCATTTTTTTTCCTTCATTTGAAACTGGATTTCTACCACAAGATGCTACAACCTCAGTTCTCCTTTCTGTTAAGTTCATTTAACATCTCTAATAGTCCATGGAAAATACATAAAGGCCCAAACGCTCCATGGAAAATTCATAAATACATAAAGATGGCGTTTTCACTTGGACCAGAGAAAGGAATCTGAGGAACCCTGGAAGGGCCCGGTTTTTCTGGTGTTGGGATTTCTAATATCAGTATCCTCTTGCATGAAATCAGCCTGGAGATACGACGGTAAGGGAAAAGATAATTAGGAATATAATTTTCCAATGGTTTTTAAGTGTTTTTCTGTTTCCAAAACAACAAAAACAGAGGAAACAGATAATTCCCAATAGGATAATCCTTAATGGGACAATTAAGAAAAATATTTATATATTGCTTCCCAGTATGGCCTTCCCAAGATAATTTCCAAAACTGCCAAGTGTTGATTTTTGTGTAAGACTTTTTAAAATAATTCCAGTGACTTCTAACGCACAAGCATCATGAGAAGGTGCTGCCTCATTAAAAGCTGTGCAAAACCCAGAGGTTAAAACACCAACAGGAAGCATGTTGACTAAATAATCATCTCCTGTCAGCTTTTTTTTTTTTAGTTTCATTCATTGTTTTACAGTTGACTTTAGGTTATTTTAGTTCCCCGTGTTTGCAGTCAGGATCTCTTTTGAGAAGTTATGAGAAAAGGATCCTTGGAGAGTTTTTAAGTTAATAACAAAGCTGCCTCCAGAGTGCTCGGTTGTTCTTGGGCCACCTAAGAACCTCATCCGGTGTCTTTGGCTGGTGATTTTAAGATTCCCTTAGTTGCAGGGATGGAGGAGGTGTAGCTGCATTGGGTCACACATTTTAGGTCATTTTGAAATATCTCTGGTTTCTTTCACTTCCCAATCTGATAAAGGACCACAGGAGGAATTTCATCACAATATATTCCCTTGGAATTCAGTAGAAATGTAGAAAGCTAGAGAAACATATTCTCTCTCTCCCCCCTCCCTCTCTCTGAGAGAGAGAGAGAGGGAGAGAGAGAGGGAGGGAGAGAGAGAGAGAGAGAGAGAGAGAGAGAGAGAGAGAGAGCTTATCTCATCACTAAATAAGTCCAAGAGTACTCCAGTCCACTTCCAAAAATTTCACCAACATTCTTCTCTGTTTTGATGGAAATTTCAAAAGCAAATAAATTATTTCATTGAATAGACTAGAAGAAAAACATGCAGAGCACAATTTGTGACTGAGTGGGTCAGATATCAAATCCATCCTTTAAGCACAAAGAAGATCACTCTGCTAGTAGAGATCCTGCAAAGGATTCCCCCAAGTGAATCAGTGATGTGGATACGACCCTTTGGGGGGGAAAAGAAAAAGGCTTGGTCTGCATGCAAGAACCAATCCTTGGCTGGGTGCTCTTCCATATTTTCTAGAGCAGCGAGCCAGGGTTACCCCTTGGGGCACTCGCATCTTCTCCCTTTTTCCTGGCCCAGGAGCAGCAATGATCTAGTAAGCTGGAATGGGTGACCGTATCCCAGATCCTAACCTGTCCCATCACCTGGAGGTGGCTCCCACAAGTGGGCTGTCTTTTGAATGATCACGCGTGATCACTGCCTGCAGTCAAGCTGTAAGAGAAACCATAGCTTTTCAAACATGGATGTCTTCCTCTACAGTAGCCAAAAGAAGATAACCTTGTGGCGTCTTAAAGTCTAGCACACTTACTATCACATCAGCCTCAGCATCCGAAGCATGCCTTGGGATGCCACAATGGTTCCCACAGGGCTGATCCTCTGAATGGCCACCTCACTGCCAGCATTCCCTGGGCAGAGCTGACGGCATGATTGACCATGGTTAGGAATGTCATCTTGCCATACCAGTCCAGGCCTCCTTCAGCTTAGGGGATTCTCCTCCACAAGCCCAGAGTCCCTCCCTTGAGGGTATGGATGGGGTCCTTGACACAGTGATGAAATTTTGGACTTCCTACTCCCCACCCCCGCGCCTTGCTCCCAAGGTGCTAATGAGCGCCCGTAGAGCCCGAGCCTGGAAGAGGCTTCGGTATATACAAAGCATGACCTTAATCTCAGTTAGAATCCCTGAATCCTAATTCTGGGAAAGCTCCGGGGGGAAAGTAACACAAAGCAGGTTTGCACTTGACGAAGTCTGTTTTGTTCCATCGTGCCAGACAGAAACCCTCCCTGGTGCAGAGAAGGGCAGGTGAGTCGGGGTGTTTTGTGCTCTGTCTTCAGTTCATGGTCTGGATAGTAATAACACCGCAGTCTCTGCCAAGCTCGTGGTCAAGCAGGAATCCTGGCCCCCTTGGCTGAGCCAGGCTGATAGTGTCAGGCCATACATGGCTTTGAAACGCGGCTCTCGGGCTCTCAGGTTTCGCTATGCCAAGAAACACAACGCGGAAAAAACTGGCAGCTTTGGGATGACTCATGCACAGACGCAGGGCAGCGTTGCAAGTTTTCAAGCACTTTCTGAGTGTGTTTGAGTAAACGTGGATTTGTCACCCAGGCAACAGGACACAGCAGGAGGACTGCAAGCCCCCACCCGCATCCCATGCCCCGTGAGAAGATCTGGGAATGTGAACCATCCCGCAAAAAGCAGCGGTTCCACTCCTGATTCGGCCGTGGCAATTATGAAACGAGGGGACGGACCGATGGAGTCACCTCATCCGGCCTGCCCTGCAGGATTCCTTCCTGTCACCAGCCCCCAAACCCAGGACATTGTTCACTGGTGAACATCGCCCAGGTGGACAGCAAATATTTCTCAGCAATGTCCTACACTAGAATTCAGGGTGCTAATTTACAGCCTTTACCACGGCAGACCCTCCTCTTCCAACAACAAGCCCCAAATAGGCAAAGATGGAAGGTGAGCCTTCCTTTCCAATTGTACCCATGAGACATCATTTACAGCTCAGTCCTACCATGAAAGTAGTGCTGAAAATAAAGCAAGCTGATAACCGAAGTCCTGGCACATTGCAGGAATGTTTGATCTGCGTGTTTCAGCGAATGGGCCTTTGCAGCTTGCTCTAATCAGCTCTCTTCTCTTCTAAAGCAAAATTCTCGGGCCTGGAAAACAAGCGGGAATTGCTCCCGCAACAAGCACCGGATTCTAACGCTTTCAAACGTTGTTTGGATTGGGTGAGAAAGTCACACTTGATCCAGTTCATTTGGAAACGTTTGGAAGAATGGGTTGCTCCCCAAGTGGGTTGCTTCCAAAATAGATCACTTCAGACTTTACCTTCCTTGGAGCTTTGCTGGTGATGGAAGGAGCCAGGTGGACATGGGCAGAGGTGGCATTCGGCAGGTTCTGACCAGTTCTGGAGAACCAGTAGCGGAAATTTGAGTAGTTCGGAGAACCGGCAAATGCCGCTTCTGGCGGGAGATTTTACAGTCTCCTTCCCCTGCCACGATATCAATCTGTCAAACCCATAATTGAGAGGAACCTTAGACAATTTTGATTGAGTCAATGGGATTAAGGATGATTGGTAAATGCTGGAGTTTCACATCTTTTGCTGTCTTGCTTCACATCCATTAGCCAATGGAGTTTCTGTTAACGTGTTTGCACTTTTCTATGTCTTTTGCTCATTTAAACCATTATTAAATTCCTCAAGAATAATTAAATTTTAAAACTCTGGACTTATTTGCATACCAAAACATGTTGGACCTCTTTGTCAGATCTTTGGCAGGCTCCGTTCTTGCCACCCTGGGCCTTGTGATTGCATATCTTGTCTAATTTGTTAAAAACACATCGAGAAAGACAATATTTGGTAAAATTGCATTCTGATTTGCAGGGATCTTCAGTGGGAGGCAGGAGACTTTAGTGGTGTGAATTCAGGTGTGTCCTACCAGCCAAGCTGGGCAGCTTCTCAATTAGTGTGAAATGGATTAGGCTGTCTCCCAAACAATCAAATGAAGACCTAGAACTAAATGCAGAAGCCCTTCCTTCTGATCTCTCCTTGTGACCTGCAGCATTTCTCAGTAATTCATGGGAAGAACAGAAGCCAGTTTCCAGCTAATGAGCAAAATAAACTTCCTGCAAACCAACGCAGGGCAGCAGGTGGGCCATGGAGCCTCCCCAGAGTTGGTGACTCACAGGTTTCTTTATGGTGAGGGTAGGGAACATGCACGTTGCCCCTTCTCCACAACCAGCCTTTGTCAGACCTCTCCCAGCTTGAGCGTTCAGGAAAGAAAGACCCACAACTCTGTTTGGAGTGAAAGGTGTCCTTAACTGAAGCCACCAAGGGCTTACAGACCTGAGGAGATTTCCCACTTAGTCCCAGTACATTTCCTTCCTCCCAAGCCCTCCTGCCTTGGTCATCTTCATGATGTCCAGGAAGGTTCATTTGGTAAAAGTTCCACCTTTGGGTGCCTCTTTGGACGGATGTTCCGCATTCCGTTCCCAGGCTTGTGTCCTTGGATTCTTAAGCTCTGTTCCAGGCTAGCACCTCTGGTTCTTCTCATCCTGTCATCCACCCCCCCTTCCCTAGACCCCCTTTTATGGCAGGATGCCATTGAAGCGAAACAGAGCTGAAGTGATGCAATGGCAGACCTGAGAGCCTTTGCGTTTTAGAGGGTCAACGGTTTGGATCCAAATCAAGCCAGGATGACTGGAATCACTGCAGTGGAGTTTCAGTTTGTGGTGACTTGTCCCACTGATTCCAGTGTGGCTCTTTGGATTTAGAAAAATTAGGATGTGGGTCAGCGATAGAAAGCCTGCATGTACACATTAATGTTCATGCACATTAGCTTCTGTACAGAAAGGACCTCAGGCACACATACACATGCTTGCAGGGGGAGCTGCTTAGGTAAGGGGTGCAGCAGATCAGTTTCTGACCTCACCATCCATGCCTGATCCATCTCTAGGCCAGGCTCAACTCTAAAAGTTAGGAAATAAAACATATCCTCCCTTCCACGAATAAATATATCAGATCTTCCTTGGACAGTGCTTCAGTCTCTTTGCTCCTCTGTTCCCAGCGGTGAGCTGTTCCTTGCTCAAGCTATGCAGTGTTTTCCTAAGTAGTAAGAAGTCAGAGGAGCTACTAACAGAAGTGACTTAGTCCCAGTGGCAAGAAGGTCTGCACAGGACCACAAACCTCATTGGGCGTCAGAAGTTGTGTCTCCAACACAGGCTCCAGGCCACGCCTAGATGAAACTAAGAAGCATCTACTTGGGCTTGTAAGTGATCATACTCAAGCAAAGTCATTGCGAAGACCTTCTGCAGTGCAGGCCAACAGCTGCTAAAGCTATTGGATGAACGGAAAAGCTTGACATTATTGTATCAAAGTGTGTAAGATGTCAAGTCAAGGTCAACTCAACTCAAGAAAGCTATACCAGATCTAACATTTTATGCACCTATCCTGTCCAATCGGTCACATTCAGAATATAGACCGGATCTACTTCTTCATTCCCAGAAGACTTTTCCACAATAGCTGCTCCCATGGGGCCACCATCCTGGCTCTTCTGCTCTGAGGGCATCCTCGTTGGCCATCCACCCTCAGCAATGACCAGAGGTTTTTCTTGCGAGGTTCCATGGGATGATTTTCTTCTTCATTGCTCTTCGTCGAGGGATCATGTACCACCTTAAAGTGCTTTTCGTGATTGTTTTAGGGTACTGTTTCTCTGGCCCTCACTGCTTACAGATTTTAAAACAGCACAGCTGCAAACACTGACATATAATCTGCTATTTAAAAATGATGTTACCAAGGTAAGAGAACAACAGGATTTTAAGCTGAGGCCACTTTTAACAGAATCACAGAGTTGGAAGAGAGCTTGGAATTCAGATTCTAGGCACCACCACCCCCGCTGAAGCAGGGGAACCATCTCCGGTTCCAGACAAATGGCTGTCCAATCTCTACTTAAAAACCTCCACAACTTCTGGGGGAAAGTCGCTCTGCTGGTTAATTGTGCACACTCTCAGGAAATTTCTCTTTAGCTCCAGGTTCTCCTTGATTAGTTCTAAGTAGGCATAGTCCCCTATTTGATTAGTAAGTCTAATAATTCCGATTGTAGGGCAGTTTTAGTTGTGCATTTCAATCTGTCCACAGGAGAGACCGAGTCCCTTTTTTTAAAAAAAAATGTTCATTGAAGAACTTTTTAACAACATAAAAACCACGAGAAAATAAAAAAAAAAATTGCTCCATCCAGAGCCACTTTGATGGGATGGGGGAACTATACCTATTCTGTCTTGTACAAAGCAGACAGATAAACTCCACAAAGCATCCATCTTTTTTATTGGTTCATCGGGCATCCTCATTAACTCACAGTTATGACAAGATTCTTCTTAATGTCCAATCCTTTGCATGTCTGTCTTTATAGGTAAAAAGATGGTTATCTCTTTCATCCCATATCATAGAGGCAGGACGTAGAGCTACTACCATGAGGCTGCGTTCAGGCAAGAGTGAGGGAGCCTCCCCCAACCCACAAGGGTCAATTCAGTGACCAGTCAGGGTTACAGATGTGGCTACATGACATAAACTACATTTCCCAGGATACCTTTAACTACATTTCCCATGATGCATTCCCTTAAGCTCTCAATTCCTAACTAACTATCCCAAATCCCATTAACTCTAAACAGTCTGGACAGCACAATACAAATATGATAAATAAAGAAAAATAATAAATAGTGAAAAAAGAAAATAGAAATAGAAAAGAAAAAGTTTTTTAAAAGGTGACTCAGGATCTTCTTAATAGTGGTGATAGACATATTTATATTTCGCCTTCTTTCGTTTTTTTCCATAAGTTACCTTTCTAATCTTCAAATTCATATATCACAAATTCATTTTATCCCTTTTTTCAGCAAAAAGTCCATAAAGGATTTCCAATAACTGGAAAGTTATAGAAAGTTAGAAACGATTGTTGAGCTTTTGTTGATCATACCAGATAATGTTACCATTTCTGCTACTGCTGTCGTCTTCACTAACCCTTCCTCCATTGTGGGAATTTCATGAAGCTTTCCAGAATCTTTTTTTGTGTGCATATAATAGTCTTGCAGCAATAATCAAAATTTACTGTTAAAACAGTTACATCTTTTTCACCAACCTTTCCTCCATTGTGACTAGTTCAACACTGTTCTATTTTGGGGCATACAATGATCTTGCAGTAATAACTATTTATGAAAATAATCGTCTAGGCTCTTTTCTGTCCATTAATCCCAGTAAGAAAAGTTCTGGTTTCAGTTGGATGTTGATCTTTAAAATTCTTTGTATCAAAAATTCTGGCTTCTTCACAAGTCCACCAAGCATGATAAAATAACCCTTCTTGCGGCCATATTAAATCTGAAATACCTTTATATATTTTAGACATTTTTTCTGAAGTCTTATACCAACAATATATCATTTTATAAAAATAATTAACATAATGTAAATTTCAGTCTTTTTAACTACATATTTTCCTTCTGTTCCATTCAAACTGTGTCCCAAGTTCTTAGCACATATTAGTCTTCAGTCAGACGTTTGCTTTGTTTCAAATTTCAATAAAAGGTTACACATTTTACCAATTACATGTTCATCATTTGTATATAGTTGAACATGAAGTTCTGTTGTCTGTTGCTTAATTCCAAGTTTCCTATTATCTATCTTAAATCTTTCTCTTAACCGTGCATATGAAAACCATTGAAAACTAAATTCTGCATTTTAAATTCTTTCGAGCCAGTTGCTCTCTTTATTTTGTCTTTCTCTATGTTCCTATTCTAACAACTCTCCATAAGTCAACCATTTCTCTTTATCTGCCGTGTCTTTCCTATGAAATCCTTCTTATGCTTAGGTGCGCGAAGCATTTTTGAGCACCGTTTACATCTATGCCACTGGAGACGGAGCCCCATGCCGATCAGCTGATGTTCCCGTGGCTACAATTGCAAGAGAAATTCTTGTTAAGGCATATCAGCCAGGCGGGCCCTTCTGTTTGCCACAGGGACTGGCACTTGGGGAGGGGGGGGGTTCCTGGAGGGATCTACTTGGCCCCTGCTGGAAAGGATGCCTGGGTACTCTGCCCCCCTCCTCAACTCCTGTCCCGCCCCCCCCCAAGTAATGGAGTGGGGTAGAAATGAAGAAAGATTAAATGCCAGAGTGTTGTGCAGACAAATGAATCAGTCTTCTCCTGGGTTTTCAGGAAGGGGAGAAGGTCCTGGCCTTTTTATGTGAAATTGGGGACGAGATGAGGCGGAAGCTGGGTGCTCCTTGGCCAGGAAGCTTTGGCCAGGAAAGGGGCCTTGGGGCCAAAGACGGTCAACTTCTTGGCAACTTCCCCGCACAGAAATGCCTGCCACCTTGAAGTGAGAAGAAGGGCCGTGTGAGCCATCGGGGCTTTTCTGTTCTGAAACAGGAATACTCGGGACAGAGAACGGAATTGCCGTCGGCTTAGTCAGCTGACCTATCAAGACAGATAAAACGATCTGCTAAGTTTGCACAACTGGGGAGAAAATCTGGGTGTTTTTTCCCCCAGCTTGTTGGATGTGTTTTATTACCACAGCACAATTTGAAAATAAAGAAAATGGAAGTTTTTTTTTTTTTAAAGTACCCTCAATGCAGCAATAAAGAATGCAACTTAACCAAAAGGGAATCCTTCTGTCTGGGAATGTAAACACGCCGTTTTTTTCAGTGTGGTCTACTAATTAAATCACTGGATGTGGTAGTTGAGGAATCGGGTTCCCAGAAAGCAATTAAGGAAAGCTGAGAGCTTGTAAATGAGGGGGAAGCATCCGTGATGCCAACCCTAAATGACTCTGCGAGTGGAAATGTCAAGTAAGAAAGAAAAAGAAGAGCGGTCCGTTGCCATCCACACTTCATAGCAGGCCTCCCCACTCCCGGCACCATACAACACACACACACACACACACACTCTCTCTCTCTCTCACACACACACACACACACACACATCCCAGCCTGCAGATGTTGGCACAGCTATTTGCTCTTTTCCTTTCCGCTTATGACCCCCACTGAAATTGGTGCAGAAGTGACATGGGAATTGCAGGCGAGAACCGATATTTCTATGCCAAGCTGAACGAAGGGGCCTTAATTCATGGTGGCGAGCCATGAGCCACGTAGCCTCCTCCGTGCAGCTGCTCACCAGAGACTTACATGGAATCCCTTGTCCGGGAGCCAAAGATTCTCTTCATTCCTTCGGAGCTTCCTCACACCCAAGGTCTTGCTAACACCAGACAAAACGGTCACAGGTTCTGAGCGCTGCAGCCTAAATTCAAATCGTAGCTCTCCTTGGCCCATCCTGGAGCCCCGCTGGATTCTGGCCTGGCTCTTCATGGCAACGGGGTCCTCAACCCCCTGCCCCTTTTTCCCAATGGGAGCCTTCATTCCCTGTCTCTGGCCAACCGCACGCGACGTGTACGTTCTCAGTGGAACCACATCTGCATGGAGGGAAGTGAGCAGCACCGTACCCCAAGGTTGGTTCTATTTTAGGCCCAGGGCTCTTCAACGTCTTCATCAATGATTTAGATGAAGGGACAGAAAGGGAACTCATCCAATTTTCAGACTACACCAAGCTGGCGGGAACAGCCAACACTCCAGAAGACGGGCTCAAGATCCAGATGGACACTGGGCCCAATCGAACAAAATAAAATTCAATGTAGAGAAAAGTAAGGTTTTACACTTAGGCAAGAAAACCAAATGTATAGGAACAGATTAGGTGAAACTTGGCTCAAGAGCAGTAACTGTGAGAGCGACCTTAGAGTCCTGGTGGAAAATCCCTTAAATGTGTGCCAACCGTGTGCAGGACGCAATGGATGGAAGCTAATCAAGAAGAGAAGGAACCGAGAACTAAGAAGACATTTCCTGAAAGTGAGAACAATTCACCCGTGGAACGGCTTGCTTTCCAAAATTGTAGGTGCTCCAACACTGGAGGATTTTGAGAAGAGATTGGAAAGACATTTGTCCCTAATGGTATAGGATTTCCTGCTAGAGCAGGGGTTGGACTAGAAGACCTCCAAAGTCCCTTCCAACTCTGTTGTTCTGTTATTCTGCCTGGGTCCATTCCAAAGGCTTCTGCCCATGATTATGTTTGCAGATTCCCTGTGGGTGGCATTTCCACTTTAGGTGAGGATGAGGGTTTCCTGCATAAATTTCTTTCTGCCTCTGGTTTTGAAAGATGCCAGTCAAACTAGGATGGCCTCTTTCTGTTGTGAGCATCACCGCATCAGCTGAGCCACCTACAGACATGGGTGCTGAAGTCCAGCCAGAGGGTACCAGGAGGGGGAAGATGGGTGCCAGTTTGTGACTGGCCAGTGAAATGGTGCTTTGCTGTTCCAAGAAGACCTAGTTAGCCTTCTTCACAGGCTTGCTCCCTGGACCCTCCCAAGGACCCTAACCCAGGAACAGCGAGATCTGGTTCCCCCCAAGCCAACCCTCATGCAATCTAGCCCAGTTCCTTCCCTCAGTCTTTCCTTACGTGCTACCCACCCTTTCTTCCCCTGTTTTGGGGTAGCTTTCCCACCAATTGTCCATTACAAGTGATGGTTCTTTGGCTTGAACACCTTTCCCAGCAGTCATTGCACGTAGACAGCTAGCACCTCAAGGAGACCCCGAAGTTGGATCTTCTCCCTAACAGTGCAGCATTCCAAGCGTGAAGACTTTGAACGGGGCCACCCCTTCGTTCTTGGAATTACCCTCCATCCTATTCTTTTCCTTTTAGTGCTGCTCCGCATGCCAGCTGGGTAATTCTGGGAGTTTAAGTCCACTTATCTTAAAGTTGCTAAGGTTGAGAAACATTGATGTCGCCGCTTACTCACCCGCCCTGCCTTTTTCTCCTACAGAAAATGAAACCCGTCGTTCAAAGGAGACGCTCAACTTCAGCTGCCCTCAGCAAAGCGCTCGGCAAATCCAGGTATCGTTCCAGGTAAGAGATACGGAGGCAAACCCTTCCCTAGAACATGGCTTTAATTGTCCCCCAACTTCATGGGGGGAGGTGGCCAGAGCTGCTGGGTGTGTGTGTGTGTGTGTGCCAAGGGAAACGGTGGGTAGAGGTCTGTCCTAGGTAGGGCGGGGGTTCTTACCTTAATCTTGCAATTGGGCTGCTCCGTCACCATAACAAAGATTTATTGATGGCAACTGCAGGGAGTTTGGGAGGTGTGTAGTCTGCGAGTGTCCTAACAGACATTGCAGAAAAGCTTGCTGCCATTTTGGGGGAATAGAAGACGGAGGCTCTCCCTAAAGAATGTTTTGGGTATAAGCCCGGGCTTTCGATACTGGACCTAGAAAGGGGTGGGGTCATAAACATGGCGTCGTGGTCCATGGTGGTGGTGGTGCAATGTCAGGTGAGGGTTGCCCTCGTGCAATCTTGGGTTTCTCTGCTTTTCTGTTGTCTCCTTCATTTCCATTCGAGGGTAGGCCGGAGTCATTTTTGTGAGCTAGGCAGCTAAATAAATAAATAATTTTTTCCCCTCCAAACCAGGGTGCAAAATCTGTGTTTAAAACGAAATGGAAATGGAGGGCTGGGGGGAATCTCCTTGAGGGGCAGTCCTGCTGTAGCTCTGAGCCAGTGACGGATCTTCACCTGAGCATCCTTCTCAGCTGCAGGATCATTCACAGCCCTTCCAAGAGGCTTTGCGTCTCTGCGCAGTATCTACAACGTGTAGCTGAATTAGACAGAGATCCAGAAAAGGGTCAGCAAATTCGGATCACGTTAAGATTTAAATGGGCAGGAAATCCTGCACTAGGAAGTGGGGGTGGGGAGCCCCCTCCAGAGAAAAGCAGCAGCAGAGCATTTCTGTGAGGCTGTCAAGAAACGGAGCTCTCTCTCTCTCTTTCTCTTTTTCTCTCTCTCTCTTTCTCTCTCTCTTTCTCTCTCTCTCTTTCTCTCTCTCTCTTTCTCTCTTTCTCTTTCTCTCTTTCTCTCTCTCTCTCTCTCTCTCTCTTCTCTCTCTTTCTCTCTCTTTCTCTCTCTCTCTCTTTCTCTCTCTCTTTCTCTCTCTCTCTCTCTCTCTCTCTCTCTCTCTCTTTCTCTCTCTCTCTCTCTCTCTCTCTCTCTCTCTCTCTCTCTCTTTCTCTCTCTTTCTCTTTCTCTCTCTCTCTTTCTCTCTCTTTCTCTTTCTCTCTCTCTCTTTCTCTTTCTCTCTTTCTCTCTCTCTCTCTCTCTCTCCCCGTTGAGATGGGCAGTTATAGAAATTGGATAGACAGACAGCAGATAGATGAAGGAATCTCTCACACCACCTTCTCCTTCTTTTCAGACCAGTGGTATTAACCCACAAAAGTGCCTGCCTTTTACTAAAGTAGTTCTTAAAGCTCTTAAATGCTCGTGGAAAGTTTATGTGTTTCATAGCCCCGTGACGGAGTGGCCTGTAGCTCACAAAACCTTCGCCTCATAATACAGTTTGTTAATTGGGAAAAGTGCAATTGACGGCTGACCCCCCCCCCCCCCTCCTTCAGTCACCAGCGCTGAAGGTGGCCGATCCTTTATGGAAGCTTCTGTGTACTTGGAACCTCCATCCTCATGGACCTTACATTTTACACCAAAGAGATTCGGGGCATTTCATTCAAAAGAAGGCAGGTATTTGGCCAAATGAGATCAGTTTAGAAAACTGCTTGTTACCAGCAGGAGAGGACTAAACTTTGGTACTTTCGGTCTTCAAGTAAAGTGGCACAATTTTAGAAAAGGGTATATTTTAAAAAGGAGCTGCTGAACAAAGTTCAGGTTTCCCCATTATTTCCAGTCCTCCTTATGAAATATAGAAACCAATCGCTTGATTGTGGTGCCTGAGAAGAATTAATCCAGCCAACAGACTGAACTGCCTTGAGAGGCCTCGTTCCTTTGTACTGGCGGATAGAAGCCAGCAAGCACCTGGATTCATAGAAGTCCACTGAATGGGCCACAGGGACCTTTCCTCCACCAAACTCTCAGTTTCCTAGTAAAATCCAGGTCATCTTTCAGGTCATTTTGAAAACAGAACCCATTTCGTCACAGTAGAGCCCGTGGGAAGGTGCCATCCATAGAATCCACGCAGAGAGAGGAAGTCGAAACAAGCTGCTCTTCCTCTTATGGAGCCCCAGGTCTAAAAGAGTCGCAGGCATTTCCTCTCTGTCTTAGAAGGTGCCTTGATCCTATTCAAATGACTCCTAGGAGCATGAATCACTTCCACTTCCTCTCCTTGCTGTTTCTGTTGACATCTGAAGCCACCCCAGAAATTACAGTCGGCACCATATTTATTACTGTACAGTCCTAGAAAGGTCACTGGAACAGCCCTGAAGGAAGAGGCGTCGTTTCTCCGCTGTTTGGGGCATGCTTCTTCCTCTGAAATTCTTTAGATGTTTCCATGGTGGCTAAGTTGTGGTGGAACGTCAAGGTCTGCTATTTTTCCGAATATGCCTTTAGCCATTTTGACATGTGCATTCAAAAGTGGTAGAAACAAGACTCACCCAACTTCTCATGTGTGATAATACCCTCCTCTAAAGACTGCTTTTTAAGACGTGACAAGAAATGTGGAATGGAACCATTATTGTTTAACTTCTCCCCTCACCAATAACAGCAGAACTAGGATCAAGGTAAAAACCAAGGCTAGCTTGTGTCACCCATCTGTCGCCCTTTCTTTCTCTTGGCTAGCTTTTATCCTAAAACAAAGATGTGCAGGCATGGGAAATTATCCTTAAAACTTGCGTTCTTTTAGGTCTTAGTTGAGTCCTTAAAACAACTGTCAGGAAAACCTTTTTCCAGGCAGTTTAAGTAAAAATGTTGTTTCTGGAGTCTATAAGGATATATGGAATAGGGAACAAAGTTATAACTTTGCTGAATGAAAATATAACCACCCAATTCTGTGGGCTAGAAATTTGGCAGGAGTCCTTGCTTGGGACAGCATCATGAACAAATAATGATGGACAGTGACGTCCACGGCTCCCTGGCTGGATATGCTTGAAGAGGAGCCAGCGGCTTCACCAATATGCCATCATTTGGCTAAGTTAAATAAACTGCCCACCCCCCCTTATAAAATTAACGGGTTTGCCAATTGTGGTGTGGGTGTGTTGGCTGGAATTTTCCCCGGGTTGCCAAGAGGTGGTGGTGGTAAATTCGGTAGTGAAGTTAGAGCAACATTGATCTCTGCTGTCTCTACACACACATACCAATCCACGTATAAGGCAGGTAGATTCTGTGCTGCTTTGAAAGGCTGTGGGCTATTATTGATCCTACGCTGCCAGCTGGGAGGGTGCATTTCCAGCTCAGCTCCTAGTACGGTATTTCTTAAATCAGGGAGCTCCAAGCAGGTTTGTGAGCATTAGAGATGAACAAGGCAATTCATAGAAGCCAGCATCGGTTTGTGAAAAACAGATCACACCAGACAGCACGTATTGGCTCCTTTCATAAAGCGCCTAAACTAGTGGATCGAGGAGATGCTGTGGATGTTCTATACTTAGACCTCAGTAAGGCATGTGACAACATGGACTGCAGTGTATTTCTTGGTAAGATAGAAATCTTACCATCACTGGCCACAGCTGCGAGCAGCCCGACTGTAAAAGGACTGCCCTGGTTTCTTTGACGCTCAGTCCTAGAAGGAAGTAAAGACAACTGGTTACTATGCTGGTGTCCTGAGTCTCATTCACGCGATCTAACAGTATAAGGGCTCCTGCCTTGCGGGGGGTTGGACTAGAAGACCTCCAAGATCTCTTCCAACCCTATGATTCTGCAATTCTAAGAGAACTCTCTTTCCCATTGACAGGAAGGTTTGCCCCATTCTGCTTCCCAGTAATAGCGCTTAAGGCAACTCAATATTTTTTCCAGCCCAATTTCAGCTTGAAATATACGGTCGATCTGGAGAACTTCGAGGCCTGTAGGAGTGAAGACAGATCCTGTAGTTGCACGTGAAGGACTGTGGAGGGCAACACAAAAGCATTTTTGTCTCCAAAATTACTACTTGGGATGCATATTTTGCATTCCTGCAATCTTGCAAACCTCTTAAGACAGCAGCCAGCTTTCCTTGTCAGAATATGCAGTCTATTTCAGATGTCACTCCAGCCCTGATCCGTTAGGGGGAATTTAGAACCAATCCAAAGTGAAGATACCCCAATAGCATCAAAATTATCACAGGATTGTCATTGCACCTTAATGTTAATTATGCAGTTCGAACGTTTAAGTGTCAGGCAGGGCTGACTCAGTGGAATCTTCAAGCATTAAAAAAATCCGCACTTTTGGCAAAAAGAGAAAAGCTGAATTTCTCCCTCTGTGTGCCTGATTGTCAGTTCACACTTATTTGTGACATTTCTTTGCTAGTTTAATCTTGGATCCCTGGAGACTTTCTTGGTTTCATGCCCAATTCATTTTCTTTTTCAGTGCAGAACAACTATCACATCATCCAGAGATTTCCCTTCTAGCCACAAAAAAGACGATGGATAAATAAAGAACATACACTTATCGTAGCTGTTTCCAAAAATGCCCTCATAAATAAACTTTTCTGACAGTATTTTACTGAAATAAATATTGCTTTAAGCCAAGTTAAAACTCAGCTGATGTTTATTTAGAACCAAACAATCTTTCTTTTAGGTGCACTTCTGTTTTAAGGCTACTCTTGGCATCCCTGGTTTGGGGGATCAGCTTGCACAGGTTTCAGGAAACCGTGAGAAATCCTTGAATTGCCAATTGTGAAAAACAGGGTGTCTTGCCCCTCATTTCTCAAGCAGGAAACCCAAATCCTTGGCGTTCTTTGGTGTCCCTTCATAGGCTCCAGGAAGCAAAAGGCAACTGATGATGGAGCCTCATGCTTGGTCGCTTTAGTCAATCATCAATCAACCAATCAAACGTTTATGGTCAAGGCACAACATGTGTACAATGAAACTGTACAGGGCAGGCCAAGCCAAGGAACAGGGCCAGTGAGCTTCCCAGCCATTCTCTCTCTCTCATGGTGGGGCCTTATAGCACAATCCTGCCTGCCTGCCTACCTTTCTCTCTCTGCTCCATCTGACCTTAACCAAAATCACTCCTTTGATCACTCATACTTTCCTCTTTTGGAGGACTGACTCCAAGATCCTCCCCTTCTTGTCCTCACGGCGGTCGTCACTCCTTGCAATACGCACACGCGCACAGGTTAAAAAAACCACCCACCCAGGGGGGAAACGGGGATGGCGGCAGCAGCTTTGCGCAGCCCTCACTCTTCAGCTCCCCAAGTTTCCCAGCCGGGATGTGCTGGCTAAGGACTTGTCAGGGTTGATATTCGATGCAACTGGGGGCCCATCCTGGCAAAAGCCAAACGGCTCCGTCCTGAAGTAGAGGACTGCGGGGGTGATCATGGTGTCCTGCCCCTCCGACCCCGTCCTCTGGCCTCCTCTCCCCTGTTCCGGCCATCAGCTTCACGGGGTCCAACAGAGGCAGATCTTAGCTTTGGAACTTGATGGAGATTTGACCAAGAGGGAAAGTGGGGGACAAGGAGGGGCCAGGAGGACCATGCAGATTCAGGCAGCTTTATTTCACTCCATGGAGGTACAATACGATGCTTCACACTCCATAATTCCCAACCAACGAGGCAAATTGGGCCAGTCTAAAGATTCCCTGAAATAGCTGTGCTTTGTGAAAAGGGGGGCGGAGCAGAGAGAGGGAATTAAGGACTTCTCACCTGCCATAACCTGGCAGCAAAATGCCAAATGAAAGCAATGCATTTTTCTAGAGATGGAGAACAAATGAAATAACAGCTGTATTAAATGTCCAATAATTTGAACATAATGTTTTGTTTAATTTTTTTAAAGAAATATATACAGTATTTTAGTTTAAAACCTCTCTCCAAATTGAAGCTCTTTTGCCCAATGAAAATATGTCATTGCTGGCATCCTTAAGATTACAACCTGTGTTCCAGAAGGAGACTTTGGTGTTTGTTTTCAATGTGTACCCCCCACCCCCCACCCCGCCCCCCGGTCACTGTGAGTTGGGCGGCCGCAGGAATCTATGATTCCACAGGAACTTCTTAGAAGTAGAAATAAGGAAATAAATAAATGGTGGAGAACGTGACGTATCTCTCCAGAAGACGCCATGAGGACACACAGGAGGTCACTTCCCACTCTAGAGCCGTCCCCCCTCCCCAATGCCTCCCCCTGCTACGAAAGGAGAAACAGGCAAATGAACGCAAGAATAGTAAAGGGCAGGTTTGGAGGAAGGATAACAAGATCTGCTTGGGCTTCATCAGGCAATTGTAGTCAAGGAAAGAGCTTAATATTTCCTTGAAAACCATGGTACTCGCTGAAGATAAAACTGGACTGTGGTATCAAACTAATTCACTTCAGAGATTGCTTCAAGGAAAATGGTGAAAATGTGCTTTCCTGAACGGTGACAGCAGGAAGCACAGTGCAAAAGTGTTAATATCACCCCAATTCATGTCCTGCCCTCTTTTCCAGCAGGGAGATTATTTTGTCATCCACACATGGAGATAATGGATTACCAGCTGGAGTTTTCAGCAGCCCAAATTCCCTCTTCCTTTTGGATGGGCGCGTCCAACTTTCTCTGGGCTTGCAAACTCAAGAGAGGCATTTGTTCCTCTTCAGCAACATGCTAATTGTGGCCAAATCCAAGTAAGTATGAGCAAACGTTTGATCCTCCAGCTAAGTCTCTTCGCTAGTAGCAAACGTTGGGTTCGTACAATGTATGAATACCAAAGCAAACCCATCGCATGAGGCCTTGGCGTGAACCCTGCTTTCTGATTTGTAACCGTGAGCTAAGGCCGGGGTGTCAAGCTCACCATCATCACAGCAGCGTCACGTGACATATTGGAAGTTCCCCCCCTTCACTAAAACCGGGTGGGGGTGGGGGTGGGGCCAGCACCTGGGTCGCGACTTTGACACCCCTGAGCTAAGGCATATCAAGCCAATAGGTAGTGATTGGGCCATGTGATGCGATGATAGGTGCAGAGGAGGGATTTGTAGTTTTGACTTATTGCAAGGAAGTTTGGAACTTTCAGATTCGGGATTCCCCAGTTGTGCCAAGTTTACTATCCAAAATAAAAAGAACTTTTCAGAGGATGTCTGTCTCAGGGTTATTGGTTGGAGTGTAGAGTTGCTGGAATGCTGACATTGGGTTTGTTTCAGAAAGGAAATGATGGCACACGGGACTTGAGTGTGAGCTCCTTGTCACTTTAGGTGTGAGCGAGTGTGTCCGTGACTCTGTTGGAGAGTTCTTGGTTGCTGCGTGCAGGAGGAAACGGACCAGGGACTCTCGTTGGGATCTCTGAATTCTGCGAATACGCTTAAGAGAAATCTCCCTGGCTTGTCACACAGGTCTTCTTCTAGCTTGAAACTGAAGAAAAAAGTCCACCTGAGTGAAGTATGGACCGGATCCTGCCTTAGTGAAGTGTCAGAGAAGAAAATGAGTCCGGACACCTCTTTTGTGATTGGCTGGCCGACTGTGAATTACGTCGTCACTTTCAGGTAATGTCCATAGACCCCTGTCTTTGAAGGGACCCCTGTGGCAAGAGATGAACCCAGCCCATCTGCTCTGCCCTCATCAACAAGCGGCGCCTTCCTGCTTACGACAAGGGCAAAATTGCAACTGAGGAGATGGGGAGAAAAGGGGGCATTCATCTGCGCAATCCTCACCCAAACAACTCCGCTCACCCTAAGGGTTGCTTAGCCATGTTAGGTAAACCAGCAGTTTCAAGAGTAAGTGAGAAAAATAACCGTGGGTAAAATTCACGGTATCTCCTTCTGGCAGCCACTCTCAACATTGGTACCCTCCAACTGTTCGCCTTCGTTCTGTTGGCAGAGGAGAGACCCCCCAGAGATAATAGGGGCTGCTCGTTCCCTGTGGTTGAGAGGCGGAACGAGGGGGCCTTTGATGGTCTCTGCAGACCTTCCCTTAAAATGCCCAACATATGGACCTCTGGAAGCAAAGGCGAGGCTCAGATCGCAGGATACCCCAGAGGCCTTTCATTTCTACCTCCTGTCCAGGGAGTCAAGAAGATCATGGATTATTCCTCACATATATTTCCTACGGTCTCACAAACAAGTTGCAATCGATCGATCAGGAATCGAGACAGTAAACAAAAACTACCCTCATTAAGATTATAGTTATAAAGCGATGATGCCCTGACATTTGGCTAAAACTACCCTATCAAGCGTTCGCTTCTTTTGAAATCTCTCAGATCTTTTATTGCACCAGAATTTCCCAAATCCAATTTTTCCTCTATATTTTTAGGGAAGATTCTGGCAGATAACATATCTTTAGCCAGTTAATGGTGTTTATCCAGCCCAGGTCGATGACATAAATGCAGAAGGAATTTTGCACATGAATTTGGCGCGGCGAGTGTCTCCCCATGAACAGGCGGAGAGAAGCCGCCCTGGGATGAGTCTCCCCACTCCAGAGACTGTCAAAGAGGCGGGCGGTTTCCTGCGCCCAGCTGCACCCAGCAGGGGGGAGAGGGGAGGGGGGTAGGATGTTGCACTGACCCTTGGCAGCCAAGGACCACCAGAGGCGGGAGTATCGCAAGGGCTGAGCTCTGGGCCCAAACCTTCAGGCTAGGCCTGGCATTTGCAGCAACATCTGTTTATGGGCACTGTTTCCCCCACGTCCCTGAAGCTGCCTGCCAGGGAAACGGCTTCTAGGAATTGTGCAAGAGAGGAAAGTGGGGGTGGGGAGTACAAGCTAAAACCTGGATCCGGATCTCTTGCGTCGGGGCTGAACTTCTCCCTGCTGCTCTGAGCCGGCCAGGAAACCCAGCTCAGCCAGACCGTGTGCAGGGGGGGAAAGTGGCTGTATTCTCTTACAGCTGCAGCATATCTGCATGTCCACCCATGTGCGCAGACACACATGACACTCTCGCCCCTTTAAAACAATTACAACATTTTGCTCCTTCTAATCCCTCTTTGCAATCAGTTGATTCTCTCATGCAAAGTTCTTCCATCAGTTTTGCTCATCCTGTCCGTACCTCAGCCTGAATTTTATGGCCAAGGGCTGGTTCCTTAAAAGGAGCAGCCTTTTCCTGCTGCTGCCGCCGCCGCTGAGGTCTGCTGGGGGACCCCAGCCCCAGCCCCACACCCACCAGCAGAAGTCTTCACGGCCAGGAAGGAAGGAGGACACCTCAAGTATTTCCTCCTTGGCAGAAGTAGAACCCAGAGCTGTGTCACACCTAAGATTTGGGAGTTTGCAGATCAGTATAGTAAAGTTGACCAAAGCTGTGTGATATCGTCCTGCCTCAGTGTTTTTTCTTTATTTCCAGCTCTTCGGAAGTGAAGGAAAGATGGCTGTCTATGCTGCTCTGGTAGGAGATGCCTTCTTCCTTCTTTTCTGCTCTGGCTTATTGAATCCTTGAATACTCGAACACAGCTCATCAGTCTGGAACCCACATTACCTATCTGATATTAACACAGTTGAGAAAGTCCAGAAATATTTCACAAGAAGAGTTCTCCACTCCTCTACTCGTTGCAGAATACCTTATGCCACCAGACTTGAAATTCTAGACTTAGAAAACCTAGAACTACACTGCTTTCGGTCCGATCTAAGTATAGTATATAAAATCATACATTGCAATGTCCTACCTGTCAGTGACTACTTCAGCTTCAACCATAACAACACAAGAGCACACAATAGATACAAACTCACGGTTCATCACACCAAACTTGATTGCAGGAAATACAACTTCAGCAACAGTGGTCAATGCCTGGAATACTCGACTTGATTCTGTGGTTTCTTCCACAAACCCCAAAAAATCTACTATTGACTTCACCCCTTTCCTAAGAGGCCTGTAGGGGACGTGCATAAGCGCCCCAACCTGCCTACCGTCCCTGTCCTATTGTTTCTTTTATTTTTCTTATATGCATCCACATATTCATAACTATGTTTATACTTATGCCTATGATCTTGTAAGCAATTGACAAACCAAATCAAATAAAAAATAAAATAAAAAGTCCCGATCAAGAGCAGGGAGGCCCTGCTGGTGAGCCAAGAATCAGAGTTGAGGGCCAGGAGATTCCCTGCCTTCTTCTGTGCTCCCTGTTTCAGCAGCCTAGAGATGAAAGGAGACCTAGACTGAGAAAAACGGGGAGCGCCAGCTTCATTTTATGACATATTTGCTCCCCCTCCCCCCTCCTAATGATGGCTTCCCCCATTTTAGTCCATTCTGGGCATTCACGAGGTAGGACATCACCTTGGGCAGATCCCCCCATCTCCACCGAATAATGGAATTCCAATGAAATCTCTGTGGGAGTTCCAAAATTCCTAGGCAGAGGAATTTTAGGATTCCTCGGAGGACATTAAATGTCTTTTTTCTGTTCAACTTAATACAATTATACTCTTCTTGCTCTCTAATACTCCTCTAATTAGAGAGCAAGAGGATAAACAATTCTATAAAATTTGGGACCTTTTCTATCAATGGTTGGATGATAAAATACAATAATAGAATATTTAGAATGTTAGATAATAAGGAATATCTTTGTTTTTTCTTTTTCTTTTGTTATTTGACATCATATCTATAAAGTATTTTTTAGGATAGATTTGGTATGATTATATAATTTGTTATAGAATAAACTACCTAAATTATAGTTATCTCATAAAGTATGAATGAATAAAATCATAGTCAAATGATTTTTTAATAGTGATACGAGGATATATAAGTTTGGATTGATAATACGAGTTATTATGTAATATAACTGTAATTGAGACTACGAAATGAATGCACAAAACTGATGAACCAACCGACACACTGCTTGTATATATGTATGGAAGAGAGCTGATGTTTTTATGTTTTGTTTGTTTTTTAAAAAAACCAATAAAATTGTTTTCACAAAAAAAAAATTATACTGCGCAGCACAGCATTTCTGAACTCACCTTCAATATTTGAATTGTAGGCACATCTATGAAATGAAGCAGACTGAGTACGCCAGAACTTTGCCCATGCAGATTTTGGTGATGGACAAGGAGAAAAACTCTTCTGTGAGTAATCAAGAAATTGTTGTTGTTGTTGTTAAAAGCTGAAAGAAAAACTGCAACTTAAACTAATGAGTGAGAGGATCCAATCCTCCAAAATAACATCAATAGGTGAAGAATTTCTTTTAGCCAAAATTCAATGGTCCTTCCGTCATTAAAGAGTGTTAAACGTATTTGAAAAATCAGAGAATTTAAATTCAACCCCTGCTTCTATGCCAAGAATGACATTTTAGGATCACAGGTAAAATGCGTTGGACTTTTTTGTTTGTTTGGGGAGAAGAAAAATATTAATACCAAGTTTTTGTTAATGACATCTTCAAAATCATTCTATAACTGCAAGAAGAATTTGGATGTGATCACAGCCGCAAGATCAGACTTTTGCAAACAGGGATGCTCCCTGGAAACAAAAGTTGAACTTTGAAGAAGAGGATAAAAAGAGTACTGGCATTTTTGAATATTGATATTGGAGAAGAGTCCTGAGAGCTCTGTGGATAGCCAAGAAATGGGCACGTAGATTATCAGACAGATGAAACCAGAGTTCTCACTTGAGGCATAAGTGCCCAGCCTCAAATTACCCTGCACATCTGCAAAGGTCCAGCTCTCTGGAGAAAGCTTTGATGCCGAGAAAGGTGGGAGGAAAGAGGACACTCAACCTGAAGGTGGACAGAGGCGATTCAAGTGGCCACGGGTCCTCCACTGGTCACATTGGGCGTAGATCATCCTGGAGTTTGGTCTGTCTAGGTCAGGGGTTCCCAACCTGGGGTGCTCACACCCCCTGGGGGTGCGAGATGATATTCCAGGGGGTGCAAGAAAAGTCCAGGTAAATAATAGGATATTGGCTATATGTTGGCATTTTTATTTATTATGCAATGGATTAACTTTGTTTTCATTTTAGAGTTAAGTATCGTTATTTAGTGGCCGTCACATACATAGCTGAAAAGATCCAATCCTATCATATATTTAACTCGTTCCATAGTTCCTAAAGTCTAAATTTCAGGGGGTGCGAGGTTCGAGTGAAATTTCTTTAGGGGTGCGGGGCGAAAAAAAGGTTGGGAACTACTGGTCTAGGTGGTTGCCGGAGTCAGCATTGACTTGGGGGCACATAATATTTAATCAATCAATCAACATTTCAGAATGACAATGTATTTTTTAAAAATTGGGGTCTGATATTAGCAGTTTCTGAAGCTTCCAGATTGCAAAGTCTAAAGCTCCTATTTATTGCTATAGAAAACCAAGGGCTTCCTCAAGGTGGATATTACTAATTTGTAAGGCCTTTGGAATTCTGAGCTAGAATATCATAATGTGACAAATTAGTAATCTTACATGTTAAAGAATGTTGCTGTAAATATGTTTCATATGATGATATTAATTCATTAAAATATTCTTTTTCAGAAAGGAATAGGTATTATTAAGATGTATATTTGTTTTATTTAGAACACCACATTAAGCATCTCCAACATGGAAACTGCTGACAATATTATCAAAAAGGCCACAGAAAATTTGGGGGTTCCTGTAAGTATAAGTGTAACATCCGGTCAAAAATGGCTCAGTGACATTGGTGGGGAGAGGAATGGCTCCTGGCTTTCCTCAGAGAGTGTGTGTGTGTGTGTGAGAGAGAGAGAGAGAGAGACCCCGGATCCAGTGATCCAGGTGGATCTCTCCATTAGCCTATGAAGCAAATCAGCTGCTGAAGTGGAGAAAGTGTGGAAGTATCTTCATTAAAACCCTCTTTGCAAAATCCCTAAGCGCCAGATACTCCACAGAGAAACACGACAGTTGTCCCTCCTAAATCGTAACGTATCATGGTGAGGTGACTTGTGCAGAAGCAATTCTGCACAAGGGTTGTCCCATGTGGCCACCTTTGGCCTGGCCCAGCTGAGCCAATGCTGGCCCTTTTCTTGAGAGAACCACTGTAAGGAAGCCTCTAGTCATGCAAGCAGGTAGCCTAGTTGCATGTCGGAATGCAGTAGTTGTGCCCTCGTGGGGACCTAGGCCCTGTTACTTATGAGCCTAACCGAGGCACACAGTCCATGAGGTGGCCTTCCCCGGGTGGATCAGGGAGGGCAGAGCTGCGGTCCCCAAAGCCTCTTCCTTTTCACAGCTATGGGAGGACGGAGTTCCAAGCCATCTTTGCCGTTGTTGGTGCTGGGCCATAAGTGTGTGTATATAGGAATGTATAAAATTAAAGGGAGGTTCACTGACCCAGTTGTGCTGGCCCTGTAGCCTTTGCATAGATGAGGTGCGGTGCAACACAGCGGGTGGGTGCTTGCTTGGACTTGCATCTTCCTGGCTGCTTGTCTTACCCTCTCCTGCACCTTCCCCTTCCTTCCAAGGCCAACACTTGGTTGCCTTCCATGAGATTCATAATCCTACGTTTCCTGATTCCCTCCCTGCCTCCTTCCAGGCGTGGCCTGTTCATTCTCCTTCCTATTGTTTTTGTATCCTATTGCTCTCCTCCTTCTACAACTTCATCTTCACTCTTCTTCTCTCCTTCCATTCCCAGGGTAGACCAAGTGACTATCACCTCTGGGTCATTTCAGGAAGGGACAACCCCGCATACCCTCTGATTGGTAAGAACTCTTCCTTTCTTGAAGGGAGGTGGGAGTGGGGAGAGCCGTGGCAGCTGCCGCTGGGATTGGTGATTCACCTTAGCCAGGATGGGTGGAGTTCCCTACATCCACAAGGCTTTCAAAAGACCTTTTCTGCGTTGTTCTAGCCAAAAGCCTTCTTGTTAGTGCAATCAAAGTCTCTCTCTCTCACATACACACACACAAGCACAGTACTGTATAGACAAGGGTAGAGAATATGTGGCCCTTCAGGTGCTCTTGAACCACCTCCTATCAATCAATCCCGGCCAGCACGCCAGAGAGAGACGGTCCTAGTGGTGTAGCAATACCTGGGGTGCCATCACTTCTCCACGTATCTAGTGCAACCTTGAGCCTCGGTTTGGATTGACAGCTAAGTGGGAAGAAGTCCAAAAGCTTTTCCTGTCGAAATGGAGGCCAAGAGGGGAATGGCCTGCCCCATAGGACTCTTCCTCAGAATGCCCAAAGGCCGTTTCATAACTGCCAAAGGGTTATAATTGGGACTAAGATCTCTGGAGCCAAAACTGGTGAGAAGGCCCCCATTGTTGTCTCTACGGACCAGTTTCCCTTCAAAGCGGCCCCTGGGGTGCAGCCAACCAGTAAGCCCATCACAGCGGCCTGCAGTGGGAGCCCTTGTGAGAGAGTGGTGGGCCCACAGGGAGCCTCATCAACTGGAACTCAGACGGTGCAGGATTTGGGGTGGGGTGGGGGGTCTACACAGGAAGGGTCACGCTGGTGGTGAACTGCCCTCTTTCTCTCTGTTAGCCAGGCCTTTGCAGCCTGCCCAGCCACCATGAGTTGAGGGAAGAGAAGAGCCGCCCCTGCTGCTTTGCGGCCTCCTCAGCTGTTCTTTAGAACGCCTGACTGGCCTTCCCAGGAATCCCCTTCATTGGCACAGCCAAATTCTGCTCTACACGGGTCTCAGTTGTGACCCCTTGTACAGTGAGAACTAGGCCCCAGGGGTGTCCTCCAAGGGGGGAGGGTCAAGCTCCTGCTGAGACAAGAGACGCCTTGTCCCCACTGAGCCCTTTTCTGAGCCCAGCATCTCCCATGGAGACCGTTACAGTCCAAGAAGGCTACAGCAGAGAGCCTGGGAGCGTGGTGTCCATATGCCCTCTTACCTTTCCATTTCCACATCCCATCGCAGAGCCCTGAGACAACCTTGCTGACCCCAGGGGTCCACAGACCACCGGTCGAGAACCCCTCAGGTGGGGATTTGGGCGGCATTGGCAGGCACATTTCTGTGCCCTCCTCTGCATTGGAGCCCAGAGGTTGGTGGCAGGAAAAAAAACATGGTTTCGTATCTTCTGGCGGCTCAGTGGCTGGCAGCGTCCTTTTTTTGCATTGCCTTCCCTTCCAGAGTTACGTGCATGGATATCTCCCCTTTCTTAAAGTCAGGACATTTGGGGAAGCTTCTCAGGAGAGGATCGGTGGTGGAGGCTTTTTGGCAAGGGGACGATGGGGCTTCATCTATTTGTGAGGCAAACAATTGTTTGCTCTGCAGCCGCACAGCCTTATCAGGAAAACCCCGCTGTCCAGGAGAGATTATTCCCCTTCCCCCCATCCCCTTTCGCTTCAGGATGATCTCATTTCCTTGCTCAACAGCTGGACCACAGCTGGCTTGGGTCACTTGTCATTCTGCAGATATTCATACTCTGGGCAACACAGGCTGTGATAATTCCGTTTATGGCAGCTTAAAGTGAATGGGGTCAGCCCAATAAGAAAACTGGACCTCTGAGAGCCAACAGTTGCTCCCTGACTTGATTTGATCAATCACTACGATGGGCCTTCCTGGGCTCCTGGGTTGGGTCTCCTTCCCCTGGACATTGGACACGCCTGGGCTCAGCCTCCTTCAGCCATAGGGCCCAGAATCCCAGTGGGCCGATTCTTCAGCCTTCACACAGCCAGCCTGTTGTTGTTGTTGCCACAGGACATGAGCATCCCTTCAGTATCATCCTGGGTTGCCTCCGAGGCTCCGTGGACCAGTGGCCAGGCCCCAGCAACGGCCTGCTGCTTCCCAAGGAGCAGGAAACCTCACGGCTGGAGCAGCTGCCCAGGAACCAGCAGTGCCACTTCATCCTGAAGCCCAAGCCCCAGGTTCCGGGGCAGTTGCGGAGAGGTAAGCGGTCCTGTCATAACGTGGCCCAGCCAGGCCGTGGAGAGATTCAGAGCAGGGATGGGCTTCAAAGTGGCTTTTGCCACCAGTTTGGTGGGTGTGGCTTGGTGGGCCGCTTTGCACACGTGCGCGCACCAAATGTGGCAACCGCCTGTGCTGCGCAAAGCAGCTACGCTTCAAAAGCAGGGAATAAAGGTCAGCATGGTAGCCCGGCGGGTAGGTGGGCCCAACGAGAGCTCCTCAGAGAGAACCGGTCTCTGCTGATCTTGGGCGCTACCAGTAGGCCAGAACCGGGCCCAGCCAGTAGAATAGCACCACTGATTCAGAGCCACCGAGTGAGACACCCAGGCTCAGCACACTCCCACAGTCCCTAAGGCCATTTTCTCAATGTGGGCGCCAGTCCCAGTAGAAGCCATGGCCGCTGACACCCCGGGAAAGCCGTCCACACAGCCCCCACAGACCCTGGAGAGCCCGGCTGCCCCAGAGGCTGTCTGGCCATTAATGGCCCATTTGGCTATTTTTGAGCCTCTTCGGCCACGCAGGCTGACTTAATGCTTCCTGGGACTGTGGTCTAATCAGGCCAAGGAGGATAGCACCACCCGCGCCCTACGAGGGACCGATTTCTCAGGCACAAATGGGATTGGCCCCAGAAGGCCAGATCCAGGGGGAAACTGGGGTTCTGCCTGCTGTTTGTGACTTCAAGACTGTCCAAAGGGCACAGCGGCCCAATTGCGCCAGGCCTGAAGCCCCCAATGGTTCCCTCCTTCTGCTGCCAAATCAGCCAGCCTGATTCCTTTCTCTGGAGTGAGGCAGAGTAGAGAGAGCATGTAAAACTCCACCTTCGGGTACACCAAAATGTTCCCCAAGGAATCAACAGTCAGGAAAACTGAGGCTTTCTTGGCTCAGGGCCGCTTTCCCAGGCAAGTTCAACCCTTTTTGCTGCCCTGCTGGTTGTAGCTCTTCAGAAAACGGCTCAGAATTTGATGGTCAGTTCTTCGTTATTCTTACCTTGATTAAAGAGGGGGATGGAATGAAACCCAATGAACTAGAAAGACTTGTGGTTAAGATACTCTGAGATGGAACTTCCTGGACAGTTTTGAACAGAGGCTCTTTCTCAGTTCAACCCAGCAGGCAGGGTGGTCACTGTAGCTAGAAAATGAGAGGTGACCCCCCCCCCGCCCCCAGGGACCCTGCCTTGAACTAGCAGGGGTGAAAATGGGATAATAAATAGGATGAAAATGCCAGAATGCATCACGTTCGTCAGGCAAGGAGTCCCCATCTGGGTCTTCATGAGCCGCCTTCCTCCGCTCCGGCTATTCCTTTGTGACCACCAGCCTCCTTGACCAGGAGCTGTCCTGAGCTGCAACGGCCATTTGACCACTTGCACCCACCTCCCTTTGTTCTCGCAGCCCCTTTGCAGAAGCATTTCAAGCGCAAGAAGTCTCTGATCGACTGGGCTCTTCGGCGGAGCGTCAGCACCCCGACAGGCAGTCCTGCCTCTCAGTCCCCAACCAACCCCCGAAAACTCTTTGGCTTGTCCTTAACATCCGTCTGTCCTGAGGGAACTCTTCCCAAGCCCATCATGGTAAGACCTGCTTCTCGGCTGACCCACCAGAGTTTGGGTTTGAAGGGGCACGTTTGCATGAAAGCTCCAACCCAGCCAAGTTCTCCTGGCACACGGTTTCATCCACCTGCCACTGTGGGGGGGAAGATCTGGAACCTCTGGTTGTGGGGGGTGGGGGAGAGGCCAGCGCTTTCCCTGTGGTCCTAGCATGGAGGGGGCTTCGCTCTTGAGGCTGGCCTGAGTGGAGGCCAAAGCTCAACTGAAGCCACGGATGGAGCAGACCGGGGCCTCCACCCCACATCCTACTGCAAAGGGAGGGAGGGCTAAGAGTTGCGTCTAGTCTTACTCCCCCCTGCCCCCCGACTGTGTCTGGGAGAAGCAAAGGGCCTCAGTGTCATATGGTTCTTCCTTTCTCCAGTTCCCATTAACTGAGTTTCTTAGATAAAGCCTTGGAGCAAAGCTTCTCACCCTCAACCACTTTGAGATGTGTGGACTTCAACATCCAGAATTCCCCAACCAGCAACAGCACAATAATTTTAGAAAAAGTACTATGGTGACGGTGTGATCTTTGCCTTCGCCCCACCTGCAGGACATTTTATATCTGCTCTACCATGAAGGTCCTTCCACCCAGGGCATCTTCCGGCGCTCCGCCAATGCCAAGAATTGCAAGGAGCTGAAAGAAAAACTCAACTCAGGCAACGAGGTCCGAGTGGACGGTGAATCTGTCTTCGTGGCGGCAGCGATCCTTACGGTAAAGCGGGTCTCCCACAGGAGTCAGTGAAACGCGATGGGAAATGTCAGAGCCCATGGAAAGCTGGTTCCCATAATTCCTGACCCATATATAAAATAACAAAAGCTGGAGTTTGATTAAAGGAAACGCTTTCATTCCTTCCTTCGTTGCCTTGAGGAAATAGTAGAAGAATTTCAAAGAACTTTAGAAATATTTCTGTAAGACTAGAAATATGTATTATCCCAGAAATGCTGAAATAAAGGTAGACGATGGATACGCAACCCAAAAGCAACCGTGAAGGTAGGGACTTCTGAATGGGAGTGCCACAACTGAGGAGTTGCCAAAGAACAAGAGATCTTTAGGTGGAGCAGCTCTTAAAACTCCTTTTAAAAAGATTCTGAGCTCCAATGGACACAATTACTCCTCTAGCGACTAGGTGACCAGTAACCCTTTGCATGGGTTTGCTGGCCTGTAGCCCCTTAACTTAGCTGAAGCTCAGCTGTTCTCTGTCCAGCACCTGGAAGCAAAGTCCTGACCAGGGAAGGGACGCCTGGGAACCAGCTCAGGGCTGAAGAGATCTTGTGACTTTATTCTGACACAGAGGGGACTGGGAAGGTGAGGGTGGGTGAGGGAAGAGCCCAGGGAGGGAGCGATCTTTCCAGGAGGGTAGGAGAACAGAAGAAGTCCTGGAAGAGTCCAATTAATCAATGGGTTGGCTGGCCTCCAAGAAGTTGTGGGTGCGTCTTTCTTGGAGGTTTTTTTTTTTATATATATATTATCCCTTTTATTGATTTATAATACAAAAATACAAAAGCAAATAATAGGAAAACTAGGGGAGAGAAGAGAAAAATAGGGGGGGGAAAGGGAAAAAGAAAGAAAAGGCACTGACTTTCAACTCCCTTTGGTGCAGAATAAGACAGTAGCATCAAACCTCAACTTTTCACTTGTACATAATGGTATAAACTAGCCATTTTTATAACAACAGATCTATCTAGTCAGTAAAACCCAAAATCATAGTTTATTTTTTTTTCCATCTCAGCCACAAAGTCCAGAAGTGGTTTCCAAGTCGAAACAAAAATCATTCAGTTTTTGTCTTGGGTCAAAGCAGCCAATTTAGCCACCTCCGCTAATTTAGCCATCAGCTTTTGCAGCCCTTTGTCCATTGTGGGGATTGAAGTGTCCTTCCATTTTTATGCATAAAGTAATCTTGTTGCTGTCAACATATATATCATCAAAAGTTCCTATTTTTTTTCCAAGTCTTTTTCCATTAAACCCAAGAAAAAAGTTTCTGGTTTTATCTTTATGTTCACTTTAAGAATCTTTCTGTATTAGAATATGAATCCTACTCCAGTATGTCTTTGCTTTGCCACATATCCACCACAAATGATATACATCTTTACATTTGCATTTCCAACATTCATTTGAAATACCTTTATACTGTAAGGACCTGCCTCCGCTGTCTTCCCAGGGAAAGCATGGCTCTTGAAACAAAACGGCGTTTCAGAAGGAATTTTTACTGAGAGGAGGGATTGCAGAGAAGTCAGGCAGAGTCTGAAGATTCCTGTACGAAGCCTTAAGCTAATTTCCCCTCTTCAACCCCCATCCAGAGCCCCATTTCGAAATATACCTCTGCCATTGTTTAAAGAGAATATTGGTTGCAAATATTGGTAATGTCTGAAACAAAAAAAAAACAACACCCCATCTTTAGTAAGACATTAATCTTCATTACAAAAATTCTACCCAATAATTGATAAAGTGCAATTTATCCCATCTTAATAAGTCCTTTTTAATATCACTGCAGAGACGCACATAATTATTTTGAAACAGTTTAATATTTATGTTTGTCAATATAACCCCCAGATATTTCACTTTTTGCTCAACCCTAAAGCCAGACTTTTTAGTCAATATACCGCATCTCCATCCTGTGAGATCCTATTCTTAACCAGCGTTGTTATTTTCTGTTTGTTTATTTTAAAACCCGCTGAAACCCCAAACTCCTTTGATTTCCTTATCAAATATCATTGTCTGGAACGGTGGAGTATCTCCTGCCACGGGGAAGTGATTGGGACTAGAAAACCTTCCAGGGTCCCTTCCCCCCGCCTCTTCTTCTATGCTCTGTGTGGAATGAGGCTGACCGAGGAGCTGAATTCAGAGGCAGCCATCCAAGGGAAAAAAAATTCAGCCCAGCTTGGCCCAAGGGTCTTGGGCTTCAGCCTTCCAGGCCCTCTGAAAGAGGCTGCCTGCAGCAGAAATGGACATTGGTCCAAGAGCTGCCTTGCTGGTATCCACGTGGCACGTGGGCTGATGAAGCTCTGTGCAGCCCAGAAAAGGTTCTTTTCTCTCAGCAAAGAAGGACGAAGCAGAAGAGGGCAGGCAGAGCAGTTACAGGTATGAGGGCTCCGTTCTGCAGATAATCAGTTTCTGCTCCAAGATGGGGAGGGAGAGATACCTTTGCTGAATGTTTTATTGGGCCAAGTGTGATTAGACACACAAGGAATTTATCTCCAGTGCAGAAGCTCTCAATGTAAACTCAAAGCAACAGAATTATAACGACAACAGCAACGATAACACCAATAAGAGGAGGCAGTAAAGAACGTAATAAGAAGGATAATTAATAATACTACAGCCATACTAGGTGGATAAACACATGTAGACATTAGACAGCATTGTGAGGTGTTAAGCAGAATGTTGGCATGAGGAGAAAACACTGTCTCTGGGTCTAGTTGTTTTGGCGTGCAATGCCCTAGAACAGCATCCCGAGGGGAGAAGCTGAAAGTGTTTTATGTCCAGGATGTGAGGAGTCTGTAGACGTTTTCTCAGCCTTCCTCCTGATCCTCCCCACCACCACATACACACACAACCAATGAGTCTTCTCTAGAAGGCAGGCTGGTTGCAATGGTTTTTTCTGAAGTCTTAACTATCTGTTGGAGTCCTGTTTGGTTGCTGTACCAAACCGTCTTATGGGAGTTGGGAAGAAGACGGCAACCCATCACCCACCTGTGACCCTTAAAACCATTTTCGCTACACTCAGATTGTGACCTCAGAATCCAGTGGCCAAACTGCTGCTTCCTGGAGGCTCAAACGATAAAAGTGCCTTCAAAGAAAGCTCAAAGCTAACTTGGTGATTGGGCGCGTCTGACTAAGCTGCCCTATGTATCTGTACTTCGATTTAGGACTTTCTGCGAAATATACCCGACAGCGTTCTGTCCTCAGACATGCACAATCTATGGATGGAAGCCATGGATAAGGAAAGCCGAGCACTCAAGATGGAAGCCATCCAGAGGTGGGTGCTGCTTTATCTCGCCATGACCTTAGGCCCAAATCAGCTACGTACGGTGGGGGGTGGGCGCCGCCTGTGTGAGGGCTGGGTTTCACAGGCTTGTGTGCATTGCGTGCACATGCATTGTGTGCATGGAGCTGTTCAGAGCATGTGCATTTCATTGCTTGCTAAGGTGCTCAGGGAGGTCCTGTCATGCGTAACCTTTGTCAGCCTGTCAGCTGGCCGGTGCCACTGCACAATGCCCCCCCCTCCGCATCTTCCTTCTGGGTGGAGCTGCTAAGAACTGGGGTTGAGCAACCAGCCAGAGATTCCACTTCCCTGCAGAGTCATGAACGTAACCGGGTCTCTCCGTAGTCCGCGCCTTTCACTTTCCTACAGCTCCATGTTCTTGGCAATCCCCACACGGGGGGCCTGCTTCCTCTTCTGCCTCGGTTGGTTCAGACGAGCCATTGCCGGAAGGAAGAAGGACCCTGGTGAGACAGGAGCGGCCTTCCTGGGTTTTCCCCTCGGCACCCAGGCTCCTGGGATTCTCCCGCGGCAGTCCAGCTTCTGCTGAAGACGCCCAGGTGGAGGGGGCCCTCCATACTCAAGTCCCCCCACCCAAGCAGTTTGCGCCGGGGTATCTGTGCCGATGCCACCCTGAGCACACAGGATTCTCCAGCCATGGTCCATCTTGGTCTCTTTTCTTTGGGCAGATTAGTGAAGCAACTTCCGGAGGCCAACCTCCTTCTGCTCAAGCACCTGTTTGGGGTCCTGCACCACATCGAGCAGAATGCGGGGGAGAATCAGATGAATGCCTCCAACCTGGCTCTTTGCATCGCCCCCAACATGCTGTGGCTTCCCAGCCCCACTGGACCCGAGGAGGAGAGCAAGTCAGCTAAGAAGGTGATCTCATCCGTTCGCACTCGAGGGCTTTTCCTCTCCGCTAATATTCCTCTCCTCCCACGGGGCAAGCCTTGAGCAGGTGGGGGGGTTGGACAGAAAAACGGCGGTCAAAGTTGTTGAAGGCCACGCTGCACTGAAACAACGTCAGCGTGTTCAAAGTTGCCAAAGAGCCCAGAGAGGCAAATTGCACGATGAAAATCTGGCTTGCCCAACCTGCAGCCCAAAGCGCCCCTTTCAGGTCACCGTGGCCATTGGTGGGAAGGGCTGGACATGCAGGGAGTTGGAGGTCAGCCCATCTGGACTCCAACAGGCTGGAGTCAGTCTAGCTGCATTAGGGTTGATAAATTGAGGATTGAACTACAAGGCCTGCAAGGTGCCTTCCAACTCTGTGATTCTGTTATGTCCTACTTCCTGTTTACATTCAATCTGTGTAAACTTGGATTGTTAGATAAGCAAAAATTGACCAAACATCCTGGCTTAGCTTGTTATGCAAAGTGGGCCGTAGTCCTCCTCGGTGCTAGACGGAACTAGAATGGAAACATCCAGGAATTGTAAAAGCAGAAACCTTGGTTTGTTATCCCACCAGGTATTTTCATGTATGGCCTTTTTTCCTACAGTTTTTTTTTTAATGTGCCAACATGCTTAATTAGAACAAGTGTTATCACTAAGTTTATAAGTAAACAAGAAAGGTTCAGCAAAATTTGTCAATCATATATTGAAAAAAAATATATCAAGAAAATGTAATAGATCCATTTGATCAATTATAGGGAACCTTCTACAGCAGGTATAAAACACATGGAACAACAGCAAAAAAGAGATTATTCATAAGCTCCTATAAAATTACGGTCAATTACCTAAGTGAGGCAATTACCTTAGTGAGACATCCAAGGCTGCTTCTCCCATTCTGACCTGGGACTGTTCCTTTTGGTAGGTGGCCATGTTGGTGCAATTCCTCATTGAAAACTCCTCTGAAATTTTTGGAGGGGACATCGCTTCCCTGTTCCAAAGGACAGAGAAGAAGAAGTCGCGAAGTGTGGATGACTTGCTAGGTAAGATGGTTCCTAGAGTATTAATTCATTTTTATCTTTTCCAGGTACACAAAGATGTGGGCCACGTTTAACAGCATTAACGAGAGCAGGGCCAACTGCAGAGGGAATATTTTTAAAAAACAAAGGGCTACAACTGCATGGTTGAAGCCTTGTCCTCTTTTTATGTGCACCGAATGGTCACTTGTGGAAAGAGGGTGGGGCTTCAACCATGAGCTTACGGCTACCACCTTGACTTTTGCCATACAAACATGGACAACTCTAGCCAAGAGTCTTTCAAAGGTCTCCTATTCTCAGAACTTGGTTCTTCCTCATTACATACCCTCATCAAAACTTTTTAGCTGAAGAGAAACTGCAGATGGCCTGCCCTAAAATTAGTATTCAAAATTAAAATCAGCAGCACTCTAAACCCATCAAGGAATGAATCAGAAATTGTTCTTCCTAAGCATCAACCCATCAGAAGCAGAGGAATTTTTTATTAAATCAGAGGATCGTACCCCTAAAGGCATCCTCGTCTGACCGTCACTCTGCAAGGACTAGGAGTGGAAAAGGACCGAAGGGGAAAGGGCCGCTTTCTGGCTGGGTTGCATCTTTTATTGTTGAATTTGTACCTGTTTCTCAACAAGACGCAGCCATGCCACTAGAAGGGTTCTTAGGCCATCCTGTCTGTGAAAACTCCTTTTAAAATAAATTCCTTGAAATGCACTTCTTAGTAGTTTGCCAACTTATTTAGAAGAGCTTTAAAATCTGCTAACGCTCCACACAATCTCAGAGGGATAATTGGGGTGGAGGAGGAGGAAGAGCAGGCTTAGGCAACCAATGCCACCCTAGATACCGTCTTCTGTCCTTCAACCTTCTCTCTTTCCTCTGCAGTTCAGCACAACGATTCCTCGGATGAGATGGACGACACAGCCCCTTACCAAGAAAGAGGCCAGCAACATTATGGGCTGGAAGGAGACGATGGCCTGTTCAGCCCACCCGCAGGGCTGATTCTTAGCGAGGAACAAGAAGGCTGGGACTTGTTCAGCGAGATCACGGCTTGCTACCAGAATAAAACCAGGAAAAACGCCAGTGCGGACAGTTACGAGCTCCTCGAAGAAGAAGAAGAAGTAGAACGTTCCTTCTGCTCCCTCGGCTCGCTCGGCTCGCTCAGCCCTGCAAGGAACCGGTGCTCCTCGGAGCCCAGCGTCTGCCTGAGCTCCCCGTTCCCTGCCCAGGGCCACGAGCCGGTGGCCCGCCAATCCAGCTGTGACGCCACCATCATGCATAGCCACGGCGATTACATCCACAGGCTCAAGCAGTTGCAGTTGGAGAGTCAGAAGCTCATCGAGGAAGGTCTGAGCCCCGGGCTCAGCAGAGACAGGCAAAGCTTCTGGAGGTCCCCTCTGGGCAGCCGGGCAGCCAAGGAGATCAACCCTCAGAGAACAAGCCTGTCCAACCGGTCCAGCTTCTCCAGCCTGTCTTCCACCACCACGTCTCCCTCAGCCTCCTCTTTAAGCTCCCTAGACAGTGCCTTCTCCTACTGCTCGGAGTCCTCCGCCTTCAGTCCCATGGATGTCTCCAGCCTGCCCTTCATGTTTGGTACTTCCACCAGGCTCCATGCTTTGTCTGCCAAAGAGCCCAAGAAGCCCCTGAAGGGATGGCACAAGCCCTTTACTCCTCCTTTGCCCCGAGGCCCTGGCAATATGGACGCTTGCCCTGAGAGGCAAGTGGAGGACCAAGAGAAGAGCCACGGCGGGGGCGAGGGGCAGGTTTTCATGCCCCTTAGGACGACTGGAAATCTAGGGAACGAGGACAACTTGGACGGAAACCAGCAGGAGTCGCCAATCGCCACAATGCCCTCTCTGGTTCTTGGAAGACATGGTTCTGAAGACGCCGACCGCAGGCACCCTGTTCCTGAGGCTTCTGCTCCCGTGAACCAGTATGTACAGAGGGAGAAATCCGTGAAGCACTTAGAGGTCCGATGTGCAGAACCTGCTCTTCACAGTCAAGAGAGTTTGAAGCGCACCAAGATAACAGTGTACATGGCCCCGAAAGAGCGAAGTCCGAGGGATTCCCCCGTGGCACCGGAGGAAGCAATTGGAACTGTGAGCAACCAGGGGACCAGCTCAGATGGGAAACACGCTAGCAGAGAAGGCACTTCCAAGAGCCTACAAACTGTACGAGTTCATATTCCCCAGACGGTCTTTTATGGACAAAACACTCCGTTGGTACTCCATTCCATTTCAAGGAGGTACCACCAAGGATCTGTGGGCCGCTTGACCCAGGAGAAGGTGCCCCAAAGAGCGGAAGACGCAGGGCAGCTGCTGATGCATCCGGAAGGGAAGCCCAGCCAGGATGGCGGGGGTACTTTCCACGTCTTTCTCCCAGCTTCCATTCGCAACACAGTCCGGGAATACTTCAGCCAGGACAATCCCAAAGACTTTGGCCCCACAGGAGCAGAAATGGTGGAGAAGGAACTGATCCGGAGCAGAGTTGAGTGGCTTAGGAGCCAGTCCTGCCCCAGCGCCCAAGCTGAGGAGCACAACAGCTTCTGCCTGTTGGCAGAGGAGACCTTTGTTTAAGAGCCCACACCTAGCCGGAGGGAGGGAGGGTCTTCTGTAAAGCAGTGGGGTGGGTGGGAAGCATCTCCCAACTGGCCTCATGCAGGACCTTCAACCAGTGGGAGCGTTTTTCTTTCCTAAGCTTGCCCTTTTCCTGCCCAGGACAAAGAACAGGCAGCCTTTGTCTAGCACAATTTCCAGTGTGTTGCTTGTAGCTGAAGCGGTTGTACATTTTCCAGCATCACCTCATGGAGAGATGAGAAGGAAGGAAGGAAGGAAGGAAGGAAGGAAGGAAGGAAGGAAGGAAGGAAGGAAGGAAGGAAGGAAGGAAGGAGAAAAAAATACACAAAAAATGTTCAGTTTGGTTCAAAAGTCACACCAAACCTAATAACGAAGTAATAATTTTGCCCTTCTAGAGTTTTCACAGTTTTGATTTGCTTTTTTTTGAAAGCCCCTTGAAAAATGCCACAAGGCTCTTATGCATCGTTAACGGTAGTTAGTTTCTTGGAGGCATCAGGTGGAAATCCAAAAGTTCTAGCTGCTATTCCAGTCTCCTTCTCCTTCTTCTCAGTTTAGGCGTTCACCCTCTGCCTTCGCTTGAAGTTCCAGCTTTGTCCCTGGATGTGTGTGTGTGTGTGCGTGCATGCGTGCGTGTGCGTGCGTGCGCATGCAGACTCTGTGTGCGGGTGATTTATGCCTGCTGTTCTAGCTTTGGCAAAGCCTGGCACGAGCCCTTGAGATGAAGAAAGGGTTAGGAGTCCAGATGCAGCCAAGCGTGGGTCATCCCAAACCCCACCAAAGGGTGGGAGGAGGAGGAGGAGGAGGAGGAGGAGGAGGAGGAGGAGGAGGAGGAAAGACAATGTCAGGAAAACCTTGTTCCATTTGCAGTGCAGATCTATGAAAGGACCGCCAAGAATGGCCGTTCCGCCGCCTTGCATTCTGGCAGGTGATCCCAGCTCAAATCATCCTGTTGGAGAGTTGCGCGAGGTTGCCCCGACACACACGTGTCCTTCCTGCCTTGAGCTTCACGGCCTCCTTGCTCCTCCTCCTGCTTGGGAAGGCAGAAGGAAAACCTTCCGTGGTCGACAGAGTGGGGCCTTGGAGATGCTGGGCTGTTCTCATTCAACAGTGAAGGTGTGGATGGAAAACGAGCCCCCTGTTAGAACGGAGAATGTTTTAGTTCTGCTCAGGGTAGACTGGGATGGCGACTGGGATGGGTCAAGAGGGTCAAGGGGTCAATCCTGGCTCTGCAATCGGAGCCCTGCTGGGAGTAAAAGCAAGGCGGGCTTTCATCACACGTTGTGGCCACCCTCTTGACTTTTTTGACCCGTCACCTTCCTCCCATGACTATTTCCTGGTTCCTGTTAGCTTAATTGGTAGGCAGCCCACCCCTCCGGAGATGTGGGGACCTAGAACTCCAAAGGCAGGAATTTGGGAAGGGGGTCTCCTCAGGACCTTGGCAGGGCCCGTTTACAGAAAGGACACCAGGACGGCTAGTGGGAAAGAGGGTGGGGCGAAAGAAAGAAAGAAAAAGTCAAGTCAATAGAAGGAGAGGGTGGAAGTAGAGATTGCAGAAGCAGAGAAAGGTAGAAAGGTGGTGGATTAAGATATTCTGAAAAGTATTAAAGGTTGGGGGTTTTATGTATATGTATGCACACCCACCCACACGCACTAGCTGGATAACCATGCTTCGCATCAGGCTATGCAGGAGCCTGGGCTTTCGTTCTTTCCTCCTTTCCTTTCCTTTCTGTTCCATTACTTTCCATCTCTCCATCATCTTTATCTATCTATCTATCTATCTATCTATCTATCTATCTATCTATCTATCTATCTATCATCTATCTATATCTATCTATCATCTATCTCTATCTATCTATCTATCTATCTATCTATCTATCTATCTCTCTCTCTCTCTCTCTCTCTCTCTCTATGCATATATCTCTATCTATCTATCTATATCTATCATCTATCTATCTATCTATCTATCTATCTATCTATCTATCTCTATCTATCTATCTATCTATCTATATCTATCTATCATATCTATCTATCTATCTATCTATCTATATATTTATCTATCTATCCATCCATACATTCAACCCATATATTATCTATCTATCTATCTATCTATCTATCTATCTATCTATCTATCTATCTATCTATCTATCTATCTATCTATCTATCTATCTATCTATCTATCTCTCTCTCTCTATCTATCTATCTATCTATCTATCTATCTATCTATCTATCTCTATCTATCTATCTATCTATCTATCTATCTATCTATCTATCTATCTATCTATCTATCATCTATTCAGCAAAAGTGTTGTAAAATACGATCCTCCAATTGTTGTTCCAAAGGGTGTTTTTTTTCAGAAGGCAACTGGACTTTCTGGTTTTTCTTTGAAGATGTTTTGCTTCTCATCCAAGGAGCTTCTTCATCTCTGACTGGATGGTGGGTAATAAAAATACTACAGCCCTGGATGCCAAAGTCACTTCCTGTTTGGAAGTTTAGTTTGCATCCTTTTAGAGAGTAGTTGAGGGAATTTGGAGGTTTGTCTGTGTCCTTAGGCCACCTGAGTGCTGCAACTGTCAGGTGGACAGAGTTCTTTTCTGGTGAGGGGGTGGGGGAGTAGAACTCCTTAGCATCAGAGCGTGTTAATAATAATAATAATATAGGAAATCCTAATGCTCTGATGGTCATTTCGAAAAATCCTTTCTTAGTGAGCACCTAGAAACCAAGAGGAACCTACCTGCCAAATTTCAAGTTTGTAGGCTTTACGGTTCTGGAGATTTTGGTTCTGGAGTGGTATTTCGCTGTTACACACACACACACACACACACACACACACACACACACACACACACAGACAGAGTTTATGTAGCAGAAATAATTGGATTGTTGCAAAACCCTCATTAAAAAAAAATAAAGGCATTTTTATTTGCCCCTAATAGTTGTGGACTAATCTTAAATATCTTTCATTTGCAAGCCAGGTAGGATGAGGTGCCCCAAAGAAGTTGAGACGGCAGCTGCGATGACACAGTCAAAACCTCACTCCTTTTTTGTGTGTCATGCGGGCAACACAAGGGGGAAAGGCCTTGATCAGTCAGGTGCAGCCGCCATCTTGGTTTTCTTTTTTGTGTCCTGAATAAGGCAGCAATTCGGGCTATACGAAGAATTTATGTTTTCTTAAAAGCTGATTAAAACCCATTCCATTTTGAAACTGGAAGAAAAACAAATTATCCCTATAAATCTGTTTTTATTCATTTCTCTCCTTCCTAAGTTGGTTGTTATGATTGGAAGATGAGTTATAAACCCTCCGCAGCCTCTTGCGCATTAGCTCCTTAAACAGGCTAATCTTTCTTTCATGACATTTCTAAACTATTGTTGTAAATATTTAAATAAAAGAAATACGGTTTTATTTGTCAAAATCCTGGCTCATTTTTCTCAACTCCTATCCCTCAAAGCAGAGCCCTTAATGAGCAAGGCTGAGGATCCAGCAATTCCTCCAGCCGGGTGCTGCAGTGCCAGAAGAGCCGCTCCAGCCCTAGGCCCCATCAGCAGAACCAAGATCAGGTGAAATGTTAGCCTGGGTAAGGCCACACTTGGCATCCGGCACCGTCCCCGGCAATATAAAAGAAGACTCTGAAATCCCAGAACCAGGGCAGAAAAGAACAGCAAAGAGGACCAGGGGCCTGGATCGTACACTGACTGGGAGCTCTGTCCAAGAAAAAGGATTAGGGGTGACTCGATTGCTGTCTTCCAGGACTTGAGAGTCAGTCTCAGAGGAGGGGGCAGCGGGGTCCACTTATTCTCCAAAGCACCCAAGGGCAGGACAAGAAACACCAGGTGCAAGCTCATCAGAGAGAGGCCCAATCTGGAAATAGGGAAGAATAACAGGATCAGTTACTCAATAGACCCCTCCCCAGCCTGCCTCCCGGAGTCCTGGGTGCCCTGTTGTTGGAAGTTCAGAAAAGATGGGACAGCCGTTCATCCGGGATGGAATAAGGGCTCCTGCCTTGGGCAGGGAGGGGAGCGGGGTTGGAGTCCAAGGCCTCTCCCAGCCTGATGATTCTAGGACTCTATGAAAGGGCCAAACTCTGCCATGCAGAAACTTATGTTCCAGGGCAGAAAATGTCTTCATGGATTCGTTAGCTGCACAGAAGTTTGAGTCAATGCCTGAAGAAGGATTCTGGCATCAACCAACACTAACATTCTCAGTCCCTAGAGACCTTTCTTGGTGTTCCAGGGACACTTCCACCTCCCTTGGTTTCCTTCTGATTCTTACACAAAGTCTAGACCTGTCCAGGGGCCTAAAAAGAGCCATGCAACTGTTTTGAGCTGATGGATACATTTGGCATGAGAAGAGCGTGGAGACCAGAGGGCTTTCATCCATATCTCCCCCCACATTTAGGACAGTTGGCTATGATCCAGTATTTTTAATGCAAGTGTTAAGGAGCCCACGTCACCCCTTAAGCCCACTGACCAGCTTTTCCCAGAGCCTCAAAGGACGAAAATTGCCTGCTGGGCAAAAATGTCCAGAGAAGGCACATGGGGTCTCTAGGCTGGGGAAAGTCATCCTAAGTTAGCCCAAGTCAACTCTGACACTTAGAACCAACGTTCTCTCACAATTACAGCTGGCTAAAGCAGCCTTGGCAACATTGGACTTCAATTCCCAGAAGTCCCCAGTTAGCTTTGCTAGGTAGTTCTGAGTCAGATCCCTTGAATCTATACTGTCCTAGGGAGGCCATGCTTGGAATCCTGCATGCAGTCCTGGTCACTATGATACAAAAAAAAGATTCTGAGACTCTAGAAAAAGTGCAGAGAAGATCAACCAAGATGATAAGGCACCTGGAGGTTAAGGCGTACGATGCATGGTTGAAGAAACTGGGCATGACCAGCCTGTTGAAATGAAAGGGGGCATGATAGCAGCCTTTTGGTGGTGGGAGGGCTGTCCCAGAGAAGAGGAGGCCAATCTATTCTCCAAGCACCCGAGGGAAGGACAAAAAGTAAGAGAGGAAGCTCCTTAAAGAGAGATCCACTTGGAAGTAGGGAGGAATTTTCTGATCGTGAGAACAATTAACCAAGGAAACAATTTGCATCCCAATCATGGATGCTCCATCGCTGGAGGTTTCCAGAAACAGACTGGACAACTATTTGACCAGGGTGGTATAAGGTCCTCTGCAGCCAGTTGGACTGGAAGACCTCCAAGGTCCCTTCCAGCCCTATAGTTCTATGTTCCATGTTTGCTTTGCCCACCAGAGAATTCTAAGAGTTGAAATTCATACCTCTCACATCTCTCTTGGTAAGGGTGAGTGCCTACAGGAACATCAAATACCTTCCTAGTCCTGGCCACCATCCCAGTTTAGCTAAAACAATTTTGTTAGACCCCAAGGGTGGTGTGGTGGAGAACATCATTCTGAGGCCATCAGGGGTGGCACCACAGCCCACCAGGAGATCCAGAAGAAGAGAGGAACTGAGGTGAATGTCTTGTGTGGATCCCTGATGTGGATGGGGAAATGGGGCCGTCACTGAAGACTCATAAAATCCAGGGCCTTTTTCTTCACAATTTGGGCTTCCTTACACTGGTTACTACTCCAGTCAGGCCTTCTCTGATGCAGAGGAGAATTTCTATTTTCAAATATTTATTGTTCCAGGAAACTAGAACAGAAACACCAGCAAAAACTTTGGGAAACTTCATTGGTTCTTTGCATTCGGTGGAAGCAGGGAATTTAGAAAGGATTTGGGGGAAACTGAGGGCTATGCCTGTTAAATACAGTTGGTGATGAGGAAAAGGGGCCTCTGAGGTGTCTTGTGCAGAGGCAGAAGAGCTGAAATCCTCCTGAATGCTGATCAGCCTCGGTCCCATCCATAGGAAGGTTTTTCTTTTCCTTTTTCTTTTTCTTTTGCCACAATGAATGGCAGTTTCACTCAACGGGGAGCCAGCTATTTCGTAGTCCTTATTTGGACTTGCTTTGAGCTTTGGAAAGCGGAAGTTTGACTTGGCACCAAATCTTGTTCCACCGGACAGGATTCCTTGAGAGCTTGGGAGAGCGAGAGGGCAGATGAGGGACGAAGGAGGGCTGGCAGACTGGCCCCGTGACACAAACCAAGGCAAGAGAGAGCCAACTTCTCACCCACTGGCAGTGCTCGGTGGCTATCGGCAACGCCATGCTCTGGTCCTTGACTGACTGCAACCCTTTTGACCCAGGACACTGGGGAGAAGGACCGGCAACCCAGCAAAAGTCCCGCTCTCGCTAGGATGAAGTTGTGTCCTCTCTAACTTCTGCCCCAGCAAAACTCAATTTGCATCTTCGAAGAGTGAGAAAATTCCATCAGAGGAAGAAACTATTAAGAAAATATTGGATTGTGCTGAAATGAGTAAATTGACATTTGAAATTAGAGAACAAGAAGATAAACAATTTTATGAAGTTTGGGATCTTTTTTTATCAATGGTCAGATAATAAAACACAATAATAGAATATTTAGATTTAGGATATAATTTTCTTTGATATTATTTTTATAAAACCTTATTAAGATAGATTTGGTATGATCTTATGACTCGTTGCAAAATAAATTAAGTAAATTATAGTTATCTCATTAAAGTATGAATTAATACAATTATAGTTAAATGATTTCTCAGTAATGATACTAGGTTATATAATTGTTGATTGATAATATGAGTTATTATGTAATATAACTATATTAGCGTTTAGGAAACGTATGCACACAAAAAAAATGGTAAACCAACCGATACACTGTTTGTAAATCTATGAAGGAGGAGGATGTTTTTATGTTTTATGTTGTATGTTTTATGTGGTTTTGTTTGTTGTTAAAATAAAAAACTTTTAAAAAAAACTCAATTTGCATCTTGGAGCCCAATGATATGCATTGCTTTCAGCTCGCCCAGAAAAATCCCAGCCACCCCAAGCTTGTCTCCTGTGTTCGTGGGGCTGGCTTGCCCCATTTTCAGGTGTCCCTTTGGCAGCCTTAGTCTGCCGTTTTCTGAATGGCACAACATGGAGAACCCAGAAAGGACCCAGAGAATCAAGGTGACGCATGAGGGGTGCCAGCAGCTGCTTCCTTTTTTTCAAGATGGGCAGCTTTCCTCAGAACACGATGCTGGGGCAAAAATGCTGTTGCAGGAGGTGCCTGGAGCCTGTAGGTGTGGCCAATGGGATGTTTAGGATGCTCAGGCAGGAATGCCCTTGACAAACTTGAGGTCAAAGGTGACTCTCTACCAGGGGCACAAGCTAGGGAGGCTATTTCAGGGGGTGATAGATTGGATGTTCTGGATTAGTATACCTTGTCGTAACACCATTGCCTTGATTGACACCATGTTGGGTAATAGGTGATTTCAAGTGTTCACAGAATTCAATAGAAGCTGATATCATAAGTTGAACAATGGACTATTAGGATTAATACTACCAACCCCTGCTCTTTTTAACTTTTTGACTTGTACACCCATGGCCTGCCTGAACCCGTTTCTCAGAAATTTGTTTATGCCGATGCTTCAATCTCTCAGCCCAAAGAACCAATTCCAGGGATGTAGAGGGCATCCCTTCTCAAAATCTCCAGAAGCTGGATGGCTTCTTCAAAGCATGGCACCTCCAACCAAGCCTCATGAAAACAGAAGTAGCCACATTCCACCTCAGCAACAGATACACAAATTGCCAGCTTTCAGTGAAGTCCCAGGACCATATTTTGCAATGTGACACCTCTGAAGTACCTGAGGGTAATTTTGGACAGATCACTAACCTTCCGGAGACCTTGGGAAAAACAGCTGCAAAATTGCAAAGCTGCAACAATTTACTGCACAAACTGGCTGGAACACCCTGGGGCGCCGACGCTGACCCCTTGCAAACAACAGCCTTGGCTTATTTCACGTGAGGCTATTGTGCTAGCATTTGGTACCCACCACCAAATGCTCAATGTCCAATTCCACCAGACAGTGTGCATCATCTCTGGTATATTGCATCCCACAGAACAAACACATGTTTCAAGGAGATTAGGAAAAAGAAGAAAAGAAGCGGGCAGAGGGACAAAATACAGAATAAGAGAATTAGAAGGGACCTTGGAGGTCCTCTAGTCCAGCTCCTTTGCTCAAGCCGGAGACCCTATACCAGTCCATACAAATGGCTGTCCAGTCTCTTCTTGAAAACCTTCATTGTTGGAGCACCCACAACTTCTAGAGGAATTTGGTTAATCGGTTAATTGTTTTCACCATTAGGAAATTTCTCCTTAGTTCTAGGAGCAGGGATTATTGGTCCAGGAAAGGACGTAACTGGCGCACAATTGACAGTTGTACAAAGGCCCTCCTGGCCACAACTGCCATCTCTCCTCTATCAGGAGTCATGAGGCCAGGAGAACCTCCAAATTATGTCCTGGGTCTGTCTGGGGGACACAAGCCACCAAGCTGACATATTACAAAGTACCCTAAATCCAGAAAGTAGCATTTTGATATGTTTACCAAAGAACAGGACATTTTAATGTCAAAATGGCACAAGTTGGATTTGTAGAAGTACTTAATGTCCTCTCTACTGTTGAATTTAGAAGTTTGCAGCTCTCCCATTTGCCCATATTTGGGAAGGTTGTCCCTACTGCAACTCAATCCAGTAAACAAAATGTCGATCCTGCATGATCTAATTGGGCATAATGGGATAATGTTTGCTCAGATAGTTATAAAACTTCCTGGAACAACATCAGCTAGGAAAATATGAATTGTGATGGAGATCAGAAATGGAGCGAATTTTGAATGGTAGAGTGATGAATGCTATTAAAACCATAACTCACAGCAGGATAACACAAGGCACCTTCGCCTAGTTTTAAATTCTGAAAAGAGAAGGAATTGAGGGAGGATTTGGGAGGGAAATGAAGGTCAGAAGGAGCCGGAGGTCTGAGCTGAAGCAAAGCACCATCGTTCAGAGTGACACGTTTATAGATCAGTGTTTGTCAACCTCGGCCAGTTCAAGATATATGGATTTCAACACAATAATGGTACTACATTTACATGGAGGGGAGTAAGCAGTGGGTTAAGTCAAGATTCTGTTTTAAGCCCAGTATTCTGAAATATCGTCATAAATGACTTAGAAGGGGGATAGAAGGGGAATTCATGAAATCTGCAGATGATTTGAAGTTGGGAGGAACAGTCAACAGCCCAAAAGACAAGCTCAAGATCCAGAGGGATCTTGACAGACTTGAACACTGGGCCCTATCCTAATATAGAGGAAAGTAAGGTTTACACTTACGCAAAAAAAAAAAATGTACAAGTACAGATTAAGAATTTTGGAGTCTAATGGACAATCACCTGAGCCCACAATGAGCCGCAGCAGCCAAAAAAAAAGTTAGTGCAAAAAAAAAAGTCCTGGGAGTTGAAGTTTTAAAGTTGTGAAACACTATAATATGCATATATCCTTCGAGATGGGGAATAGAAGAATAGGAAGACTATACAGATATTGTACAACCCCGATCATGTTATTGATAAAAGCTAATTCCTTGCTTGTTTAAACAACCCATCTTCCGTGTGACCAGGTTTCCCCAACCTTGGTTTTCTGCCCAGCATTGCCGAGATCCAGCTGCCCTCTTGCCAGTGAACAGAACGTAGAAGTCAGAGCAGCTGGTAAGGAAGGCTGCCTGAGGCCGAAGGGATATTCCACAGTAGCCTGGATGATTTTGCCACGTGTTCAGGTTGGCTCAGCACCAGGCAAGTAAGCGCAGGATATCTCCAGTACAAAATTCTGCGCCTCGGAACATTTCCCTCCTGCAAGCAGTGTCCTGGATTTGTAAACCTGAGTCCCTTTGCAATGGGAAGGACTGCTCCAGGGTAATATGAAGGACCTCCGCCTGGAATGCTGACTCTTGGCGGCCCAGTCCTTGACTTTTGGACCCTGGCTTCCTCCTCTAGAGCAGCGTTGCTCAAGCTTGGCAACTTGAAGCAGGGCTGGCTGGGGAATTCTGGGAGTTGAAGTCCACACGTCTTCAAGTAGAGGAACATTGCTCTAGAACAGAGTTCGTGAACCTTTTTGACTTTGCAGACCGGTGGGGGGTGGAGAGGGGATGTTCTATGTGCAGGATGGCTGAGTGTGCATGCACTTGCAGCTCCATCTGCATGAGTGATGGGCATGCTCACACAAACCCGCTCACACAAACATGGGCTCGGCCACCGCTTCCATGGCCTGCTTCCCCAAGGCTCAAAGTCACGTAGCGGGGCGCCCCTGGCCCTGCGGTTGGGGACTCCCCCTGGACTTGGCCTGGGCTGGCTTTGGACTTCCAGTGACTCTTCTGTGGGTCTCCCTGGCTGCAAGGCATCTCTTTGGGAATTTGGAGCCTGTCGCTCCTGGACCTTTGCTCTTATCCTTGGGACCCTGGGTCTATTTGACTCTCCCCCTCCCTTCTACGCACGTACTTTCCTTGACTCTTTCACCTCACCCAGGCCCCCCCCTCTCCCTTTTTGCTCTCCCCAGAAGTTCTCTACTCCTCCTGCCTCCAGAACCGTTATTCAGATAGATTTCCCCATCCCATGCAGAAGCTAAAACTTGGATTTTCAAAATAGGGTTGATGCATCTGCCTCCTGTACTATGCTAAATTCAAAGCCCTGAGCTATGAAGCCCCCCACCCCGTGGCTTAATACGATTGAATAACAGAGTTGGAAGGGGCTTTGGAGGTCTTCTAATCCAGCTCCCTGTTCAAGCAGGTGGTCATGGATCATTCCAGACAAGTGGCTGTCCGGACTCTTCTTAAAAGCCTCCTGTTCACACAACCACTGAAACAGCAGTTGGGTGTCCCACATTTTGAGGATTTTTGGCTAGTCTAAAATATTGCGTGATCCAATCCCCAGTCTTTGACCTTCTAGCCAATTTCCTCCCCCACTCTCCTCCCAACCCCTTGCCCTCCCCTTCTCTTGCAAGTTATTTGGAAATTGGCGGGGATACACTTTCCCCCTTTAGCACTGACATCAAAGGCCAATTCAGATGACCAAAGGTCGGGATCCCTTCCCTAGGCCGGCCGGCAGAGTGGCCCCTGTAACGGATGCGTTGCAGGAAGAAGTGGCTGGACTTCCCAGGTGTTGCATTTTGGACAAGGCGGCAAACACCGGATCGATTGTGACTGGCAAACTGGGGGGTGCAGACCACCTTGGGCCTCTGCCGAGCCTGCTGGTCCAGAGAGGCAAGAATTACTTATTTTTTAAATGCTTATTTCGAAATGAAAAGCATAGTTTGATGTCAAATTACTCAAAATAATCTCTTGGGGAGAACTAACATAAACAGTACCAAGAAACGTTTATTTAATCATCCTCGGGGAAATGTACAGGGCCTTGCTACGGCAAAGAGAAGTTGATGTGATGCATAAACATTGTCAAATATAAAAACTGCATTTAAAAATAAGTGTTTAGTTCAGAATTTACTATTTGGTTACTAGCGATTGCCAGCGGTATTAAGCTCTTCAGAATACCTCCACTTTGACGTACCTTTTCTCTCCTAGACGATCCAAATCTCTACAAGATCAAGGATTTTTTTGGGGTGGGGGTGGGTGGGGTGGGGGTATCTGATTAATTACTGTGAGAAACAATTATCCGGGCAAGCTTAAAAGTGCAGCTGAGATTTCTCAGCGAGACAAGCGCTTCTAATATGGTGCAGCATGAGATTTGATTACATTTACTATGTGTTGTATATTGTTTCATATGATATAGTTTCACGCCGATGGGAAGCCTTGACATCAGTAGATAGTTCAATTTACAGTAAATTTGCTCCATGCGGAGCTTTGACTGCCTCCCCAGGTTATGCAGAGTTTCCCCTATAGAAAGTTGCATCTCCCCATCTGACAATTGCTAGGTATTTTCTTGGTTTGTTTTGAATGTTTTTATTCCTATTTTTTCCAACAGAATAATATTTGGCATGAGTAGCTGTAAAGGGGAAATTCTTCCAAATACACTTTGTAAAAATGCACGCTGCAAGGGAATAATCCACAGTGAAAACCAGAACAAAGGCCTTCATAGCCAGGAATAAGCTGCAATCATTCACTGCCTCTCCCTCCCTCCCTCCCTCCCTCTCCCTCTCCCTCAAATTCAGTGCTCGAGGATCAGCGCCAACGTGGATGGGCCTCCAGTTTAGAAAGGCCAAAGTTGTGCTCGGAACTTAAGCTGGGCTAGACTTGGTGGAAGGGAAACCTCCAAGGGGACCCCAGGGAGATGACCGACTGAGCTTGACGTGGCTTTTGCTGGCTGAGTTGGGGTGCGTCCTGCTCCTCCTCTGTCTCACAGAGTGGCCCCTGGGTGGGAGGGAGGGGGGCTCTAAGTAAGAGCGCCCCAGCCCATCGGAAGGGGACAAAGGTAGCCCACGACTGATGGGCCGGAAGGGGGCTGCTACTTTGGGACTCCACCATCTTCCTCCCATCCATTCTCTCCAGCCCACAAGAAGCTTCCTGGGAAGCAGCAGACGCGCCGCAGTCTCTCTCAATCTCTCTGTCAGAAGTGAGCTCCAGAGGTCGCCAGTTTTTCATCCCAATCCAGGTTGGTTGCTTGAGGCTACAGATTCTGAGCATGGAACCCCTTTCAGGAGCTGGCTTGGCTCCACAGCCCAAAGGTGGGCTAAAACGGGGCTGTGCGGCACACGGCCAAGTGGTCAGACGCCCCAGTGGTTCTTTCCATGTGTAAGCTGAACTAAGCTGTCATATTAAGCCACTGTATACTTGAGTTTGTTGGTCATGTGAACTCAGAAATGGGGTTTGGTTGGTTTAGGGTGTTTGCTTTCAGTCTGGAAAGTGAAGGCCTCCCCTCTTCTAACAGGGTCAGGATAATATTTGCAGAGCATGTCAGGTGCTTCGGCTACTGTTTCTTTTGCTTCTCCACTTCCAGTTCTCTCCGGATGTCTGAGACCTCTGTGGGCACCTGGACGGTCAGGCCATCCATCCATTTCTTCACACACACCTGGCAACCCAGACGAGATCTGAAAAGCAGGTGCAAACATCTGGATTTGGGCATCACTTTCCTAGCATGCAATGGCTAACATCTTGCCAAGTTACCCACCATCTGCAGGGGGACAGAAGGCCTTTGGTGTCCCTTGTGAGCCCATCCCTTAGATGCAGCTCAAAATGTCACCCCGAGAGCTGAGAATGACAATCAAAATAAAAATCCGAAAGGCTCTCTATGGGCAGTTTGCTGGCTCAGTAGTTAAGATAAGCTGGGCTTATCGGCAGCCCAGGTTCAAGACCCAAGCGCCACGCAATCGGGTGAGCACCCAGCCTCACCCCCAGCTCTTGCCCACCTAGCAATTCAATGGCCAGCAAATGTGAGTAGATAAATAGGTACCACTTCGGTGGGAAGATAACCTTCCCATGACATTCTGCTGGTCACGTGACCGCAGCAATGTCTTCGGACAGCGCTGGCTCACTGCCAGAGATGACCTGCAGCCCCTAGAGATGGCAATGAAGTTTCCTTTACCTTTACCCTATAAAGGGATGCCCAAGGCAAATTGGTCCAGAAAGTAGCTGGATAAGCGAGCATTTCTCTTCTCTACATAATGATGCTTCCACTTATGCGAGGCTGGGCAGGATCCTGTAGGATACCTTCTCGATGCTCTTTCCAGGTGTGGCAAACTGACTGAGCTTACCAACGTCTATGCAACAGGCTCAACATCCTCGGAGCCAGGTAGATGAGCAACTTGCATTCTCCCTTTCATTGAAACATAGCCAGAGTGCAGAGTTGGAAATGCCCCCCCTTCTCCCCCCACCCTCGAATGCACTCAGAGCCGGGAAGGGGCACCCAGGATGCTTACGTGTTAGTCAGTCCATAGGCCAAGTCCAGCATGTCCAGTTCATCATCACTGATCTCACCCAGTTGCTGGAATGCTGCTTTCTCAAAGATTAGATGGCAAGTGGAGCAGGCCAGGGTGCCCTCACACGCCCCTGCAGGAAAAAAGAGGCCGCCGTCATCAGCAGAAACCATGCAGGGCTCCTTTTGCAGGTTGACAGTGTTGCCTGCCTTCTATAAACTCAGGAGAGACACCCAAAATCAAGAGCATCAGCTTTCCTCCCTCAATTTTAGAAAGCACCGATGAGAGCAAATGGTGCCGTGTTGCAAGACAACACAGGATGCGCTAGAGAATTGGTTGGACAGAGCTACATTATATATTATAGGTGTGAACATTAAAATAATTCAGAAACAAACTGGGGCTCGGTTATTGCTTTCCCCAAGTTTTTCTGCCATCTGGGGGTCCAAATGTGGAGGAAACCGCTGCTTTGTAGTTTATTCTTCATGTAAATGGAATGGATGGATGAAGCAAACTTAAGTAAATACTTGCGTGTAAGAGGTGATCGTTTGGATGTGAGCATACTTTAGTGGTAGAGGCACACTTGGAATGTGAAAAGTGTGTTGTGGGTGCACTCACAAAATGGCAGCCCTATCTTAGTCACAAAATGGCCCCATCACCACAGCAGGATGATGAGAAGTATCCTTTGACCGGAAGAAGATTGAACTAGCGATAGTGGTGAATATCTGTAGCTCAGATGTAGGATGAGGGTAAGAGTTCATTCTCCGAGCTTGTGGGTTGGTTTCCAAAGATTTCGTTACCAGCCTGGGTAACATTTTCAGGGGAGGAGATATTTCAACCCTCAGAATGGAAGATTTGGGACCCCTAAGGCTTTCCTGTATGTAAACAGAGGCGAGGTACAGATCTCAGGAGGTGGGTGTTTTGATGCCTAGACCAGTCTGTAAAACAATCTTGCCAACTCCTAAAAAAATAGATTATTGGAAACCAATAGAACCCGAAGAGAGAAAGGCAGGATCTCACCACTAACCAAAGCCATCGATGTTAATATTTTGATTTATCACAACCTCCAGCAGACTTTCCCCTTCTCTGGCGCTGACCGAGTATTTCTCTCCGTCCCGGTTAATAAAATGGAGCCTCACCTTGTCTGCAGAGCTGCATGGAGAGAGAAGCACAACAGCCATTCAGAGAGAGCTCAGGGCTCCCACGTGCCAAGTAACAATCAAAGAAGCCGCAGGGGAAAAAAAATTGCCATTCACATTGGTCAAAAGTCCAAGACATTCCTACTCATTTGGGTTGGCTGGTTGGAACTGAGCTAAAGATGGGGAGGTGGTCAGTCAGCCTACCCAGAGCCATCAAGATATCTTTACACTAGGGATTGTGTACAAACAAGGAGAGTCTTCACCACTGGAACTTTTCAAGAAAAGGCTGAACAGACTGGTATAAAGTCTCCTGTTTGAGCAGGGGGTTGGACTAGAAGACCTCCAAGGTCCCTCTTCTTCTATGTTCTATGTCTCCAGCTTTCCTGACTGCAAAACATGGATCAATATTGCAACTTGGGCCACCAAAAGCATGGAGCACTTTTCCATGTCTCATCCCTCATCCCTGGAACCATTTCAGGCCAAGAACTGTTAGTGGCGTCTGAAGGGCAAAAAGCAATGATCCAGAACCCCAAAACCCACCTTTCAGTTATAGTTGGACTTTGGGCATGTCCACTAGGGGAACTGGGCAGGTCAGGTTTCTAGGGAATTACACAATGTCCACTATGGGGCCTCAGGAGAAGTTGCTGATAGTGACGTGGCCCACATGAGCCGATTCCCTGTTCGTTTCTGCAAAAGATCCCGGTGGGGAATTCAACAGGGGTCCCTCCGAACTTGGCCTGTGGCCTCTGCTATTCTCAGCTCCGCATCCATCTCTAAATTTGTGGTGGTCTCGTGGATATTTCTGCTTGGAAACTTCAGTATCATCAGATGTGACTCATCTGATAACACGCAAGAGTCATTTTTCTCACCGTGTACATGTATACATCCAAACTTGACTGCATTGTTTCTCTGGGTACGTGCATAATTTTGTATTTATTTATTTTGTCATGTTTGTGTAGCGTATATTGGAGGTGGAGACCCTTTGAGAGCTGCATGCAATGAAATTTCATTTTAATGTATGCCAGTTAGTGTACATTCAAAGTGAGAATAAAGTTCTTCTATCTTCTATCTGTCTACCCTCTCACTTCATCTCTGTTGGCAACCCAACTTTCCGATTGACCCTATGCATCACCCTCCCTGCTCTCCTCGGCCTCCCGAAGGGCAGATGGTGTTATTCGGCATTATTCTGACCCCTCCTGTCCATTTGCACAACAGTTGCTGCATAAGAATTGCATAAGAATTGCACTTGTTTGGAGTGGAATGTTAAATATTGTGACGGAGTGGTTTTAGATCCTTCTAGCCCCTGAAGAACAGTAGTTTTTCTGCCATAGCTCTCTTGTTGGGCCACGGGGGTCCCTCCCTTTGCCCGGGGTCTTGCTCCTTTCTGCGTGGGTCACCCACTCCCTGGCCGGGGGTGGGGGGACACACAACCGCGCAGTTTTCGGTTCTACCTTTGCCCACGTAGCAGAGCTCTCTCTCTCTCTCTCTCTCTCTCTCTCTCCCCCCCCAAGCGTTCAAAGGGCAGAGGGGAAGCCCCGGCCTAAGCCAGGCGTCCGTGGGAGCCGCTCTGCTTCCCAATGGCTCTGCTCCAGCTCATCAAAGGAATCTTTTTCCTTTATTTCCTCTCCTCTGTATCTCGATCCCAACGTGTCAGGCCACAAGTCCCAGCAGTGCCTCCTCAGGGAGCAAGATAGAGAATCTTGGGGAAGGCTGTTGCAAGCAACAGCTTCACAGTTGACGACATTGTAGAGGCTTTCAAGGTTTTTCTCAGTGGCTAAAAACATTTCCCAATACTCTATACTTCTTCAAGAACTCTCATAACTAATTGCAAAACATTCCGGATGGCGGCAGAGTTTTCTGCTTCTCTTTGCTGCCATCTAGTGGTCATTCAGACCTGTGCAGCCCAAATCTGCTCGTCCTGAACTTCCAAAATTACCTTTCTTACCCCAGGAGAAGCAAGATCATAATAGAAATGGTGCATTGCTCACCTGGGGCATTCAAAAGGCACTTTGAGCACAGGCATCTAATGGTGTCGTTTTACACCCTCACCTGCTGACACCACATCCGTTTTCCTTCCCTGCAGCCAGTTCCACCAGTTATCCCACCATTCCAATTTCTGTTTGTGTAACTGGGCGTTTGCCCAGTTGAAGGTCCCACCTGGCCTCTTAGCCTGAGCTGCATCGGAGTCAGGAAGGAAGACAACAAAGCAATGGCAGCATCTGTCTGCCACCTGCAAATAATTGTCACATGGCCTGAACAGAGTTCTCGCGTTTGTAATGGATCAGAAAAGCAAATGTAAGTTTTGAGCATGAATTTTGTGGTTGCCTACTGCTTTGGGAACTGCTGAAGGAGAAACATGTGAATGTAACACTGAAGTATCTTTCCATTTGAATATTTTTTTTTTTACAAAAAAAGAATTGCATATAGAAGCTAAAATCAAGCTGCTGGCACCTAACAGTCTCATAATTTATTAGTCTGACAGTTGGTTACTGATTTGGGATCACTCCACTAATTTCATCATAAATCAAGCTTTGAAGTAAGTTTTTCCCTCAATCCTTGCCCAAAATTTCAACCACAGTATGATTATATGTTTGAGTCGTGTGGACTATCCATTCGCCCATCTGTTGTTTGCAAAAAATGAGCAAACAAGTGTGTGTGTGGGCGAATCTCTTATAATCAGGGGTGGGCTTCTGGGGGCTCGCAGGGGCTTGAGAGGACCCCCAAATCCCACTCCTGGCTGGCCATGCCCACCCCTCCCCTCCCAGGAGTCCCCACCCAGCCCGTTTTGGATGCAGGTAAGTGCAGGTGGCCTGCAGAGGCTCAGGGAGGGTGAAAAACGGGCCTCCCAGGAGGCTTCCAGAGCGCCTCCGGAGCCTGGAGTGGCCATTTTTGCCCTCCCAGAGGCTCGAAAAAAGCCTCCTGAGCCGAGGGAGGGCAAAAATGCCCCCGCCGTGGTGCAGGAGACCGACTAGGCCACGCCCACCATGGCCACACCCACCCAGCAACCAGGAAGAGAACCCCTTGCTAAAATTTTTGAAGCCCACCCTGCTTATAATGTTTGCTCTGGTGAAGTTTTTTGTTTTAAGTTGCTACAGAGTAAATGGAGCATAAATGTACACTGCTCAAAAAAAATAAAAGGAACACTTAAACAACACAATGGAACTCCAAGTCAATCACACATCTGTGAAATCAAACTGTCCACTTAGGTAGCAACACTGATTGACAATCAATTTCACATGCTGTTGTGCAAGTGGAATAGACAACAGGTGGAAAGCAGAGGCAGTTAGCAAGACATCCCCAATAAAGGCGTGGTTCTGCAGGTGGTGACCACAGACCACTTCTCAGTTCCTATGCTTTCTGGCTGATGGTTTGGTCACTTTTCAATGCTGGCGGTGCTTTCACTCTAGTTGTAGCATAAGACGGAGTCTACAACCCACACAAGTGGCGCAGGTAGTGCAGCTCATCCAAGATGGCACATCAATGTGAGCTGTGGCAAGAAGGTTTGCTGTGTCTGTCAGCGTAGTGTCCAGAGCATGGAGGTGCTACCAGGAGAGAGGCCAGTACATCAGGAGACGTGGAGGAGGCCGTAGGAGGGCAACAACCCAGCATCAGGACCGCTACCTCCACCTGTGTGCAAGGAGGGACAGGAGGAGCACTGCCAGAGCACTGCAAAATGACCCCCAGCGGGCCACAAATGTGTATGTGGCTGCTCAAATGGTCAGAAACAGACTCCATGAGGGTGGTATGAGGGCCCAACGTCCACAGGTGGGGGTTGTGCTTACAGCCCAACACCGTGCAGGACGTTTGGCATTTACCAGAGAACACCAAGATTGGCATATTCGCCACTGGCACCCTGTGCTCTTCACAGATGACAGCAAGTTCACACTGAGCACATGTGACAGACGTGACAGGGTCTGGAGACACCGTGGAGAACGTTCTGCTGCCTGCAACATCCTCCAGCCTGACCGGTTTGGCAGTGGGTCAGTAATGGTGTGGGGTGGCATTTGTTTAGGGGGCCGCACAGCCCTCTTTGTGCTCGCCAGAGGTAGCCTGACTGCCGTTAGGTACCGAGATGAGATCCTCAGACCCCTTGTGAGACCATATGCTGGTGCGATTGGCCCTGGGTTCCTCCTAATGCAAGACAATGCTAGACCTCATGTGGCTGGAGTGTGTCAGCAGTTCCTGCAAGATGAAGGCATTGATGCTATGGACTGGCCCGCCTGTTCCCCAGACCTGAATCCAATTGAGCACATCTGAGACATCATGTCTCGCTCCATCAACCAACGCCACGTTGCATCACAGACTGTCCAGGAGTTGGGGGATGCTTTAGTCCAGGTGTGGGAGGAGATCCCTCAGGAGACCATCTGCCACCTCATCAGGAGCATGCCCAGGCATTGTAGGGAGGTCATGCAGGCACGTGGAGGCCACACACACTACTGAGCCTCATTTTGACTTGTTTTAAGGACATTACATCAAAGTTGGATCAGCCTGAAGTGTTTTTTCCCACTTTAATTTTGCGTGTAACTCCAAATCCAGACCTCCATAGGTTGCTAAATTTGATTTCCATTGATAATTTTTGTGTGATTTTTGTTGTCAGCACATTCAACTATGTAATGAACAAAGTATTTAATAAGAACATTTCATTCATTCAGATCTAGGATGTCTTATTTTTGTGTTCCCTTTATTTTTTTGAGCAGTGTATATAAAGTATTTAGCACTATTTAAACAGCTCATCTTGCAACCGATCACAGAAATAAGCACTGAGTTTAGTACTTGTGAGGCGTAAATCACATAGTCGTGCCACCAATGAGTTTAAATATTAGCACTGCTTTATAAACCTTTAATAAGGCCACACCTAGAAAACTGTATTTAGTTTTGGTCCCATTACAAAAAAAGATGTTGAGACTTTGGGAAAAGTGCAAAGAAGAGCAACTAGGATGATTAGGGGCCTGGAGACAAAAGGATATGAAGAAGGGGTTGCAGGAATTGGGTATGTTTGTCTAGAGAAAAGAAGGCAGTGGACTTACTTCCCTTCAGAAGTTGTAGCTGCTTCATCGCTGGAAGCTTTTAAGAAGAGACCGGACAGCCAGTTGTCTGAAATGGTCTGGGGTCTCCTACTTGATCAAGAGGTTGGACTAGAAGACCTCTGAGGTCCCTTCCAGCTCTATCCTGATTGGCTGAATTTAGCTCTGATAGTGACATGAAGGCCAAATGGTTCAGAGCCAAAGAAAGGGCAGCTGAGCCCCCACAGGAAGCCCCTTTGCTAGGAAGCCGAAGGAGAAGACCGTCTTCTGTCTTTTCTCACCTTTAACTGCTATCCCACCTACTTGTTCTTTACTGCCAGAGGACTCTGTACAGGTGGGGCGGCTGGCCAGATACCCAAGGCCAAAAGTGACCCCCCCTAGGCTGAAAGGGGGGAGGGGTCCTCTCCCCGGGTCTCCCCAATCTGTTGCTGAAAATGGGAGAGAAGAACACACACACACACTTTCTAAACCATGAGTACTTAACCCTGGTATATTTGAAATAACCCCATGGGGCTGGGGTCACGCAACATACTAAGCCAAACCCATAAAGTATGACTTTCTGCAATTATAAATCAGAGCATTGGGCAGTTTGTTTGGTTTGTGGTTTAATGTGAAGTGTGAACAACTGTAGCTTCTATAGTAAACCCGGATTAAAACAAACCATGGCTTATTGCAATGGCAGTTCAGACTCAACCCCACTGCACGCCAGCAGTTAGAGAGGGAGAGCGTGGGAAGGTCAAACTTGGGAAGGCAAAGGGTTGCCTTGGAACAACGGGGTGGGAGTTGTGGGTTAACCCCCCCCCCCCGGATGCCAGCAGCCGCTCTGGGGAGGCTTCCCTGCAAGGTCTGCTTCCAAGGGCAGGGCCTTGTGGTGGCTCCCGCCTTGCCTTCCTCTGCAAAGGCGACAGCCTTGGGAAGGGCCGTCCTGGGCTGCTTGCTCAGAAGGCCTCCGCACGGGCTCTGCAGGGGCTTTGCTCCCTTCCAGTGATGGCGCACGTCTGTGAGGTTCGTGAACTCTTTTCCTCCCCCATCAGGGTTTGTGCGCCCCGAGGAAGCCCCAGGAGCGGCTCTGAGAAAGCCAAGAGCTGAGAGGCGTTTATCTGTGTGCCTGGGGTGCAGGTCCCTGTCCCTGGAAGTCCCTCCCAGCTGCCTTCCGGAGGTCAAGAAGATGTACCTAGCCCCTCCTCCCTCTCCCCCTCTGGCTCAAAGTCATCCTGGGAAACTCTGGGGCCGAGGCCTCCCCCACCGTTGCTAGAGCCGTACTTTTATGACTCCCCACCCTGGTTCTCCAAAATGTTCTGCCAAGCAGTGAAGAAAGGACTTTGGGCAGGCCATTGTTCTGAGCCTGACGGAGCTGCGAAGTTAAGCCTTGACGAAGGAAAGGAAAAGGGAAAAAAAAGATACAAGAGTGAGAGTCAAAGTTTGTATTTCAGATGGGGGGAAAAATGCAGGCGTTGAGCCAATCTAGTCTTATTATCTACTCAATGAATGAATCCTTACTTAGATTCAAATAGCAATAGCACTGATATACTGTTCCATCGTGTTTTACAGCCCTATCTAAGCAGTTTATAGTGTCAACCGTAAACCCCAACAATCTGGGTTTTACTGACCTGGGAAGGATGGAAGGCGGTAAGGCTTGAACGTCGGCTGCGGGCAGAGTTAGCTGCAATACTGCATTCCAACCACTGCACCACCAGGGCTCCTGGTCAAATGCAATGCTGGTCTTCAAGTCAATGAGACCATTCCTTGAAGGGGGTCGGGGGGTCTCCCTGTTCGGCTCTGTGCAGCAATGCCTCCTAAGGCAAAGAACAGCCTTATTAACTTGGCCGTCCTTATGAGGGGGCTCCACTCAGGCTAGCTTCCTCATGACAAGAAGCATCCCTGAATAAGCCAGTGAGGAAACTGGTCATAATTATTCTTTCAGGCCCATTCGCTTGGATGTGGCTTTGGACAGAGTTCATCTCAATGCTACCTGTTAGGTATAACATAGTTCACCTAACTAGTTTGGGTAAGATAATATATATATAAGCTATGATTCTTAGTTTAAAGTGTATGTTACTTTAAATGCAAAGCATGTAATTTTGGGTGTGGTGTGAAACCACCATAAGAGGGAGCAAGAGATGCTGATGAGACGCTGACGATTCCCTGACGCTTTGCTGGCAATTACTGGAGTTGCAGAAAGGAAGAGAGGAGTTTCTGAGTTTGTTGCATATCTCTCTCTACTGCAAGGAGATAAATTACCGGACTGTTATTTTGTAAGTGTACTGACCTCTCATTTTCGACACTGGAATTTGCAAATGAATAATCCCTGGACGGACTGAACTAAGTGTATGATATATGGACTGTTTTGACTATGCTTTAACTCTTGCTGGAATAAAACTACTTTAATTGGCACTGTGTCTGCTTTTACTGAGTGTAAGCTAAATAACACTTATCTCACATATTTTGCCTGCCTGCCTGACTGCCCTGTGCAGATCTTGCTAGGGTTTATCCCTAACACTACCCATGAATTATTCCAGAAACCAATGGTGCAAGCGCAGTTGGTTGAGCAGGGCAGGCAAGAGATGTGTGTGTGTGTGTGTGTGTGTGTGTGTGTGTGTGTGTGTGTGTGTGTGTTTGGGGGGTGGGAGGGGGACTGACAGCGATTCCTGCTCTCCCTAGACTTGTTTTAGGATTCTGCCACTACCTGATTATTTGTAACGTGATGATCTCCAATTCTTACTCTGGTAATTCTGTGGTTGTCTTGGCCTATTTCTCAGAGGTCTCTTTCAGTTTGCTACCTCGGGGATCCCCCTTTTAAGGCCATAATGTCGTATGTCCTGGTAATACAGAACAATGTGGGTTAGGCAGCATCACCGCCAGATGGATTCACAACTGGCCGACCAGCCACACTACATCCACGTGGGGAGGATCCTGCAGTGGGTAGCCCAAAGTTCTTCTCTTAGGCCAGTACCCTTCAACAGAACAGAACAGAACGGAACAACAGAATAACAAAGTTGGAGGTTTTCTAATCCAACCCCTTGCTCATGCAGAAAGCCTTATAATATTTCAGACAAATGACTGCCCGATATTTTCTTAAAAACTTCCAGTGTGGGAACATTCGCAACTTCTGGAGGCAAACCGTTCCCCTGGATAATTGTTCTCACTGTCAAGAAATTTCTTCTTAGTTCCAGGTTGCTTCTCTCCTTAGTTAGTTTCCCTCCATTGCTTCTTCTCCTCCTTCGGGCGCTTTGGAGAATAAGTTGTTGTTCCCCTCTTCTTTGTGGCAATCCCTGCTTAGATCAGGGTGTCAAACTCAAGGCCTGCCCCGCCCACCAAGCCCATGAGGCTGGCCTGGAAATAGCAATGACCACCCCGTGGTGCCTCTGCCGGCCAAAATATTTCACAAGAAGAGTTCTCCACTCCTCTACTCGTTGCAGAATACCTTATGCCACCAGACTTGAAATTCTAGAACTAGAAAACCTAGAACTACGCCGCTTTCAGTCCGATCTAAGTATAGTATATAAAATTATATACATTGCAATGTCCTACCTGTCAGTGAATACTTCAGCTTCAACCATAACAACACAAGAGCAAACAATAGATACAAACTCAAGGTAAACCGCACCAAACTTGATTGCAAGAACTACAACTTCAGCAACAGAGTGGTCAATGTCTGGAATACTCGACCTCACTCTGTGGTTTCTTCCCCAAACACCCAAAACTTTAACCTTAGACTGTCTACTATTGACCTCACCCCTTTCCTAAGAGGTCTGTAGGGGGCGTGCATAAGTGCCCCAACCTCCCTACCGTCCCTGTCCTATTGTTTCTTTTATTTTTCTTATATGTATCCATCTATTCATAACTATGTTTTTACTTACACTATTATTTTGTAAGCAATTGACAAAAATAAATAAATTAAATAAATAAAAAGGGGCATAGGGGGGCCACACCCATTCAGGCCAAAACCAGGACAGGGACGGTAGGCACATTGGTGCGCTTATGCACGCCTCCTACAGTCTAAGGTTAAAGTTTTGGGGTTTGGGGAAGAAACTACCGGGTGGGGGCTGCAGGAGGCCGGAGGAGAAGTACAAAGCTGACCCAGCCGTGGAAGAAATCCAGTTTGACACCCCTTCCTTAGATACTGGAACGCTGCTATCAGGTCTCCCCTAGTCCTTCTTTTCACCAGACTAGACACACCCAAATTCTGTAACTGTCCTTTATAGGTTTTAGCCCCCAGTCCCCTAATTATCTTTGTTGCTCTCACTCTTTCCAGAGTCTCAACATCTTTTTTACGTTGTGTTGATCAAAGCTGGGTGCAGGATTCCAAGCGTGGTCTTAGCAAGATCTTATAAAATGATACTAACATTTCACGTGGAATTGACCCCATTCCCTCTGTTAATGGAGTCTAAGGCTGCTTTGGTTTATTTTGGTGGCTGTAGCGCACGGCTAACTCATATTGAAGCCATTGTCCACTAGGACTTCACCATCCCTCTCACAATTACTACTACTGAGCCAAGTTTCATTTAAGCTCTTGAGCCAAGTACCACCTATGCTATACCTACGCAGTTGCTTTTTTCTTGCCTAAATGTAGAACTTTACCTTTTCAACCATTGAATTTCCAGATTCAAATAGATCTTCACAGATTTGAGGGTTGGGCCCAGCAAGATCACTGGTGAGAAAAGTAAGGCGCTACACTTAGGAAAAACCAGGTATGCCTAGCTGGTACTTGGCTCAATAGAAGTAAGAGTGATACTAGTGGACAGTCAC